>NC_067404.1:60776338-61076338 GCF_016432865.1 Antechinus flavipes | reverse complement strand
AACAGACAATTTTCAGGTGATGAAATTAAAACTATTTCAACTCATATGAAAATGTGTTCCAAATCATTATTGATCAGAGAAATACAAATGAAGACAGCTCTGAGATACCACTACACACCTGTCAGATTGGCTAAGATGACAGGAAAAGATAATGACGAATGTTAGAGGGGATGTGGGAAAACTGGGACACTGATGCATTGTTGGTGGAGTTGTGAATGGATCCAACCATTCTGGAGAGCGATTAGGAACTATGCTCAGAAAGTTATCAAACTATGCATACCCTTTGTTCCAGCAGTGTTACTACCGGGCTTATATCCCAAAGAGATACTGAAGGAGGGAAAGGGACCCACATGTGCAAAAATGTTTGTGGCGGCCCTGTTTGTAGTGGTAAGAAACTGGAAACTGAGTGGATGCCCATCAATTGGAAAATGGCTGAGTAAATTGTGGTACATGAATGTTACGGAATATTATTGTTCTGTAAGAAATGACCAGCCGGATGAATATAGAGAGGCTTGGAGAGACTTAACATGAACTGATGCTGAATGAAATAAGCAGTACCAGGAGATCATTATACACTTCAACAACAATACTATATGATGATCAATTCTGATGGGCGTGGCTCTCTTCGGCAATAAGAGGATTCAATTCAGTTCCAATTGATCAGTAATGAACAGAACCAGCTACACCGAGCAAAAGACTACTGGGAAATGAGTGTGGGCCACAACATAGCATTTGCGCTCTTTCTGTTGTTCTTTGCTTGCATTTTTGGTTTTTTTCCAGATTATTTTTACCTTCTTCTAAATCCGATTTTTCTTGTGCAACAAGATAACTGTATAAATATGTGTACATATATTGTATCTAGAATATACTTTAAAATATTTAACATGTATTGGTCTACCTGCCATCTAGGGGAGGGGGTGGAGGGGAAGGAGGGGAAAAGTTGGAGCAGAAGTTTTTGCAAGGGTCAATGTGAAAAATTACCCATGCATATGTTTTGTAAATAAAAAGCTATAATAAAAAAAAATTAGTCTCCCAAGAGATTTCAACAGACAAGAATGTTAGGCAAAATCTAAAAACATGAAATTCATTAGGGATAAAAGGAATGCTTTAAAAACTTGAATTTCAAAATCCCATTTAAAAGTACAAGATGGAAGAAACACAGATAAGTTACTCCGGATCACAGATTCAGAACTGGAGGGGACTCCTAAAGAGTAGCTAGTCTAACTTTATGGATGAGGAAACTGAGACTTAGAGATAACAACTGAGTTATCCAAAGTGACACAGGTAGTAAATGAGTGAGGATTCGAATTCAGATAATACTTTCAGGGGCAGCTAGGTGGCGCAGCGAATAGCACATTCTCCCAATAAAAAGAGAAGGATCTGAGTTCAAATCAGACACTTAATACTTAACTAGCTGTGTTACCCTAGGCAACTCATTTACCCCCAATTGCCTCACAAAGGAAAAATAAAAACAGGGTTATATAGATAATACTTTCTCATTTGATCATTATTTTCTAGTTTCCACTAAGAAAGTGATTTTCCAAGAAAAATAGACAACGAACACTCTCAAGAGGATCAACAAGATGATCAAGAGAAATGCCAACTAGAAGTCTAGTTCAGATAGCAAGGAAAGATTGCAAGAGAATAGCACCTGAGACAATCTGCAATATTCCACAGTAAGAAATTAGGTATTTGAGAGGGATGCTTAACTCACATCTACCCTCAGCTGTGCGACTGATATCTACCCTCTTACTGAGAGCGGATTGGAGGATCACAGGATATACAGCTGGAGAGCAATGGAGTGGTCATCATGTCTAACCCCCTACCTTTGCACCTGTACATCTGAGGAAGACCTGGGGTTTTTAGTAGACTGCAGGCTTAATGTGAATGAAGAAGACAATGTAGTTGCACTAAAAGCTAAAGTTGGCACAGCTAGGTGGTACAGTAGATAAGAATGCTGAGCCTGGAATTATCTTCCTGATTTCAAATCTGGCCTCAGATACTCACTCACTGTGTGACCCTGGACAAGTCCCTTAACTCAGTTTGCCTAGGTAACCTCATATGTAAGGAGTTGACAAAGTAGTATCTTTACAAAAAAACAAACAAACCCAAATGGGGTGGTGAAGAACCAAACATGACTGAAAATAACCCAAAATCCTAAAGTTATTTTAAGCTGCATTAGAGAGGCACGGTGACCAGGACCAATAGCATGCTCTGCCCTGGTTAGACCATTTCTGGAGTACTATGTTCAAAAGTTCAAAAGTTCTCATCTTATTTTAGGCTTTTATTTTTTTTGTTTGTCTTTGGTGAGGCAATTGGGGTTAAGTGACTTGCCCAGGGTCACACAGTTACTCCGTGTTAAGTGTCTGTGACTACATTTGAACACAGGTCCTCCTGACTCCAGGCTCAGGCCTCTGCCACTGCACCACCTAGCTGCCATATTTTTTTTTGATACCATATTTTAGGAAGAGCTTTGATAAGCTAAAGAACATCAGATGCAAAATGCTATCCACATCCAGAGAAAGAACTATAGAGTCCGAATACAGATCAAAGCATACTAGTTTCATTTTTTTTGTCTTTTGTTTTGTGTGGCTTTTTCCCTTTTGTTTTGCTTCTTCTTTCACGACAGGACTAATATAGGGATGCATTTACCATGATTGAACATGTATAGCTGTCTTAAAGAGGGAGAAAAATTTGGAACTCAAAATCTTACAGAAATGAATATTGAAAACTATCTTTACATGTAATTAGAAAAAATAAAATATATTAGAATTAAAAAATAATAGAGAGCACCAGAGGGGGCAAGCAGGATGCAATGGGGATAATGCCATACAAGGATGGGTTAAAGAGCTGGGCTTGCCCAGGCTGGAGAAGATAACGAACAATAAGGGTTGGCTGCCTTATCTAGGTGGGATTAGACTCTTTTTTCCCTTGTTCCCAGATAGTAAAACCAGAAGTAATGAGGAGATGTGGAAAAGAGGAAGATTTAGGCTTGATTCAGGGGAAATT
Organism: Antechinus flavipes; assembly: GCF_016432865.1. Lineage (NCBI taxonomy): Eukaryota > Metazoa > Chordata > Mammalia > Dasyuromorphia > Dasyuridae > Antechinus > Antechinus flavipes. The sequence goes on along the minus strand of NC_067404.1, from coordinate 61,073,329 downwards.
TTCCTAACATGAGAGCTATCCAAAAGTAGAAATGGCTGCCTCAGAAGGCATTGGCTTTCCCCTCAGAAGAGGACTTGAAGCAGTGATTGGAGGTCATTCGCCCCGTATGTTGAAGGAAGGGATTCTTGCTTAGGTGTGCACAGGCTTAAGGCGCTTCTGCAGTCCTTTGGGACTCAATGATTCTGGGAATCTGCTGAAATAAGAGAATAGAGATAGGAAGAAGAATAACAATAGATGAGAGCCCTTAAGTGTTACAAAGTGCTTCATGTTCAGGATTTCACTGGATCTTTTCAGAACCAAAGAAGGTAAGTTCTTTAGATATGCCCATTTTGCAGAAGAGCTTCAAGCTCAGAGAAGTTAGGTGACAGCAGTGGAAAGAGCTCTGGGCCCCGAGTCAGGAATGCCTGGTTGGCCTTAAACACTCACTAGCTGTATGATCCCGAACAAGTCATTTTGCCTCTGTCTGCCTCAGCTTCCCCTTCTCTAAAATGGGGATAATAATGGCACCTACTTCACAGAACTATTGAGCATCAAATGAGATCATAATTGTAAAGCACTTAAACTTAGTGCCTGGCACATAGTAGGTGTTACGTGAATGTTGGTTGCTATAATTATTGTTGTGAATGGTCATTTTATTAAGTTATTCAGAGTCCAGCATTCTACTATTCCATATGGCTTTGTGAAGACCTCAGAGGCTGACAATCTAAGAAGAGAAGCAGGATTAAGAGATTTAAATATTTTAAAGGAGCCTCTGAATCTTTGGGTATTTGCCCATTTCAAGCCTCTGAAACTCCAATAATTAAAGAATCCATCTACCATTTTATTACAGTAGAACTCATTTTAATTCATCTAGTTCCATCAAGCTAATAATCTGTTTGCAGACCTTCCTTAAATTAATTTTGGAAAATAGCAAAGCTTCCACTTGCATGTAGTTTCACTAGATTTTTGAGAAAAATTATTTTTATTTTAGGATAAATCTAGTAAATAGGTTAAAAAAAAAAACCCATACCAAGATAACTACAAAAGAATTGATAGTCTGCATTTACTCTAATAGTAGAGCAGCTTTCCTTGCTTTGTAATGCATGGCTTACTCTAAAGGTAAATTATTTTGTTACCATGGCAACGTTTTCCTACCCTAAAATGTTATATTGCTTCTTCCATAAATGGTCAGTATTCTAAGTCATTCTCCGTTTACTATAACCATTTTAAATAGCTGAATATACCTTGAATTTAAACCAGTTTCAGGTGTCTTTGTTAAAAAAAAAAAAGGGGGGGGGGCAAATCTAAGAAAGTTATTAAAGATTTTTTAAAAAATCAATATTGCTCATTTTGTTAAATATGAAATAAAGATCATGAACATCACAACCCAAAAGGACATCATGGTAAAGCTTTAAATGAACTCATTTCATTCATTCTATCATTCTTTCATCTAATGAACATTTATTAAACTCCTACTGTGAGAAGAATACTATCTTTGATCGGGGAAGAGAGGGATTGGGTTTATTAAAATCACTGCTCTGTACTCAGAGAGCTTAAAGTTTAATTATGATATAAGATATAAGCACAAATAATTAGAAGACAAAATAATATATAAGAGTGTCTGAAGGTTGGTTGCATGGGAGATGGGGAAGAGCTCAATAGGGACAGCAAGGATCCGGGAAGCTCAAGTTGGAGGTAGTATTTCAGTGGCGCTAAATCATTCCTCCGGTGGCTCATTGTGGCGTGGAAGTGACCCTGGGTTCCTGAAAGTAACGCCAACAGAGAGTACTCTCTGGCAATCTTGTGAAGTTCATAAGGCTAGAAATTCAAGCCTGGCGATTGACTATTTCTGTTGTCAGAAAAGAGGTCTTGCTGAATTCTGAATGGCCCATTACTGGTTTGGATGCTAGGGGAGATGTTCTGGAGACCACAGCCACTCTCAGAGAGCATCTGCCAAGTTATAAAGGGGTTGTGATCCATATTGGTAAAAGAAATACCCACAGAGATAAAATAGTAAAGTATTACTGAAGTATTATTATTACTTATGATGATGGCTTCATTTATATGCTACTTTCTGATTATGAAGCATGTCCAATCTCATTTGCTCCATCTACCAACCCTATGAAGTATAACAATTTTTTCCTTCTTAATCAATGAGGAGATTGAAGCTCAGAAATAAACTAATTGACCCAAAGTCGTGTGACTGGTAAGTAGTAGAGCAGCTACTCAAATGCAGATCTTTGGATCTCTACCTTATTATGCAACGTAGGAAGGGATTTTTATAGGTGGGGAAACCGAGGCCTGGAGAGGTTGAGTTTCCTGCCTAACTTCACACAGTTAGAAGTTGATAGAACAGGCATTTGAATTGAGGCTAGACAGCCTAGTGGATAAAGCATCAGCTGGGCCTGGAGTCAGGAAAACACTAAGTTCAAATCTAGCCTTCAGACATTTACTAACTGTGTGATCCTGAGTGTTGGAATCTTTACAAACTGCTAACTCATTAGAGTTGATAGATTATTGATCTGATCTTACAAGAAGATGTTTTGGGCCAGAACCTGAAACAAGGTACTAAGTAGAACTAATTGATACAATGCTTGTGTTCACACCTTTACTCACTGGAGTTCACAAGTAGGGAGTTCACAAAGTTAACTGTGTAACTTTGTGAATTCACACCTCCCTTGAAGCTCTTGGGGCCAGAGAGCACTATGGGAGAAAACCCATAATCCCTCTCTCTCATATCCCACAATTCCTCTCTCTGGTATAAAAGAAACAGACAGAGGCTCTCGGACAGATTTCAGCGGAATTACATGAAGAGTGGAGCGGATTGAAGGCTGAAGAAAGCAGAGGCAGAAACAAAGGACAAAACTGCAAGAGCTCTTGGAACCAAGCAGAGAGATAGGCCTCAACTAACCAGGATATTTTGGAAGGAGAAAATAAACGTTGTATTTTTACCAGCTGGCTGCATTTGGGGTAATTATTGATCTGAACTGAAACTAAGGCTGCCTCCAGAAAACCTCCCCCAAGAAACCTGCACCTCTCCCCCAGAGAGAACCATTCATCTTATATTATATTAAAGAAGAACAAGAACACCAACATTTTGGCACCCTGAACGTGGGACTGACAGACCCCCTCAGTGGATTCAAGTGGAAAAGCCTCTGAATGTCTCCAAATCCAAAGGTTTTGTCCTTCAGCTTCTGCCTCTGCTTTCTTCAGCTTCCAGCCAGCACAAAGATGGAATGAATCTCTCTTGCCTCCTTCCCTTGGGGCTTGGCTAGCTTTCTGGTGAGTCTTTCAGACCAGCTTGGTCTCAGTGGGGGGAGTGCAGGAGCCCAGCCACCTATCACAGTGGCGTGAGATGAAGATGAATCTGGTTGTCCGCTGAACTCTCAACTCGTAGCTTCTTCCTCTGAAAACTCTTCTTTTGTCACCAGCCAGCCAAATGGAAATGGATCTCTCTTGCCTCGGAGAGAGGGCTTCTGGTATAATTCTGGTGAAATCTGACCAAGAGCCTCTGTCTGTTTCTTTTATACAAGAGGGAGGAATTGTGGGATACGAGAGAGAGGGATTATGGGTTTTCTCCCATAGTGCTCTCTGGCCCTAAGAGCTTCAAGGGAGGTGTGAATTCACAAAGTTACAAAGTTTACTTTGTGAAACTTCCATACTTGTGAACTCCAATGAGTAAAGGTGTGAACACAAGCCTTGTATTAATTAGTTCTACTTAGTACCTTGTTTCAGTGGTAACTGAAATGTTCAGAAACATCTTCTTGTAAGATCAGATCAATAATCTATCAACTCTAATGAGTTAGCAGTTTGTAAAGATTCCAACACCTGAGCAAGTCATTTAACCTCTATCTGCCTCAGTTTCCTCCATTATAAAACAGGGATGACAGTAATACCTATCTCCCAAGGTGGTTGGGATGCTAATAATATTTGCAAATTGCTTAGCACAGTACCTGGCGTACAGTCATTTGGCCTTCATTTTTAAAGAGGACCAGTGACATCACAGGTAACTCTTGACATGTGCATGAATTGGATTAAAATGACGCACAAAGTCTTCAGCCTCACTCTCTTTTTCCAAAGCCATCAAAGTCCAAAAGCCAAAATGACCAGCAACAGCCCAGGATACAGCAGAGGGCCTTGGCGTCTTCCATGCTTGATCAAGCTCTAAACCCTCCACAGCACCTGCTACAGCCACCTCTGTTGGAACAGATTGTTCTCATCCACCATTCTGTTGGAGAAAGTCTTCACAAGCTTGGGGTACAAAGACAAGATTGTGGCCCATCGGTCACTTTCAACCTAGTTTAACCATCTGCCAAGATGGTTTGCCAGGGGATGGCCGCTGCGTGTTCTCCACTTTCTTGGTCACAGGTGAGTTGAGTGAATCTAATGTACACCAAAGGTGGATGAATAGCCCTGAAAAGGGCTCAGCAAGTACTAGTGTTCCTGAACACCCCATAGACCCCACACAGTAGGTCCTATTTAAATGCAGAGTCCCAGGGGCAGCTAGGTGGCACAGTGGATAGAGCACCAGCCCTGAAGTCAGGAGGACCTGAATTCAAATCTGACCTCAGACACTTAACACTTCCTAGCCATATGAGACAGCTTGTATACATGAAAGTACACATAAAGACATAAAACCCAAATACCTTATATAGAAATTAGAAAACTAAATTTGCAACCATTAAGATTTCAATTAGTTTCATATGTGTCTCAGTCAGAATTTAGAAAAATAAGACCTGGAAGATATTTATGAATTAAAAGTTCTTTTCACCATCACTTATACAGAAGAAAAAATTCTTCCCATGCATAGTTAGTCATGCCAGTTTTTTGCTGCAGTGACATCTTCAGTTTGACTAGGAGGATGATGTTACAGAAGGAAGGTCTGTAGGGCACAAGTATCAAACACATGGTCCTCCACACCCCTGAGTGAGGCTGGAACCACATAAAAATGTAATTGAGAATATTGCACAAAATAAATAAAAATACAATAAAACATTGATAATATTATATGTTACTTATATATTCCATTATGTATAATATTACAGGATATCATAGTGGTTTAATTCTAAAACTAATATTATCGATCATTACACAACCCACAAGAAACCTTAGATATGGCTTAGTGGACTGTCCCATTTGAGTCTCATAGCAGTGTTGTAAGGGGATGGAAACGTGGAAGCACTGAGGTATGTGGAAAGAACACAGTCCTTAGTCATAGTCCTTAGAGTTGGAAGAGACCTGAGAAACTGTTACTAATGCAGCCACTTTGGTCACAAATGAGGAAACTGATCCTCAGAAAGGTTAAATGACTATCCAGTGGCAGACTCAGGCTTCAAAAAACAGGTTCTTCATCTAGCGGCCCTCCTACCGTACCATTCTTCCTCTGGAAACAAGATAACTTGGATTTGAATATAGGTTCTGCCAGTGATTGACTAGGTGACCTTGTAGAGACAGATCACTTCTCCTGTGTGGTCCTTAGTGCCCTCCACTGTAAGATGAGCAGGTCGGACCAGATGGCCCTTTCAATTCTAAATATTGTTACAGAAAAAAATGTTATGTGATTTAAATTTACTAAATATTAAAATAAAAGAGCTCACACATTCATGTTATTTTGTAGATTGAGATTTTATATGATGCTTATTTAGAAATAAAAAGATCAGAATTAAAATAAGAGTTTCATAGATCTATAATAACTGTCAATCATATTTATTTCAGGGGTAAAAAAATTTGGAAATGACCTAGATATTTATATTTTACTAAGTGGCATGCTGAAGGTAACTTATTTGTCCCGCTTTCTTTCCAATAAAATCATAATATAAATGACTAATTGGATCATAAAGCCTATTTAAAATATTTGCCTGTGATACTCTGGTTAATTGAACTTCGATTCATTTGAGTGCCTTTGATCCTATTTTACATAACCATAGAATCTCACAACTGAAAGACACATCAGAAGCCATTGTCTCCCACCCCTACTTGAATGATACCGGCTATAACATGACCAACAAATAGTTATCCAGCCTCTTCTTTTCAATCTCCAATACAAGGGAAGCCATTACTCTCCAGGAGGCTCATTCCACTTAGGGACAGCACCAATCATCGGGACGTTCTTGCTTTTATCTGGTTAAATTTGTCTCTTTGTAACTTTGACCTAAGGATACTCACTCCTCACTCTAGGACAAAATAAAACAAATCTAACCCCCATTTCACATGAAGCAGAAATCTGTGATTTCTGTGCAATAAAACTATTGTATTAGATACAAAAAGAACTGGTTAGTAGACCCTAAATGAAACCAATTTGTCTTTAAATCTGTGCTTATGTGTAGAGATGTAAGTTTGAAAAAATTTATGAAAAAATTGAAAATTTTTTTTATAATTCTTTTTCCTCTTTTCAAATACAACTCTAAGGATAGCTTTGTTTTCACATTCCTTCTATTTCCCCCTTTACTGCTCCTCCCTCGTCATTAGCTATCCTATTAATTAGAAGTCATTTTAATTAGCTTTTTATTTTTTCAAATACATGCAAAGATAATTTTCAACATTCACTTTTGCAAAACTTCATGTTCCAAGTTTTCCCAATCCCTCTCCCCTATTCCCTCCCATAGATAGCAAGCAATCCCATATAGGTTAAATGTGTGTAATTCTAGAAGTCATTTTTTAACAAAGAAAAATAAAAGGGAAAGTGGGAGAAGAAAAAAGAAAATGATTGTATCAAAATTGATCAATACATTGAATACATTTGTTAGATAATGGGCATCAATATCAATATCGATATGTTTTGGAACACTGAATCTTTGTTTTCCTCAATCAGTTCATCTTTCACCCACCACATGTCACTCATGGTCCTCTCACTTCTACAAAGTAGAAGTAGAAATAGAAGCAGGAATTATTTGTGATTTTCAAGAAAAAAACTTCAATATCTGAATTTGCTTAGAAGAATAAGCATGTATATATTTATGGGAGAAAAGTAACTTTAATTTTAAGCCTCCAAAATGCAATTAAAAGTGAAAAAAAAATTAGTAAACTAAACTGAAGTGCTTTTTTCATTCTAATTTCAATTAATACAAAACTTAAGAGATCAGTCCAGTGATTTCAATGGATGTGTGTGTGTATGTGTGTGTGTGTGTGTGTGTGTGTGTGTGTGTGTGTGTGTGTGTGTGTAAAATACACAGTTCTTAGAAAGGAGACAGCAACATAGTTTGAGGGAAATAACCTCAGGAATAAGAGTCCCTTCAAATTCCTAACCTCTCCCCTTTACTTCTACTTTTAAATAACTTCAGAAATGACACTATTTCTTTAAATCATCTTTTTAATAGCTCCACTTGCCTGTGATTTTGAAGATGTTTGCATCTGTCTTATAACGGCATGGTGTTTCTCTCTCTCTCTCTCTCTCTCTCTCTCTCTCTCTCTCTAATGCATGTGTGCACACATCCTCCCCGCCCCCCCATCACCCTATACAGCAAGGGAGGCTGCAGGCATCACTAGAAAGAAAAGTTCCTGGCCTTGGAACCAGGAGACCTGGGTTCAAGTCCCAGCTCAGCCATTAGCTATGTCTATAAACTGAGCCAAGTCACTCTCTCACTCTAAGTCTTAGTGTTCTCCTCTCTAATAGGAGGATTTGAACTAACTGATGTTACTGGTTCCTTCCAGCTCTAACATTCTGTGAATCTGACCATAAATTTTTTTTTCGCACAAAGAAATATGTCATCATTCCAGCTAGTACCTGAAACTGATGAATACAAATGATCTCCCTCCTCACTTCCATCTCTTCCTTCATTGCTCAAGGAAGCACTAACTTCTTCATGAAATCTTTCTGCATATGCCATTACTTTGTATCAAATATATGTACCTGTATATACATATATAGATATATACATATACATGTATGTATATGGGCATACCACACACCTTCCATATAATAGGTACTTAAATGAGTATTGCTCGAATAATTTCTCGGTCAGTAGAATTTCTGTGCTTTCAAACTTCTGTCAGTCAATATACATTTATGGATCAATATCTTGTTAAATAAGTATCAGGCACCGTGCTGAGTGCTAGGGACACAAAAAGAGACAAAGGACAGTCCCTGCCCTCCAGGAGTTCACAATCTAATGGAAGAGAAAGCAAATAAATATGTACAGATCAAACAGGAAATAATTAACAGAGGGAAGACATTTAAATTAAGAGGAGCTGAGAAAGGTTTTCGCCAGAAAATAGAATTTTAGTTGGAATTTGAAGGAAGTCAGGAGAGAGAGAGAGAGAGAGAGAGAGAGAGAGAGAGAGAGAGAGAGAGAGAGAGAGAGAGAGAAACACGCACAATTCAAGCATGGTGAACAGCCAGAGAAAATGCCTGAGTCAAGAGATGTAGGGTCTTGCTCATGGAACATCAAGGAGGCCAGTTACTGGATTAAAGAGTATATTGTAGGGAATAAGGTATAAGAAGACTGGAAAGGTAAGGGGAGAGAGAGGGTAGGTTATAAAGGGATTTGAACATCAATCAGAGGACTTGATATTTGCTCCTGGAGGTGATAGTCACTGGAATTTATTGAGTATGAAGGTGACATGGTCAGACTCCGGAGAAACTTCTACAGAATCAGACACATGGATAAATTGAATTTTATCCTATTTCATTACACAAACACCCTCCATTAAGTAGAACAGGTCACTTACCACTCTACTTCTTACTGACATGGATTCATGGATAGAACATTTTGTCCACTTCGAGTTCGGGTATCTTGACATGACATAGAGATGCTATGCCAGCAAAGTCCAAGCTTGACCAGGTCTTGAGCGAGGAAGATTTTAGTGATGAGCCGCCAGGCTGGCCACAAGTGATACATTTTGGAGCCCTATGATCCTTGCAACTTTTGGGGTGGTTCTAATCGGTGCGGTGGAACAGTGCTAGTACAGGGCAGACTTGGGGCCTGGAAAAGCCCTGAAATATTAGCTCTCTGGCCAGAGTGGCTGCTAATCTGGATCCGTGGAGAAAGTTTCTTTTCCAGTGTTTATTTACATGCATAATATCATGACTCCATACCCCAAAAAACATCTCAACTGGTAAAGGAAGGACCACAAGGAATAAGGCAAGGGTTCTGAAAAATCCCTGAAGTTGATGAAACAACAGTACCACACCCTCCCCCTCTTCAACAAACACCCAAAGTCCCGCATCCTCTAGGATGCTAATTTTCCAACATCATAAATGCTGTTTATATTGCTCTCCTCAAACATGATTTTTAACAGTTTTAAAATGAAAAGTGGAATGCCTTATGGGGCAAGAGGTTTTTACTGTACAGATTATTATACTCCTGTTAGGCACTAAGGAGCTGTTTCCTGCTTGACTTGTCTCAGAGCAAATGAAATCAGTTGACTGTCCATTGAATGGCCAGGCACATCCATGAGAGATGTTAAGAGTGGGTCGATAGCGATCTTCATGTCATTTTCTGTGGCTAGGGACACATTTCTGCAGGGAGTTTAAGTAAAAAGGCTCTTATCACTGAGGCCTCTGATTTGCTCGGGTTCGTAGTCCACCATCTGGAATAGAAGAAAATTCAATTCAATTCAACAAATATTGATAAAGTACCTACTACACACATTAGCAGCAATGCCATGTAGCAAAAAGAGCCCCAGACCCTCTGCACTCTGCAGATCCCATCTGCTACACTTAATAGCTGCGCCACTATGGGCGAATGACTTAACCTTTCTGGAGCCCAGTTTCAGAACCAAACTAACATGGGCTGATTGGGGCTTCTGTTTCTGTTCTCTGAGCTCTCTCTGGGAGAGGGGACTATCTTCCACTAGCTGACAGTACCTTGTGACAAAACTGCCCACCCCAGGGTCCCACTGCTTTGACACGCTTCTCTACAGACTTCTCTTTCCCTCAATCTGTGAATGGCAGCCTCTCCCTGGACTGGCACATACCCGGGCCTATGGTTAGACTGTTTTCCATACCACAGTAGCACTGCCCTCATCCTCGTTAACTGAACCTGCTCCAGGTATGACTCCGCAGGAGTTTCTTTGTCTATGTCAGGGCTCCTTAAACTTTTCCCGCTCCAGACCCCTTTTCACCTGAGAAATTTTTACATGACCTCAGGTATATAGATTTTTAAAAACAGGTATACAAATCAAACATTTACTGACAAGAAATCATCATTTTGCAACCTCCACATTCAGTTACTTTGGTCCATATAATAGGGATAATAATATTAGTAGTACTTGCCATACAGGATTATCATGAGGGATCAAGGAAATAATGTAAATGAAGCAGTTTGCAAACCTCAAAGTACTACAAGCTCACACATCCCTGTTCCTAAAATGCTCCAGATCTGGTCACCTTAATGTATATAATTTACCTACCGCTAGACTCTAGATGACAGCTAAAAAGTCAAAATCCAAATCCAGATGTTTGGCTACACGGTATCAAGCATCTGGATGTTTAGGAACATCAGATTCCTCATTGACTATTTCCCAGAATTGGTCTTGACATGTGGTGTTATACAGATACTGCCGTACTCTTTTATGAATATGGAGAAAGAACATTTCTACTTGGGGGGAATCTCTGTACAAACAATTTGAGGGCATCAGTCCTACAGGAAAAAAGTAACCTTGTTGAAGTCCAAGTATCAAAGGCACCTCTGACAGTGCCCCAGGGTCTAATCAGTCTCCAAATGGACAATCTTACAGCATTAAATCAGCCATACATTTAGCCAGAGCACCAACAGCCTGCGAAATTACACAGCAAAAGCAACTCCATGTCACGTACAGCCTGACTCGAGCTGGACTTACTTGCCTGCTGGGCTAACAGCTATCTGTTTGCAGAGGTCTCAGTGGTGAGAGCCTTTTCATTTAAAACTCCTGTTTTGAAATCACCAATTACAAACATATAGCATGAGGGTGGAAGTTGTATTTTTTAAAAAGATCTTTCTGTTCAAGCAATTTCATAGCAGCAGCTCATGATAATTCGAAAAACTGGAAGCAACCCAAATGTCCAATAACCGGAGAATGGTTCAATAAATTGTGGTACATTAGTGCTAATGAATACTGTACTGTCATTAAGAATGAAAAGTATGAGGAATACAAAGAAATCTGGAAAGAGCTTCATTAAATAATGCAAAGGGTAAAAAGCAGAACGGAGTAGACAATAATTATGACATAGAAAAGAAAGAGTACATCGGGATGAATGGGCAAATAAGAAATCCTGATGGGAGTTTAAAGAAAGTGACTGGAAAGTTCCTAGCTTAGTCCACCCATATTGATGGTCATTGTTCAACTTCTAATAAAAAATTTTTTTTCAATCTCAAATATATATCAGGGGATTTTTATGGTCAATACAAATTGATAGCATTTTTTCCAGTAGTGCTTCGACAAATAATAGCGTGAACCGTGGAGCTTTTGAAGCTAGCACCAAACTGGTTTACATAATGGAGGTCCAGGAGAGCTATTATGGAATTTCATCTTTCAGAATTCTGTTATTCGGCCTCTCAGTAACCGCAAATGCTGAGTTTATTACATAGGAAAAAAAAATCTAAGGGCAGAATCTGAGGCACAGTAAACTAACTGTAGTCCAAATAAATGGTAAGTTTGGAAAACTAGAATGTTTTAGCTCCTGTACTCTGCATTTATTAAAAACAAAACAAAAGATAAACCAACACCCTGCAATCAGAGAATTATTTGAATTAGCTTCCAGGACATTACAAAGTGAGTTTTGCTTCCACTAGCCTACCTGGTATAGGTGAAAACACGGGGCTGGGAGTCTGGAGTCTGGAGAAAGGGATTCTAATTAAGACTCTGCAACCAACTAGTCATGTGACCTTGGCCATCCACAGCACTCCCCACTTCAGGGCTCCTAGGTTACTCATGTGGCTAAATGATTTCCAGTGTCCTTCAGCTTTAATATCGCAGGATTCAGTGATACCTCCGTCTTCCATATCTATATGCCATCACTAGCTGATGGCAACTAGTGGTTCATCTCATGATCCTGAGATCTGAATTATCCAAGCAGATTCAGTTATTTAAGGACAGTTTCAAATATAGTTTATTAAATGGGAACAACCTATTGTGGAGAGGACAATCCTAGGGGTAATTGAAGAGAGCCTCATCACCACAATATGATGAATTTTTCAGCCACAGCAACTCTTGAAGGTCTTCTACTAATCAAAGAGGGGTGATGATAAGCCTTGACAGAGGGGGCCATACCAATGAAATTAAAGATCCTTTAAGTCTATCAGTGTTTTCATGTTTTCTCATTTCTTGAAACTGATTAATATCCTTCAGTCATTCTTGGATGAATCCCATCAAATTGGATACTCCCTCAAATGTTGTGGCTCCTCATCCAATGAATGTGTTCTCACCCTCTGCCCCTCTTTTCCATGTCCTCTCACTATCCCCCCACAGGGAAGAATAACTTCTAACATACTTCACATAGGAAACAGTGGAGCACAAGAGCAATGGCTCATTGGATCTTCCTAACTTTTGGAGGGATTGGGGGACTAACCTACCCCATGTGATTTCTTCATTAATGACATACTGCACTCTAAATATATATATATATATATATATATATATATATATATATATATATATATATATAGTTTAGAATCAAACAGGAAAAAGCTAGTGCTAGAAAAGAACTTTGAGATCATCTAATGCTTTTCACTGAATATACGTGAAAAGTGACAGTGTCTTTCTCTCAGCTAACTAAAATATTAATTTAATCATAATGCCCTCGAAAGCAATCAGTCATGCTGTACCAAAGGATTTAAAAGTGGAAAAGACCTGAGAAGTCATAAGGAGGCGATAGCTCCTCTTGTATCCTGCCCTAGTTTTGGAATACTATATTCAGTTCTAGAGGTCATAGTTTTTAAGAAAAAGTAAAGCATGAGAAGTTCCAGAGGAAGGGAACCAGGATGGTGAAGGATCTTGGGTCCACGTCATGAGGATTGGTTAAAGGAACTGGTCTTTCTTTTGTAGTGTTTTTATAATTCATTTAATAAGGAGAAAAGTTCCATATAGTAATAGAGGTGAATAGTAGGTAGGAGGAAGGAAGGAAAAGCATATATTATGTTACCTCCCACAGGTGATATCCAGGCTCATGAATAATACCAGCAGGTACAGGTAAAATAGAAGTTCAAATAAGACTGCACATCTTCCTGAGGAAGTGGGTTCTAAGATAAGGCCGATATATGTTTCAAGAGGCGAGATTGAACAAGGGCCATAATCTGAATTGCTCTTATTGATTCTGGGAGAAGGTCCCTCAGTCTTTCCTCCATTTTGTGAAAGGGGGACAGGGTGCCATGTCAATTAAAAGAGGAGACAATTCCTAGCTCAGCCTCTTTGCCTTCAACTCTTTAGATATCATCACGTAGGTTTGGGAATTCTAGGGAAAGGTAGCAAAATGCTGGTCTTTCTCTACCACAGTATCATGAAGACAGAGCCGTGTGGCAGCCAGCAAAAAAACAATCTCAACTAAACAAGTCTGAGCCTGGACCCCTAGACATTCCCCCCACCTTTTGTGTTTCCTTTTCTCAGTAGGTGACCAAGGAGCAACCTTGAGATGTATATAGCTTGCTTTGAAGGTGATCTCATAAATTCCCCAAATCTAGAGGTCTCTAAGTCTGGTCTTGGCAGCAATCACCAAGAAAGCACTGGCTTTTGTCTACCTGAACACTTAAAGCTGATGGAAAAGGAAACTTCTGCAACAGAAAACACAATCACTGATAGGAAGACTGCCCCATACCTGACCATTTTATCAGCAGACGTGTCAGTATTTATTTGAACACAGCAGAGGCCAGGATGAAAGGTAAAGTGCCTAATTAGCAGTCTCACAAACTGCTTTATGTTCTGATGAGGGTTAAGTATCAGCCTCCCAACAGACTGTAATAGTAGTTATAAATTTAGTTACTAAATCCTGTTGTATCCATGGGTATTTGTGAATCTTTTATGTTTAGCATTTCTTCACTGGATAGAAATAAATTTCATGTCCCATAACTGATTTACTCTAGACACTGAGAACCTTTTCTATTTTCTTCATTAAATAGTCTCCCCTAAGCTTGAACTCCATTCAACAGCACACCTGGCTACAAGACTCTGCTTTGTACTTCCAGCCCCATGGAAACAACTGAGCTTTAGTAGTCTCTTGATTATGCTGCAGTTGCCCTACTAGATGCCCGATTCTCTCTTTCTCTCTCTCTCTCTCTCTCTCTCTGTCTGTCTCTCTCTGTCTCTCTGTCTCTGTCTCTGTCTCTCTCTGTCTCTCTCTCTCTCAAAGTTGTCAGCTCCAATCGGTTGTTCTATTGGAATCAAGCATAAACCTGGTTTGATTGTAGGATTTAAAAAATAACCCTCCCCTAGCTGCCCCCTCCACCCACAAATAGCCATAACTTGAGACAGTAAAAAGAAGCAATTGACTTCTATTTCCCAAAAATGAAGTAAAGAATAAAAACAAACATTCTGAAAGGAAGACTTGCAAATTATTAACAGCCACATGAAAGAATATTCCGAATGATTAACTAATAAGAGGAGAAATGAAAATCAAAACAAACCTGAAGTTTCAACTTATGCCTAGGAAATTGGCCAAGATGACAGGGTTGTGGGAACATGAATACATTACTGATGCAGCTATGAATTTGTAGAACCATTCGGGAAACAATCTGGAAATTAGGCAAAGAAAGTGACTAAAATGCCCATACCCAACTAGAGTTTCTACAGCTAGGCATATACCCCCAAGGAGATCAATAACAAAAAGAAAGGTCCCATATACACCAATATATTTATAGCAACACTTTTTGGGGTAGCAAAGACCTGGAAACAAGATAGATGCCCATCACTTTGGGAATGGCTGAACAATTGTGTCACCTGACCGTGACTGTGCTGCAAGAAATGATGAATATGATGAATGCAGAGAAATGCTTATGATAAGATGATGGATTCAAGGAACCTTAGATGTCATCACATCTAATCCCCTCATTTTACAGACGACGAGACTGAGGTTTGAGATGTCTAGGGACTTGTCTGTGGTCACACCGGTAATCAATATCAGGCAGAATTAAAATACAAGACTTCTCGGCTCCAAGTCCCAAACTCTAGCCATCACACTACAATGCCTGAATTGATGAATAACAAGGCAGAGAATGCGTATTTGTAATGACCACAACAATATAAATGGAAAGGCAACAATAACAATAAAATCCGAACTGGGAGCTGTGAAGTCACAGGCAGAGCTCCAAAGAAGGAATAATGAGAAAAGACATCCCCCCTCCATGCTTTTGCAGAAGCCAGAGACCTTGGCTTTTTTGATCTGTTGTTTCATTTTACCAAATGTTTTTTCTTCTCTTCTACATACCTTATAGGATGGTTGTACAGGGAGGGAGGAAAGGGACGCTTTGAGAAATGCAAGTGATATAACAATAAAAAATATCAATCACAATTTATTTTAATCAAAGCACATAATTTCTGTGATAAAACAGTGGTTAAGATTGATTATATATGAAGTCCTGAGCTTCTGCTATATGGTTTGCACAGAGGATAAAGGGCGGGTCTAGGAGGAGGAAAAGCTGGAGGGAAGTCCATTTCTGACACAAATGGGCTGGGTGACCTTGCACATAATTTCTCAGGGCTCTGAACAATTCTCTGAGATTCTAAATTTGCACAAAAAGGTATAGATTGGTTTTGGGAGAGGGAATTTCTCACCAGGAGCTCCTAGTACCTCTCAAATCATAGATCTGGTCCAAAAGAAAAAAATCTGAATGTAAAATGACTACAAGAAGATAAATAATAGTAAAGAATTACACAAGGTTTTAAAGTGTGTAAGCTACTTTACATGATATCATTTCATCCTAAAGTCAACGGTTAATCTTAATACCATACAGCTCTCCCTTCTTTCTGTTAATAATCTGTGTTTTCACGGGGAATGTATTTTGTCAAAGGGTCTGTTTGGGAATCAGCTAGAAATTGCATATTGTGTTAAAACAAAATATACCAATACATTTTAAAAAAAGCAAACTGATGGGGAAATTATTCACACTCTATTTTGTTAGCGCTGTAATTAGAGAGCACCAGAAAGGGGAGGACCCGAAGAAATCCATTGTGAACAGAGGTGACTGGCTTGGGGCATTTAAGGAATAGGAAGCTGCAATTACTGTTTCCTGGTGGATAATTAGGCTAGCCCCAGTCTTGGTGTGTTTAGACAGACTTGGCTGTTTACTAGTTGAGAGCTGTATCCAAGAAAGCCCAAGGAAGCATCTGAGGCTCTAGGAGGACCTCTGACTGGGATGCTGGAGTTGATGGGGGGAGCTGTTTCTGGAGAAGTGACCCTGACCCACGTATGCTTCTGAGGTTCTCTCCCATCCATATGACACACAGGGAGGTGTTTGCACATCCCTCCCCAGGCATCTCCTGCCCGTAGTGGCTGTTGGTCCAGTCCCCAGTGTTTGAGAGTGGGGGGGGTCAGTTTTCCAGTGCAGGGGACTATGTCAGAGACAGCCCCAGCTGCATTTCCGATAGAATGATTGTTCTGAGACTCTGCCGCATCCCCCTAAGGCACCAGACATAACAGATTTGAGCTAAAATTATTTTCTCTAACCTCCTGAGAATTTAGCATCTATTTCCATTCCCCTATCAGAATAAGTGACATCACAATTACCATAAGCACCCCCTTTGTTTACAGTTTTCCGATGTCACTCAATTGGAAAGGGGCAATCAAAATTTTTTAGCCTGTAAAATTGGGAACTGATCTTATACAATTTCTCTTTTCAACCATGTACAACTCTGTGGAGAAATGCTTTTTCTCCCAGAGCTTCCCCTCTTTCCTTCTTCAAGAAAATAAAATGTGAAGCTCATCTGTTTGTTTTTTTATTTTAAGAAAACAATTGCATTATTTTTAAAATTCCAATTCATAACGAAAAGAAAATAAAGCATTCACATCTAAACATCGCTGCATGCGTGAGGCTGTTAAAATGGCAGCAAGTACAAGATCTTATCGGATGAGCTAACTAACCTACTTCAGTAATATAGAATTCAGAGACTAAAGGAACATTCCATCTTCCAAATTTGCTCCCATCATGCTGAAGTACAATTGGCCTGGGTAGCCTTCTCTGTGAATTATTAAAAAGGGTGGGGGAAGGGAAGTGACAGAGGGGAGGGAAGTGGTGGTTAAGTAGCAATGCTAACCAAGTAGGGACCATAAGAACGTTCAAGAAGATGGAGAGCAAATTGATAGAAAAAAATAAAATAAAACCATAATTCAGGATCCATTTTTTAATTCCAAAAACAAATCTTAACTTTGACTGGCTATTTCTGTTTGCGTTGGGGGTTTAATACCATCAAGAAATAATTAAATCATCTTCTCTTTCAAAAACTTGTATTAAATGTGAAAAACACAAAACGGGCATGAAAGAGATCCTGTCTATGTGACCAATGTAAAAAAAAATCATACTTGTACAAATGACGTACATACCGTCTAGCAGATCAACAGGATACTGAACATCTAACACCAGTGAATGGCTGGCTGCCATAACACAGATATGAGAAATATGGATCGGTCCACAGTCCAACAGATGGTATCATTCCATGCAGATGGTGCTTTGTGTTATATCAAGTAGATTTGTAAAACTTAGAAATCATGTACTTATATTTTATACTACTAGTGTCCTATAAATTGTGGTATAGATATAAATAGATTACAGAATTTGTAGACAAAGAAGAGGGTCTTCTTGAAATTATTTTTCAATAACGTCCAGACTAGGAAATGATTCTTGGTTCGGAGCACCATCTAGAGGAAACATGTGGATAGAAAAATGAAGCAGGAATGGAATGGAATCACATTGTTTACAAAAAGGGAAAAAAA
The DNA here is from genome assembly GCF_016432865.1 of Antechinus flavipes. Taxonomy (NCBI): domain Eukaryota; kingdom Metazoa; phylum Chordata; class Mammalia; order Dasyuromorphia; family Dasyuridae; genus Antechinus; species Antechinus flavipes. The sequence continues at coordinate 61,055,514 of NC_067404.1, read as the reverse complement.
AAAATCATCAAAACCCATAAGATTAAAAAGACTCTTGAATTTGGACCATCGGTTATTATTAGTAGTGCTAATACTACTGTTATTAGTTATTAAGTGATAAACCCTGACAATATCACACACAAGTGTGGTGTGTGTGTGTGTGTGTGTGTGTGTGTGTGTGTGTGCGTGCGTGCGCATGTAGGGGTGTAGGGGGAGGGTGTGTCTGAACCAGTGATTTCATCAGTGTAGGGAAATCTTGGTATGTAATTCTTTAACGTTTCGTTTTTATCACCCTTTATATATATATATTTTCTTTTTCTTATAAACTTGATAATCAATACAAACATTTCCATTTTATAAAGAACCCAAAAAATGACTGTATATAAAACCATAAACTTCTGCTATGCATTTTCTATTTTAAAGCATACATTATAGCTAGGTCCCGATTAGTACAATTAATGAATCTCCTTGAAGTGGTCGCATTATTCAAATTTTCACTGCATATTTTCAATAGCTTAGAACCAATTATCATATTTTACATATAATTATATTCTAAAATAGTGTGAATTCCAATAACGAGGAGACCACTTCACAAAACTCATTATTCATTTATTCATACAATCAGGACCTAGCTGTAAATGTACAAGGTAGTTGCAAACCTGCTCTGTTTCTTACTTACATTTACTTCCGAATGAACAAAGTGAAAAATCATCTGAAATGAAATACTATATGCTTTTTTAGACTGTATTATATTTAAATGACTCTTGTCATATTTGACTAGAACAGTGTTGCCTGAAACCAGCCAGATTAGTGAGCCAAGGGAATAGCCTATATAATTCTACTGGGATTTTATCATATAATCATAGTATTATAGATTAAGAGCTAGTAAAGAATTTAGAAATAATCTGGTCTAATCCTTTCGTTTTACACATGAAGAAACTGAGAGGGGAGAATGGTCTGGGAAGTGAGTAGAAAGACCACTGACTTGGAGTCAAAGATGAGGCTTGTTCCAGCCTCGATTGGCAATGAATCATTTTGAGAACTACCCACTTCCCCAGGACGTAGCAAGGCAAATGTTCTACGGAACCCTAAGGAACTATGGGAGTCTTCCCACAACCTCACAACAAGGTGTGAAGAATGATTAGAAGGAGGTGTTGAGGAGTTTTCCACAGCCTCTCTACAAGTATGAGACCTCTCTGAGAGTCCAAATGAAACAATTTGATTGGCTGGGCCGAGTAGCCATGACCTAGCTAATCCCAGGAATGAGTCAAGGCCTAGGTTTGGAGCAATTAGGGAAAGAGGGAGGGGGTGGGGGAAGTAAGGGATTTCTCTCCCCCAGGTCCCATCAGCCAGCATCAGATTTACTGATCCATCCAACATCAGAGGAGTCAGTTTTAGAGTTCAAGGCTCAGTTGAGGGAACAGAGACATACTTCAGACAGACATGGATAAAGATCTTAAGACCCAAGGGAGGAAGCAGCTTTAAGGAGCATGACCTCTGGCATCAGAAAAGAAAGATGACTATGGATTCTGGCAATTTAGAAAGCTGAGGCACGGAGAGGACTGCACACAAGGAGAAAGGCCTTCCGGGGCCCTGCAGGCCCAGAGAAGCACATACGCTGTGTGGGGCCACGCGTGTCCCCTGCATGTGTGCCTCCCGACCATTGTTCTCCAATTCCTTTCCACATCCTTATAATGTGATGGGAGTATTTGTGTTATAGTGGGCTTCAGGTTTGTGGAAGAATATTTTCTAGCTGTTGCTTTTACTGTGACTTCTTCATAAATGACTTTGCTAAGAGTTAGTTGCATCTTCTTACCGGTTGTTAATAGAAAGCACACAAGTGGGAAGCTCTTGAGCAGAAGTGGGGCCTCACGGGGTATGCCTTTGAACCCCAAGGTAGCAACTGCCTTCTGGGAAGCTACCTAAAGGGGGTTATGCAGAATAAATGAATGAATAACAAAAATATGAGCTATTATTTTGCATGGTCTTTCCCACATCAGACTAACTTGGATAAGGTGGAATTCATTCTTTTTCTCAAGGAAGAGATAAAGGAAACAACCTATATCTGTTGATATATTTGACATAGTACCAAGTAATAAGGGCTGTATTTTCATAACCTGTGAGTTTCTAATAATTTACAACATTAGATAATATCGATATGTAAGAGGCGGGTCATAAAACAGAGAAAGAAGCGCCACATTCCCAAAATAGAAAGGGAAACTTTTTATCTGAAAACCCTAGGCTTGTGATAAATCACTTATGTCAAATGATTTGCATTATACCTTTACAAATTCCCCAGGCAATGAAAATAGAAGGTTTAATAGGGAGGGTAGATCCAGTTATAAAAAGCTTTGAATGTTGGGGCAGCTAGGTGGCGCAGTGGATAGAGCACCAGAAGACAGGAAGACCTGAGTTCAAATGTGACCTGAGACATTTAATACTTCCTAGCTGTGTGACCCTGGGCAAGTTGCTTAACCCCAATTGCCTCAGCAAAAAAAAAAAAAAAAGATTTGAATGTCAAGCCAAGTGTTTGGATTTTATATTTTAAACAATGGATAAAACACTGCTGCATCTGTCCCTTGAGGGAAGAAAAAGAAAGTCAGCAGAGACTAGGGCTTCCATCTCCTTATGCCCTGTCCCCCTGCTTAATATCCAGCCTCCGGTGGAAAAGAACCGGTGCCATCCATTCCACCCTATTATGCCCTATATAGTCTTAGTGATTCCAAATCCCTATTGGTCATTATCCAAACCCTATTTCTCCATCTCCCAGCATCTGATCCCTTATTTCCTTTCTCCTCAACTTTCTCACCCCAAAGTCCCAACCAAATGCCACCCAACCATTCAGCTGTGACCTCTGGAATGCCTGTTCCAAAAAATTTCCCTTCCTTTTGAATCTTTTCTTTCAATGCTTCTGTCTGGCAGCAATCACCAAAACCTGGATCTCCTTAATGAAAGAGCTTCCCTAGACACCCTTTTCTGGTACTGGTTACACCTTCATTTATTCAGGAAGTAGGAGTATTATTTGTTCCCCAGTGCCACTTCCAGGTTATTCCCCTACATCAATCATTCTATAATTACCCAATCAAAATCCTAGTAGATGTTGTTACAGGGGCAGCAATGGATAGAGAACCAGCCTTGGCATCAGGAGGACCTGAGTTCAAGTGCAGCCAAAGACACTTAACACTTACTCGTTGTGTGACCCCAGGAAAGTCACTTAACACCAATTATTTTACACACACACACACAAGATATTGTCTACAGAACTACTTCAGGCTACTCCCTTCCTCCCTGAATAGATTCGACACTTGGCTCACAATTTTTCCCTCCTTCTCAATTCCTGCCCTTGTACTAGGGGGCTTCCACATATATATTGACTCCTCAGCTATTCAGTTCCTCAACCTACTCATTTCCCATGACCTACTCTTCTACCCCATTTCGGTCATACATAAAGATGGCCATATCCTTGATTTTGCCATCACTAACAAATGCACCTCATTCATTTTCAAAAATCCCAAACTCCCATTATCTGATTATAATCTCTTGATCTATCTCTTCTGCCTTTACCAAACTCTACTCTTTGTCCACACTGTGACTGCTAATCCCTTTAGTTCTCTCCCAGGCTAGTTCCCCTGCACTAGACACTCTCTCCTGTTTTACCTGTCTTGGCCCCCAAATGTACCTCTATACAGTCTTCATCTCCTGGGTTTCTGGTCCGCTTATCATATTGAAAAGTGCATCTGGCCAAGTCTCAGCCTTGAATGACTCCCATCATCCACCACCTTTATTCCAACATATGTGCTGCTAGATGAAGGTAGAGAAAAATCATGCATCTATTCTGACTAGTTCCACTACAAATTTATGTTACACAATCTGGGCCTTCAATGCTTCAAGGCAATCTTCCTGAAGCTCTCTTATTAAATCCCCTTCTCACTCTACAGGGCAGCTCTTCCAAACTCTTTCATTCCTCCTCAAACCTCCCATGGCTCCTCCCCCTCTCCCACCTATTATCAGGCAACTTTAGCACACATTTCAGTCTTCTTCCCTTCCCATCCCTCACATGTCTTCTGCCACTCTGTTCCTGCCTCCTGCCTCTCTCATCCTGTCTCACATGAAGAAGTGGCCTTACTCCTAACCAAGACTAACCCCTCTACCTGTATAAGCAATCCCATTCTAGCCCGTCTTCTCTATCAGACTGCCACATTTGTCATCTCCCCTCTGTAACTTATTTTCAATCACCTTCTACCTACATCTTTTTCCTTATTGCCTACAAACAAGCCTGTGAATTTCCCATCCTTAAAAAAAATCCTCACTGATCATTAAAAAGGGTAAAAGACCCACATGTGCAAAAATGTTTGCGGCAGCCCTTTTTGTAGTGGCCAGAAACTGGAAACTGAGTGGATGCCCATCAGTTGGAGAATGGCTGAATAAGTTACAGTATATGAATGTTATGGAATATTATTGTTCTGTAAGAAACAACCAGCAGGAAGATTTCAGAGAGGCCTGGAGAGACTTACATGAACTGGTGCTGAGTGAAACGAGCAGAACCAGGAGAACACTGTACACAGCAACAAGATTATACAATGATCAATCCTGACGGACGTGGCTCTTTTCAACAGTGAGATGATTCAAGCTAGGGTCTTGTGATAGGGAGCCACTTGCACCCAGAGAGAGGACTCTGGGAACTGAGTGTGGATCACAACACAGTATTCTCACTCTTTTTGTTGTTGTTTGCTTGCATTTTGTTTTCTTTCTCATCTTTTTCCTTTTTATCTGATTTTTCTTGGGCAGGATAATAATTGTGGAAATATGTATAGGAGAATTGCACATGTTTAACATATACTGGATTATTTGCTGTCTAGAGGAGGAGGTAGGGGGAAGTGCAGGAAAAATTTAGAATACAAGGTTTTGTAAGGGTAAATGTTGAAAAGTATGCACATATTTTGAAAAAACAACTATAATTAAAAAATTTTAATCCTTCCATCCTTCCATCCCCACGATCATCCTGTATTCTTTATTTGCTGAGGCAATTGGGGTTAAGTGACTTGCCCAAGATCACACAGCTAAGAAATGTTAAGTGCCTGAGACCAGATTTTGAACTCGGGTCCTCCTGATTTCAGGGCTGGTGCTCTAACCACTGTGCCACCTAGTTTCCCCCAGTATTCCTTTTTTTTTTAAACTGTGTATTTTTATTTTCAGCTCCAAATTTTCTCCCTCTCCCCACCCCTTCCCCCAGTCATTGAGAAGGCAAGAAATACAATATCCATTTTACGTATGAAGTCATGCAAAGCATATTTCCACATTAGTCATGTTGCAAAAAACAATAAAAACAAAGAAGGTTAAAAACATGTTCCAATTCATACTCAAGAGTTCATCAGTTTTTTCTCTGGAGGTGAAGGTTTTTCATCATAAGTGCTTTGGAATTGTTGTGGATCATTGTATTGATCAGAGCAAAATTTTTCACAGTTGATCATCATTATAATATTACTATCACTGTACAGAATGATCTACTGGCCCTGATCACTTCACTTGCATCAGTTCTGAAAGCATCCCCTTATCATTTTTTATAGCATAATCACATACCATAACTTATTCAGCCATTAATATACCAGCCAAACAACTGATGGGCATCCCCTCAGTTTCCAGTTCTTTGCTACCACAAAAAAAGAAGTACTATAAATATTTTTGTATATTTGGGCCATTTCCTTTTTTTTTTTTGATCTCTTTGGGGCACAAACCAAGTAGCAATATTGCTGAGCCAAAGGGTATGAATAGTTTTGTAGCCCTTTTAACATAGTTGATTGTTCTCCAAAATGGTTGGGCCAGTTCACAGCTTCACCAACAATGCTTTAGTGTCCCTTTTTTTCCCACAATCCCTCCAGTATTTTATTTTCCTTTTCTGTCACGTTAGCCAATTTGGAGGGTGTGAAGTGGCATCTGAGTTGTTTTAATGTGTATTTCCCTAATAATTAGTGATTTAGAACTTTTTCCTATAACTACTGATAGCTTTGATTCCCTCCTCTAAAAACTGATCCTATCTCCTCTCCTGCTCATTGGGATTAATCTTCTTAAAAAGGCCATCTACAAAGAGAGCCTCCACTTTCTCTCCTCTTACTTTCTTATTAGTCCCTTACAATCCAGCTTCCAACCTCGTCATTCCATCAAAACTGTTTTCTCCGAAGTTATCAGTCATCTGCCAAAGCCAATGGTCTTTTCTCACTTGTCTTTCTTCTGGAACTCTCTTCAGCCTTTGACATTGTTGGTCACCCTCTTCTCTTTAATGTTCTTTGCTTTCTGGATTTTTAGAACATCACAGGTAAACCCACCTTTCTCTTTCTTCTTCTAGCATCCTTTCTCCACATCCTTTGCTGGATAACAGTCTTGGCCCTCTAACTCTTAAGTGTTAAATAGGCATCTGTCCTGGGTACTTTTCTATTCTCCCTCTGTACTACTTCACTTGGTGGTCTCACATCTCCCATTGAGATTTCATTATTATTTCTAGGCTGATGATTCTCAAATCTACCTACCTACTTTGCCCTAACCTCTCTGCTGACCTCTAATCTCACATGTCCAACTGTCTTTCAGAAATCTCAAACCGGTTGCTCAGTAGGCTTCTTAAATTCATCATATCCAAAACTAAACTCGTTATCTTTCCCTCCCCACATATTTCCCCTACTTCCTAACTTCCCTATTACTGTCAAGGGCAGCACCATCCTCCCAGTCCCTTAATTTCACAACCTAGGTATCATCCTTAACTCCTCAATATATCTCACCCCACTCCAGATCCAATCTGTTAGCAAGATTCTCTTGATCTCATCTGATACCTCTTGAATATCCCCTTTCTCACCTTGAATATCTCTTTCTCACTCTACTACAGGGGTGGTTGCATGATTTCACACTTGAACTTTTGCAATAACCTACAGGTGAATCTGCCTGCCTCAAATTTCTTTCTACTCCAATCCATCCTCGATTCAGGTACCGAAGTGATTTTCCTAAAGCTCCCCACTCTGACCATGTCACATATACCTCCCCACTCAATAAACTCTGGGGACTCTATCACTTCTAGGATCAATGTCAAATGTTCTTCCTAACTTAGCTGTTCCTCTTCTCCCAGTCTTCTCCTGATATGTATTCTTCCATTCAACACTATCCTACTTGCTGTTCTGCCCACAAGATACTCTATCAGCTCATTCCAGTTTCTCTGCCTGCCCCTATGCTTGGAATTTTCTCCCTTCTCATCTCTGGCGTCCTTCAAGAACCAACTAAAGTTCTATCTTCTACAGGAAGTCTTCTGTTCATTATTTCCTATTTATCTTGTATATTGCTTCTTTGTGCATATGTTTGCTTATCTCCCTCATTAGATTGTTTCTATTTTTAAATTTTTAACCATTTTTATTTAAAGTTTTGAATTACAAATTCTATTCTTTCCTCCTTTCCTCCCCTTCTCCCTCCCTGAGAAAGCAAGCAATCAGATAAAGGTTATACATGTAATATTAGTCATTCTGTACAAGAAGACTGGAATAAAAGAAACAAAACGAAAGGAAGTAAAAAATAGCATGTGTCAGTTTGTATTCAAACAATATCAGTTCTTTCTCTGTAGGAGGATAGTCTACTTCATCAGTTGCTCTCTGGTATTGTCTTAGCTCACTGTATTGCTGAGAATAATGAAGTCATTCACAATTCTTCATCGAAATATATTCCTGTTACTGTGTATAATGTTCTCCTTTCTGTTCACTTCACTAGACATCAGCTCATGTAAATCTTTCCAGGTTTTTCTGAAATCATCCTGCTTGTCATTTCTCATAGTACAATAATATTCCATTATAATCACGTACCACAACGTGTTTAATCATTCTCCAATTGATGGGCAGCCTTTCAATTTCCAATTCTTAGCTGACACAAAAAGAACTGCTATAAATATTTTTGTACAAATAGATCGTTTTCCCTTTTGTGGATGTCTTTGGGATATAGACCTAGCAAAAGTATCGTTGGATCAAAGGGTTTGCATAGTTCGGTAGCCCTTTGAGCATAGTTCCAAAATGCTCTTTGGAATGGTTGGATCAGTTCACAACTCCATGAACAGTGCATTTATGTCCCATATCCCCTCCAATATTTATCATGCTCATTCTCTGTCATATTAGCCACTCTTGTAGATGTGAGATTAGCACCTCATAGTTGTTTTAATTTTCATCTCTCTAATCAAGATTGTGAGCTAGAGAATAAGGACTGTCGTGCCTTTTTGTAATTGTCAGCGCTCAGCACAGTGCTGGCACAGAGTAGGCTTTCAATGAAGGTTTATGGACTGATTAAATGTAAAATACTACACTTGTGTTAAGAAAAACAACTTCACAAGTACAAGACATGGGTAGGGAGCCTTTAAAAAGAAGTCTGATTGGGGCAGCTAGATGGTGCTGTAGATAGAGCACTGGCCCCAAAGTCAGGAGGATCTGAGTTCAAATGTGATTTCAGACACTTAACGCTTACTAGCTGTGTGACCCTGGGCAGGAAACTTAACCCCATTTCCCTCTTGAAAAAAAGTAGCCTGATTTCAGTGGATTGCAAGCTCGATATGAATAAACAATGTTTTCAACGGCAGCCAAAAAAGCTAACAAAACCGTAAGCTGAATTAATGGAGGCAGCACCCAAGACTAGGGAGATAATATCTAGGATACACTGTTCAGTTGTAAGGACCACGTTTTAGGAAGAATATTTATAAGAATATCCAAGGGAGGGAACATAGAATGATGACAAATTTTAAAATCATTCCATGAAATGATTACTTGAAGGAATTTGGGATGTTTAGCCAAAAGAAAAGATGATTTAGAAGGAGCAAGGCAATTATTTTCAAGTTTTTGAAGGGTAACACATGGAATTGGGAATAACCTTGTTCTAGTTGGCCCCAGAAAGCAGAGCCAGAAGAAATGAGTGGAAATTACAAAGAAGCAAATTCAGGCTTGAAATAATGGAAAATTTCTTAATAGTTAGAACTATCCAAAAGTGCGATGCACTGATTTGGAGGCAGTAGATGGAGAGGGGGAAATGGCTGTGATGACATATCACTGGAAAGAGTATTTTTGTATAGGTATAGGTTGCAAATAAATGGAAAGATAGCTCAAAAACTACTCCTTTAAGAGGCAAGGAAAGACTAGGGGCATAGTGAGATTAATCATATGGCCAGGAACAACAAAAAATATTTCATTAGACATTTAGTCATTGCATATTGTAGTACTGATGACAAATATTTGCATTCATGTACCAACATCAAGTGTTGAAGATGAAGTCGCAGAGAAGTACTACAAAGAACTTGACAATACCTTCTAAATTAAATCATTATGTATTCTGATATTTGATGACTTCAGTGCAAAGGTGGGAAAAGGTGAGATGTAAAGAAGTATATGGGAGAACGTGGTTCAGAAAGGAAAAATAAGAGAGGCCAAAGATGTGTGGATTAAAAAGAAGTTTCATGTCTCTGCAGTAGGAACACATATTAAAAAATAAGCTAGCTTAGATGTGGCAAATTTGAAATAATGCCATAAAGAATGAAATAGATTTTACTTTAATAGGCAGGAAATGACTTGTTATTTGTGGCAGTTATTCCTGAATTAGTTGTCTGTGTTCAGTCAAACCACTAACAAAAAAAGGGAGGAGGAAGAGCAGGAGCAGGAGGAGGAGGAGGAAGGAAGAGAAGGAAAAGGAGGAGGAGGGAAGGAAGTTGAAAAATAATAAGTATACAACTGAAACAATTTAAGTTTTAATCGAACAATTTGGAAAAATAGAAAATAGATAACAGAAATGATATTGATACCAACCATAATAATAATTTCTCTAAGAAATTAAACCAGTGCTAATTAATTGCTACAAAATGAAACTCAAGAGTCCAGTTGCTCCTTAGACAGAAAGCATCTGACTCAGTTGCCAATTGAAGCGACATAGAAGCCAAAGAAAACACTGGTTTAGAATATAAATTCATCTCTAAAATCTTAAGAAGAAGAGTGATGAATACTTTGAGCAGTATTTTCTCATAAAGCAGAGAAAATCAGTGGAAGATAAAACTAGCTGAAGGAAAGCATGGTAAGACAGACAACTAAACAAAGTCATTCCAAAGGCATTCAAAGATGAAAAAATGAAAGGAGGGCTCCAGATAAAAGAATTTGCAAAAATCATTTTATTAAAAAAAAATGAACTTATCAACAAGCAAAATTTTTAATACACAAAGAAAAGGAAGAATGATCAATAAGAGAAAAATGTGAACTTTTGTTACATTCAAGTTTTTAAAGGATGTTAAGTTTACAAAAGTGTACCAAAACTGCTTAATTTTCCCTTCTGTACTTTTGTTTTTCTTCTGAGGATTTTAAAAAATGTTTGATTGATGGGGTTTCTCTAAAGTCTATCACTACCCACTAACCCACCTCTTCTCCCCCACCTCTGAGTGGATGGCTTTGTTATTGTTCAGTCATTCAGTCATGTTGACTCTTTGTGACCTATGAACCATAACATGCCAAGCCCTTCTATCCTCCACTATCTCCAAAAGTCTGTTCAAACTCATGTTCATTATTTCCAAGACACTCTCTATCCATGTCATCTTCTGCTGTCTCCTTCTCCTTTTGCCTTTAATCTTTCTCAAGATCAGGGTCTTTTCCAATGAGTCCTGTATTCTTGCTATGGGGCCAAAGTATTTTAGCTTCAGCTTCAGCATTTGTCCTAATGAAAAGTCTAAATTAACTTCTTTAAGTATTGACTGATTTCATCTCCTGACTGGCCAAGGGACTCTCAAAACTTTTCTCCAGCATCACAATTTTTAAATATTGATTCTGCAGCACTCAATTTTCCTCACAATCCAACTCTCCCACAGCCATACATTGGTACTGGAAAACTCAGAGCTTTGACCATATGGACCTGTGTCGGCAAGGTGATGTCTCTGTTTATTGTTTTTTTTTTTTTTAATTTAAATTTTATTTTATTTAATAATAACTTTGTATTGACAGAATCCATGCCAGGGTAATTTTTTACAACATTATCCCTTGCACTCGCTTATGTTTCGTTTTTCCCCTCCCTCCCTCCACCCCCCCCCAAGATGGCAAGCAGTCCTATATATGTTAAATATGTTGCAGTATATCCTAGATACAATATATGTTTGCAGAACCGAACAGTTCTCCTGTTGCACAGGGAGAATTGGATTCAGAAGGTAAAAATAACTCGGGAAGAAAATCAAAAATGCAAATAGTTCACATTCGTTTCCCAGTGTTCCTTCTCTGGGTGTAGCTGTCTCTGTCCATCATTTATCCATTGAAACTCAGTTAGGTCTCTTTGTCATAGAAATCAACTTCCATCAGAATACATCCTCATACAATATCGTTGTCGAAGTGTATAATGATCTCCTGGTTCTGCTCATTTCACTCAGCATCAGTCCATGTAGGTCTCTCCAAGCCTCTCTGTATTCATCCTGCTGGTCATTCCTTACAGAGCAATAATATTCCATAACATTCATATACCACAATTTACCCAACCATTCTCCAATTGATGGGCTTCCATTCATTTTCCAGTTTCTAGCCACTACAAACAGGGCTGCTACAAACATTTTGGCACATACAGGTCCCTTTCCCTTCTTTAGTATTTCTTTGGGATATAAGCCCAATGTCTCTGTTTATTGTTAAGCTGTCCATATTTGCCACAGATTTCCTTCCAAGTAGCAAGCATCTTTTAATTTCATGGCCGCAGACATTGCCTGCGGTGATACTTGAGCCCAAGAATATAAAATCTGAGAGTTTTCATTTTTTCTCCCTGTTTGCCAGGAACCTTGGGATGGGACCAGTTGCCGGGTTCTTAGCTTTTTTGATGCAGAGCTTCAAGTCACCTTCTGCATTCTCCTCTTTCACTCTCACAAATTCTTTTTTTCTTCATTTTTTGCCATCAGAGTTATATTATCTGCATATCTGAGATTATTGACATTTCTCCTGGTGATCTTAATTCCAGCTTTTGATTTGTCCAGCCTGGCATTTCACACGATGGACTCTGCATGTAAGTTAAATAAATATGGTGACAATATACAGCCTTGCCATCTCTCTTTCCAAATCTTAAACCACTCAGTTGTTTCATGTTTGCTTCTAACTGTTACTTCTTGACCCACATAGAGGCTCCTCAGGAGACAAGTCAGATGATTTGGTACTTCTATCTCTTTGAGGACTTGCCACATTTTGTTCTGATCCACACAGTCAAAGGCTTTACGACAGTCAATATAGCAGAAGTAGATTTTTTTTCTGGAACTACCTTGCTTTCTCAATAATCCAATAAATGTTGGCAAAATGAAGCAGGGCAAAGATTAATGGGTTTTGTCAAGGTAACTTGTTGGTGCTAGCAAACACTCTTTTTCAGCAGCCCAAAAGACAATTCTACACATGGACATCATCAAATAGTCAATATTGAAATCAGATGGATCATATACAATCAAAGATGGAAAAGCTCTATACGGTCAGTTAAAACAAGACCCGGAGCTGACTGTGGCTCAGATCATGAGCTTCTTATTGTAAAATTCAGAATTAAATTGAAGAAAGTAGGGAAAATCAGCAGACCGTATAGGTAACATCCCTCATGAATATGAAATAGAAGTGATGAATAGATTTAAGGGATTAGATCTGGTAGAGAGAGTGCCTGTAGAACTGTGGACAGAGGTTCCCAATGTTGTCCAGGAGGCAGCGACAAAAAACATTACAAATAAAAAGAAGAGCTAGAAAACAAAATGGTCATCTGATGAGGTTTTACAAATAGCCGAGGAAAGACCGAAAGCAAAAGTTAAAGGGGAAAGGGAATGATGTATCCAAATGAATGCAGAATTCCAGGGAATAGCAAGGAGAGACAAGGTTTTCTTAAAGGAACAATGCAAAGAAATAGAAAACAATATAATGGGAAAGACAAGATATCAAGGGATGTGGGTATGATGTGGGGAATTGGTGTGATAAAAGAAAAAAATGGCAGGAATTTAACAGAAGAAGAGAGTAGGAAGAGGTGGCAACAATATATAGACCAACTATACAAAAAAGATCTTAACATCATGGATAACCGTGATGGTGTGATTCCTGTTCTGGAGGAAAATGAAGTCAAATGGGCCATAGGAAGCATTGCTAACAGTAAGGCTAAACTATTTAAAATCCTAAAAGATGATGCTCTTATTTGCTATACTCAATATGCCAGCAAACTTGGAAAACTCAACAGTGGTCACTGGATTAGGAAAGATCACTTTACATCCCAGTCCTAAATGGAAGCTTTATTTTATAACAAACATGTAAAACAAACCACATCATCTATGTGTGAGGACGTATGCTTCATGCTATATTTACTCTCCCATTAATACTGCAGTCATCATGTAATTTTCTCCAGATTCTGGAGAATCTGGGTACTTCACTCTATATCATTTTATATAAATCTTTCCATAGAATATATGTTCTTTTGCTTAATTTTTTTTTTCAATTAACAAATATCTATTTTTCTCTACCTCCTACCTGTTTCCTAGAGGGAAAAAAAAATACAAAACCCTTAGAACAAAGCTGCACAGTCACAAAAAACCTAAATTCCCACATTGGCCAGGTGCAGATAATATCTGTCTCATTCTGTACCCTGACTCTACTACCTCTCTGTCAAGAGAGGGGCAGCATGCTTCATCAATGGTACTCTGGAACAAAAAACATTTTAATACTGTTTCTTCACCAAGGACAGTCCACATCTGGTCTGTAACATCACAACCCCAGATGTACTTATAAAGCAGATAAACTGGGCACGAGAGAGAACAAAGACTGAAAAAGCAGGTAAAGGAGACCAAAAGATCTGTGCTATGTAGGTCAGCTGCTTCCCATAATTCCTCTTCTACCCACAACACCCACCAATATTGCTGGTACCAGATTAAAATGTCACTGTGAAATACCAAATGAAATTTAAAAATATATAATAAAACATTGATAAGATTACATTTTCAAATTAAATCAATGTGTAGTCCCCAGGGATCTTTGTGCGTGGATTAGTCAAATTTCTGTTTGACTTTGACACCCCTGCTCTGAGTGATATGATTTGTGAGGGTATTGAGGAATCACCATATAAGGATCTGAAGGAGGACAAGATATCAAAGGCATGAGGGAAAATCTCCAAAATAAGATCTAGGGAACGTCAATAATTACTGACATATCTTGCTCTATCACTATATCAAATGTTCACAAGATTCATCTATTGATGAATCAAGGACAGTCTTGATAAAGGTATTAGTAGAGAACAGACTTTCTTTCATAAGTAATATTGAAGAAGGGACCATATATTTATTATATTACAATTAACTGATTGGTAGCAGCTTTTTTGTGGTGGCAAAGAATTGGAAAATGCGTAGATGCTAATCAATTGGGGAATGGCTGAATAAGTTATGATATATGAATGTAATGGAATATTATTGTTTTATAAGAAACAACCAGCAGGATGATTTCAGAAAGCACTGGACAGACTTGCATGAACTGATGCTAAATGAAGTGAACAGAACCAAGAGAACATCGTATACAGCAACAGCAAGTTTATGTGATGATCAACTATGTCAGATTTGTTTCAGTACATTCAGTGATCCAAGGCAATCTCAATAAACTTTGGATGGAAAACACCATCTGCATCCAGAGAAAGACCTATGGAGACTGAATGTTTTCACCTTTCTTTTCCTTTTCTCTTTCTCTCTTTTGTTCAGATTTTTCTGTCCCAACATGACTCATGTGGAAATATGTACAAAATGGATGTACATGTATAACCTAAAAAATAAAAGAAAAAATTACAATTAACTTAAAGAGGGAAAAAAAAGATCTCACTGTATTTAATCTTTGTTGATTATTAAAAAGCATCTGATTCCCCATGGTCCAGAACAAGTGCCTCACAGCAAAGCATCTTCCATCAGAATCATTCAAAATTCCTTAGAAGATGTAACAACAGAAACAGTCTTATTCAATGAGCCTCTGATAAGATATATCAAATGAGGCATAAAGCAGGATATATGCTCACCAAACGTCATCACCACTGTGAGGAAGAAAGTGCAGAGAAGAATCTAGTTCATGGAAGGATTCCTGTGGCTTTGAGGCCCTACATCTGCTCTTAGTGATGGGTGATAGAATATGAATTGCATCACTCTAGAGCAGGGATGGGGAACCTTTTTTCTACTAAGGGCCAGCTGAATATTTTTAATAATATTAGTAGGCCATACAAAATAGACAACTTATAGAACTCAAGCAGCAGAAGGCAGTTGTCCCTAGCTTTCAGGTCACATCACCGGTAGTTGCCTTAGCGAATGATTTCACGGGTCTCATATGGCTTGTGAGTTGGAGGCCCTGCCCCTGCCCTAGGGTCTCCTGGGAAAAAAATCTCTACTGATCCAAAGGAATTTTGTCTGTCTGCTCACACAGGAAAGACCAAGTAGATGATGAATATAGCCCAGATTTCAGCATGCCTCCAAATGGACACCGCTTGTCCTGCACTATGCATATCTGGGATAGATGGCACAAGTAGACAAAAAGCCCACTCCAGGACTGGAGAAAAACAAGCTGGATTGCCTTTGGGAAATTGCCATGCTCCAATCCAAAGCTTCCACAAAAGCAAAGGCCCATCTTTTCAATATTGACATTTTACTGGTATTGCTATATGGCTGACAGACAGAACACCACCTCAGAAAACCTAAGAATCAATATCATATAAACCAAACGAGGCAAATGATTGGTATCATCTGGCTATAACATAAGTAAGGAGAAACTCCCAAGAATAGGAAGAAAGGCTATCTTCAAAAATCATGTGATATGAAAAGAAGATGACTTGATCAAGCAGCAAAAACAAAGGATGACAGGTGGAAGACCAGAGTGATCTACTAGTATCCTCATGATATCAGGAAAATATGAAGAAAACTTCTAGCATTTTGCTTGAAACTTTTGTGGTAAGCTTCTGGATGAATACGGATAGGAGCAAATGCAGGATCAGCTGAGATTAGCATTGTTGGATCGAATTCCTATACAGACAAGGATACAGAGCCATGTGAGAGCCATCTGAGTATATTTGTCTAGGTTGTTTCCCCAATAGAATAGAAGTTCCTTGAGAGCAGGAACTATGATATTTCATTCTTTGTATTTCTACTGCAGTACCTAACAGTGCCTGGCACACAAGAAATGGACCTGGAAGGACCTCCAATCTGAACACGAATCTTTTCTCCAATAGTCCACTAGAATACTTAGGTATTCATCTGGCGTTTGCTCATAGTCCTCACATTATGAGTCCTCTCCATCCCGATGCATCCCATTGCACTTTTTTCCCTACTTACTTCATAGTAAAGTGTATTATATAAAAACTAAAGTCATATGTAATCATTTCAAGGATCTTTATGGAATCCAACATTCAAAGAGTATCTAAAGGGTAAAGTTCTATTACAGCAAAAACAAACCACTCGGCTTTTGAAAAGGCTAATTATTAAGATTTCTCTTACTGGACTTAAACCTGTCTTTAACTTTCACCCATTGAAGTGAGTTCTGCCTTCTGGGGCCAAGCAGAAACCTTCCCATATCTCTTCAACATAGTAGCCCTTCAAGTACTTGAAGATAGCTACGACCTCAATGCCCCAAACCTCTCTTCTTCAAGTAAATTATCCCTAGTTCCTTCAACTAATCTTCACCAGGCAACAAGATTTATTATTGAAACAGCTATGGCCATGGAGTCAGAAGAGACCTGAGTTTACATTCTCTGCTCCTGACTTTTCCTAGCTCTGAGCTCTGTTTCCATGTCTGAATGCTCTCCAGTGAACAGTCCCATCGTCCTTCCAGGATAGGATATAATACTCTGGATGGAGTTGGATTCAGACGTTGAAATCCTGAACCCAAGTGTAAGTTTTGACATTTATTTCTACAAAATTACAACTTATTAGAATCAACTGTGTTCTAGGCCAGAGCAGTCAAACTCAAATACCCACAGACCCATGTTGACTTAGAAGATCACAAATTAAGAGTATTTATATTGTATTATATGTTATTTATTTCGTTAAACATTTCTCAATTATATTTTTATCCAATCCAGGCCCAAAGGGGAGTTCAGGAGCCACAAATTTGTACACTTCTGTTTTAGTCCAGCAAGATGTTTTTGGATCTTGACTTTATCATCCAGCGGGCTATATACATCTTACAGTTTTGTGTCATTCTTGAAAATGCTCGGTATATCAACTAAACTTTCACCCAAATTATTGATAAAAGACATGAAATTATAGAGTCAAGGCCAAATTCCTTGTATATTCTACTAGGTCCACTCTCCAGGTTGGCATTAACCCGTTACGGCTTGCTTTTCGGTCTAGCCACTCACCCCATTCTGTATCTATGCACCCATACTTTATCAAGTCCACATGGCAAGAATGAGTTTAGCAAAAGCTTTGCTGAAATCTAGGTGCTTAATAGTATTTCCATGATCTAGTAACTCTATCAAAAAATGAAAATAAGATCAATCTGTGATGATTGGATGAAACCATGCTGGCTCTTTGCAGTAAACACCTTCCTCTGTAAACAATATGTTCTAAAATTGGGCCAGAATTGATGCTGTACTCATCAGCCTATAGTTTGCAGACTCTACTCCAAAGACTTTTGGGATGGGCAGCATTACACAGCTGAAACTTTTCTGAGCTCCTGAAAAGTCTTCTAAAAGTGAAGTAGTATATAACAGTAAAAAAGGAAAGGAACAATAAAAGAAAATGAATATTGTTTAATTAGAAAGATCGAGATGCTTGGCCTGGGAGAAAGGTTAATAGGTAAAATAAACCCCCTTCTCTTCTTTGCAAAGGTGAGGGACCACTAGTATGAAATTTATTTTTTATACTGATATACTGGTTCTCATTTAGTTTAGTTTTGTGAATTGGTTCCTCCCCTCTCCTTTCTTTTGTTAATAGCTCTTATTTAAGTCTGAGGCAATATTTTGGCTTCTAAGGTCCACCCATTCAAGCCTCTAGGCTTCAGGGAGTTCCTTTAGCTTCAAACTCTTAAGCATTGACCAGGTCCCGAGGTAGCTCCTTACTTTTACACAAATTCCTTTTCTTTGACTCGGTCTCTTATAACTTGCTTTGATTGATTCAAGGAGATGTACGGGTCCTGTTCATATTCAGTTATGATCGATGGATTCAATCAGAAGGGTTATTATCTAACAAAAGTCATTATTTTTAAGTGGGTGGGGCTCTCAGTTGGTTACAGGAAATGTCTTGATAAGTAAAGGAGGGAAACATGTGTTCGGAACTTAAGACGATCAGTAAATTTCAAAGATATTAATAAGATTAAAAGCAAAAGCAAAAGTAAGATGAATTCTGATTAGGTCCCGATTAATGCAAATAATGAATTCCCCCTAAGTGGTCCCATTATTCAAATTTGCAGTGCATTATTTCCATTGGGCTGGAACCAATTACCATATTTTACATAATAATAATTTCAGTTCTAATTCAAATACATGCAGGCACTTGAGGGGATTCATTATTCACACTAATCTAGACCTGGCTCTGGTCTTGTTTCAGTGGATCAGAGTTATATTACTGGCCTGTGATTTAGTTTGAAAGCCCCAAATTCTATAGCGGCCTGTCAATATGAGTTACATATTCATGTTCTGGGTTTTGCTTTTCTGTTTATTTCTGTTTCTCAAGAATTTGCTTCGCTTATCTCCCGGCTTTTTCACCCAAGATAGGGTACATATGTAGAGCTTTCTCTCCACCCTCTTGCTCCCCCTTTTTACAGATTCCCTGTGGAAAGCTGAGCTAAGGAGGATTTTCTCTTGCAATAGTGATAAGGCCCCAGAGCTCAGGGTCACAGGCCCAGCTTGTATTCTTCTACCCTGTGGGAACTAGAGCCTCATTAAAAAACCCAGCTGTGTCAGTACTTTTCACCTAGCCTCTGAGTGATATAAAAGCCTCTCCCTTGAGGAGGGACCCAAGAGTCACTCAGGCTTGGGATAGTGGTCAGGGCTGCTGCATTCTTGATTGTACACTAACAGGGCCCACTTTGTTCCCAGAAATTAGGAATCTGGGGTCTAGGATGAGCTGTTCCAGCTGCTGGCTCAGGCCTGCTGAACTGTACTCGTGGCTGATGAGACGGCTGGTGGACACTTGTTCCTGGGTATTCCTGCAATTAACCATGGGAAATCTCCTGCATAGTCACATCCAGCCCCTCAGAATTCTGGGTCGAGCCCTGCCTGCTCAGTTGAACCGGCAGCCTAGCACACCGCCTAACTAAATAGAGCCCGCTGAATGCAACCGAATCCTTGCTGATCAATAATTTTTCAGGACCTCGTTCTGAACCTAAATTGTCACTTCTTTTCGCCGTTCCCGTGCCTTCCTCCGGCCAATCTGTGCTCCTCCCCTTCCAACTTGCCCCTTCTAATCTGCTATTTGTTAAGAAATCAAGTAATTAAACCAGATGGAATTTGGTCTAAAGTAATACTAAACAGGCTTTTGGCTGGAGGCCTAAGGGCTTCTAGTGAGCCAAGAGAATGAGTTTCAGTGCGGTGACTTGGTGACATTTCTTTTAGCTGCCCAGAAACTTCTTTTCTGGCTTTCTCTGCTTTCTTTCCTTCCTTCTTTGTCTTTCTTTTCCTTCCTTCCTTCCTTCCTCTCCCTTCCCCCCCCCCCTTCCTCCCATGCTTCCATCCGCCCTCCCCCATCCTTAGCTAGGTTTTAGATATTTAAAACTTCGGAATGAAAGAGGTGTCTCCCTTTCGCGGATAGATAACCAGATTGATACAAAAGACAAAAACAAGATAAGCATGCAAGTCCAATAGAACTGAGAGTCGGACAAGTCTGGGCCTGGTAACTTTTGAAATTTAAATTTAAAGAGTTGAGGCACAAACTCGGGGGTTGGGGGGGAAGAGAGGGAGAGAGAGAATTTGCCTTAGGGGAAGATGAGTAATCGCACTAGTCACGGGATCTCCTGCATTTTAATTTAATTGTAGAGCTAGAAGGGATCTCAGGAGGTCATTTAGTCTAACTCCGAACTCTGCAAAGATTGTATCTTAACCATTTCGGAAAAATCGGCAGATGCTTTATCCTTATGGATCGCTGGGGAAGGATATTCCACACCCTCCTTGGGGAAGCCATTCTAATTAGAAAATGGTCAACATTTGGACATTTTTCTAAATTAGCTAATAAGGCTACCTTCTGAAGACTGGCTGGGAGCTTCGGAAGAGGTGTGAACAACGGTGAACTCATTTATTCCAGAAGGTGTTTTCTTCCCCCCACGGAGGGGTTTGCTATTCTATTGCTAGTTCTAACCCCCCCCCCTTCCCCTCCCCCAAACCAAAGCAGACCGAGATCCGGGATTTTAGTTGGGCATTTTCAAGACAAAAAAGAAACGAATGCCGATTTCAAACGTAACCTTCAGGCAGGTTAAAACGTTAATTACTCAAAATTGCCAATTGAGTACACACACATACACACACACACACACACACACACACACACACACACACTTACCAAAATAACTCAATCTTCCCCCAAGCCTTCTGCTTGAAAGACAAGATAATGGAAGTTTGCCCTTCTCGATTATTTCAAAGAAACCAGCTCTCGGAGTCAGTCACTCCTAATCATTCTAGGAACTAAGTAAGATAAGATGTTGCTAAAGTTTTTGAATGTTAAAGGTACTTTCTCACCTAGGGGGCAAAATAGGTTGAGACCAGGAAAAATGTATATCTAATATGGAATGAAAAGCACTCATTGGGAGTTTACCCAGACTCCTTTGAGGAATACTAATATAAAAAACTAGTCTTCGAAGACCTCGAGGGATTTCTATTCTGATTGAGAGAGAAGACTGTCCTTCTAGGCTAGGGAGTGGCGAATGGAGAAGTGTTGAAGTCTGGAAAGTTGTCCAGCAGTAAAAACAAAAACAAAACCGGAACCGTTGATTTGAATATTGTTCCCAAATCATGGGAGCAGGGCTCAGAGACGGACGAGGGAATAACAGTGTGGTGACGGAAACATTCCCAGACCCAAAGGGAAAGAAATCTGAAAACACAATAAATATTAAAATGGAAAATGGAAGAATGCTTGTTCTGTGAGTTGGCGATGAATCAAGGTGGACGTTCCCTAGCACTCAATGTTTCAAATGTCGACTCATTATCTTTCCCCCAAATCCTCCCAGCTTTCTAACTTCCCTGTTGCTGGTGAGGGTGGCACCCTCCTGCCAGTTACCCAGGCTAGGAAACTAGACGTCATCCCGGACTCCTCCCTCCCTCTCTCTCTGTCTCTCTCTCTCATTTCATCTCTGTCTCTTTATCTCTCATCTCATCTGTCTCTCCTTTCTCTCTGTCATCCCCTTCTCCCATCTCGTCTCTCTGTTTCTGTCTCCCCCTATCCAATCTGACCTCAAAGCCCATCGATTTTCTCTTCCCGACATCTCTAGCATATACATCCTTCTCTGCTCTGACAACACCCCCACCCTAGTGCAAGCTCACCCCTTGCCTAGACCACTGTGGTAGTGTGCAGGGTGACTAGCCTGAGTCCACTCCATCACTTTCCATCTTCCGCTCGGCTGTCAAAATGATTTTTCTAAAGGGCACGTCTGACCATGTCACTCCTCTACTCTGTTTACTTCATTGGCTCCCTATCACCTCCAGGACCACATATCAAATCCTTTTATGGCTTTCAAAGCCCTCTCTAGCTCACCTTCCCCCCAAACCTTTCCAGTTGCACACCTTCTCCCTTCTGTACTTTTCAGTCTAGTGACAGGGGCCTCTTGGCTGTTCCCCACATTGCACGCCCAGCTTCAGGCCTTTTGGGGCTGTCAGTTTCTGTAATGTTTTTCCTCTTTGTCTCCATCTCTAGTCCTCCTTGGCTTCCAGCTTAAAAAAATCCCACTTAAATCTCAGCTAAAATCCTACCTTCTGTAGTTAGCCTTCCCCAATTTCCCTTAACTGTGGTATCTTTCCTCTGCTGGAAATTGGATATTTCCAATTGAGCTTGTTTATACATAGTTATTTGCATGCTAGTTTCCCCCATTAGGCTCTGAGCTCCCCAAGAAGAGGGTCTGAACCCCTTCTCTGTCTACCCAGTGTTCAGCTGATTGGTAGTCATGGTGATGGTAGTGGTTGTGATTTAGTTATGGTTCCTCCTCCTCCTCCTCCTCCTCCTCCTCCTCCTCCTCATTCTCCTCCCTTCTCAACTTCATTTTGAAGAAGGGCTCAGAGTGGCCACCAAACTAAAACCTTGCCTTTCTCCCTCCCAGGCCTTCCTTTTCAGCTACCCTTTCTAAGTGTTCTTCCTCAGGATGAAAGTAAACTCCTTGAGGACAGGTACTGTCTTATTTTTTTATTATATTTATATCTCCAGTGCTCAGCATGATTCTAGTCTGAATAAATGCTTGTCGATTTGACAGCTTAGGCCCCTACTCTGTACAGGGCACATAGGATTCAATCAATCAACAAATACTGATTAAGAACTGAGCCTCCAAGTGTGAGAATAAAAGGCTTTCCTCCCAAAGAGCTTGCATTCTAATGGCAGATACAAGAAATATATACCTATGTCTGGCACATGTGTCTCCATATGTGAATAAATACAGAATGGTGAAATCAAACATAGTTTGGGAGGGCCTTAGCAGTTCAAGAGGATCTGCGTTCAGATTCGGCCTCAAGAAACTTAGCTAGCTATGTGACTCTGCGCAAGTCACTTACCTCAATCACCTTCCCTCCACAAAAAAGAGAGAGAGATCAGGAAAGGCTTTATACAGAAGACTTTGAGTTAGTTGTGTCTTAAAGGAAGTGTGAAGTTGGAAGGAAGCATTGACCTAGGGAAGACTCTCTGAAAAGGCCCTGAGAAAGGAAGGAGAGTGTTGCTTGTGAGGAACAGATAGTGGGCCAGTTCCCTGGGATTAGAGTGGGGAACGGGACAAGAATGGCTGGTGCTGCTGGAAAGGGAGGTTGGCAAGAGCTTTAAACAGTTAAAAGGAGAAATTTCTCTTTTATCCTAGAGGTGCTAGGAAATGACTAATATTAAATAGGAGAGTCAGATCTGAGCTTAAGGAAAATTATTTTGGCAGCACCGGACAGAAACGAACAGTTTCTACCCTTAAGGAGCTTATATTCCTTTGGGGGGAGGGAAGATGAAAATATACACAGATAAGTAAATACAATAAACATTGATTAATCTTCTATATGCAGGGCTTTGTGCTACGCCTGAAGGAGATATTTTGCATTTATTCAATTAATAATTTAAAAAGCAAATACCCAGCTATCACCACATTACAATAATTCCAATCAGGAAATTCTGAATAAATAAATAATAATGATACATGAAAAATAAGATAAACTTAGATTCTATATACACATATAAAGTCAATAACTGTCTGTGATGTAAAAACAAGAACAATATTTACAGTAGGCTTGAAAAAAGAAAATGATTCTGTGTTAAAAGACCTTAAAATAATTATATCCTGTTAAAATTGGTCAAAAAGAAATTCATCCTCCTTCTCTTATATTTATTCTGTATATATTCTGTGACATGTTCAATGTATATATTCCTGTTCCTATAACTAATTTGGTACCTCCTGAATAGTAATATGTTGCACAAATGATGAGATTCTTTAGTTCAAACCCTCTGAAGGCAAGACCACAACCTATTCAGACCTTCTCTGGAGCCGGTGCAAACTTTTTTTCATCTTTTTTTTGTGGGTAGGGTTTAAAAAAAATCTTTTTCTTTTTAGAAATCCTCCACAGAACTCTCCCACTTGCGGCAGAATTGCCTCTGATATTCAATTTCTCTACTAATGTAGGAACCAGTTGTTAGGCAAAGATTAAACAAGGAAAGTGATGTACTCTCTGTAATTAATTTAGTCAGTGATGTTTGTAGATCTGTGATTCTTAGCACTATCTGCCCCCCTTTCCCACTGTCCTTTCAAGCAGTATTGTGAAAGTAAGTCTTCTACTGCCTTTTAAATTTTTATCTGTTTTGGAGGTCTCGGAGGCCAAAAAATCCCCCATCTGGTGGCTAATCTGCTAGAAATGGGTCTAAGGCTGCTGGCTCTGCCTGTGTGGAAAACTTCATCCTATAGTCTTTGAAAAGTTAGGAGGAAGCCAAATCAATCAAACTCCCAAGAAATTCTCTTACAGATCTAGAAAAACAATAACAAAATTCATCTGGAAGAACCAAAGGTCAAGAATTTCAAGGGAATTATTGAAAAAAATGCATATGTAAGTGGCCTAACTGGACCAGACCTAAAACTATATAACAAAGAAGCAGTCATCAAAACCGTTTGGTATTGGCTAAGAAATAGAGTAGTCAATGGGTGGGATACATTAAGTTCAAAGGACAAAATAGTCAGCTACTATAGTAATCTAGTGTTTGACAAACCCAAAGATTCCAGCTTTTGGGATAAGAACTCACTATTTGACAAAAACTGCTGGGAAAATTGGAAATTAGTGTGGCAGAAACTAGGCATTGACCCACATTTAACACCATACACCAAGATAAGGTAAAAATGGGTTTTCGATTTAAACACAGAGTGTCATAAGCAAATTAGAAGAATAAAGGATAATTTACCTCTCAGATCTGTGGAGAAGGAAGGAATTTTTGGCCAAAGAAGAACCAGAGAAATGACTGAACATAAAATAGATAATTTTGATTATATTAAGTTAAAAAAATTTTGCACAAAAATGTTTGTGGCAGCCCTCTTTGTAGTGGCCAGAAACTGGAAACTGAGTGGATGCCCCTCAATTGGAGAATGGCTGAATAAATTGTGGTATATGAATATTATGGAATATTATTGTTTGGTAAGAAATGACCAACAGGATGATTTCAGAAAAGCCTGGAGAGACTTACATGAAGTGATGCTGAGTGAAATGAGCAGGACCAGGAGATCATTATACACTGAAACAACAATACTATATGATGATCAATTCTGATGGACCTGGCCATCCTCAGCAATGAAATGAACCAAATCAGTTCTAAGGGAGCAGTAATGAACTGAACCAGATACACCCAGCAAAAGAACTCTGGGAGATGACTAAGAACCATTACATTGAATTCCCAATCCCTATATTTTTGCCTGCCTGCATATTTTTTAAAATTTCCTTCACAGGCTAATTGTGCAATATTTCAGAGTCCGATTCTTTTTGTACAGCAAAATAACGGTTTGGACATGTAAACTTATTTTGTATTTAATGTATGCTTTAATATATTTAATATATTTAACACTTACTGGTCATCCTACCATCTAGGGGAGAGGGTGGGGGAAAGGAGGGGGAAAATTGGAACAAAAGGTTTGGCAATTGTCAATGCTGAAAAATTACCCATGCATATAACTTGTAAATTAAAAAGCTATAATTAAAAAAAAAAGTTTTTGCACAAACAAAACCAATGCAGATAAGATTAGAAGGGAAGCAATAAACTAGGGAAAATATTTTTACATTCAAGGGTTCTGATAAAGGCCTCATTTCTAAAACATACAGAGAAATGACTCAAATTTATAAAAATTCTGATGGTCTTGGCTCTTTTCAGCAATGAGATGATCCAAACCAGTTCCAATGATCTTAAGATGAAGAGAGCCATCTACCCCAGAGACAGGATTGTGGGAACTTAGTGTGGATCACAACATGGCATTTTCACTCTTTCTGTTGTTATTGGTTTGCATTATGTTTTTTCCTCATTTTTTCCTTTTTGATCTGATTTTTCTTGTGCAACACAATAATTGTATAAATATGTATACATATATTGGATTTAATATCTTTTTTTAAACATGTTTAACATATATTGGTTTGCTTGTCATCTAGGGGAGGGGTGGGGGGATAAATCTGGAACACAAAGTTTTACAAGGGTCAATGCTGAAAAATCACCCATGCATATGTTTTGAAAATAAAAAGTTTAGAAAGAAAAAGAAAGAAAGAAAAGCTGGGAGGAAATAGCTTACTAGAACCTTGGAGAAAACTCACCCCCTATCATCACCATCCCAACAGCTGACAATTGTGTATTTAACTTAACATTTTTAATAGCATGTTGTGTTTAATTTTTATTGATGTATTTTGTTTCTATATTACCTTCATTCCTAAATATTTTGCTCCAGAGAGCTATCTACCTAGGGACAAAAAATAAATGAGAGAGGAAAAGAGGCAGTTCAGTAAAAACAATTGAGATCCACAGTTACACACAGAGGTGTCAAACTACTAGAAACACGGCCCCTCAGCTGTGCAGAAGGATCCCTGTAGAGCAACTATTACTGAAAACCACACATTAACATTATCTAGATTTTTTCATATTTTGATATATTTTGTTAACTATTTTCCAATTACATTTTAATCTAGTTTGGTGTAATATTCAGTAGTGCTGCTGTTGCTTTTTGAAATCTCCACAAGACATCCATGTTCTCCCACCTCTTCCAGAAAGGCAGAGAGGAATATTTTCTTTAAAAAATAATAATAATTAATTAATTTAAAACAAATAGAAAATAGAAAACTAAACAGAAAAAGAGAAAAGAAAACATTGCTATGGGTACAGCAGAACATAAGAGAGGATTCAATTTAGGAAATAATAACATTTATATTTCAAGAAAACCTATATAATAAATGTTACACATTGTGTTCAGAGCTGTCCATATTTTCTTTGCTTCCTTGTAGGTTATTCTTTTGTTCTCTGCAGTACACTTTTCACCTTATTCTTTTTTCCCCATCCCTCTCTTTCCCCTGGCCCGCCTCCTCCAAAAAAGATGGTATACTTCTCTATTCCTCTCCAAGGCTGATGCTTGTTTATATTAGAGTTATATAGATCTCAGTTTCTTTTTGTTGTTCTTCTTCATCAATATAGTTATAGTTATTGTGTAATTGTTTTCCCCATGGGCAACTAGGCAGCACTGCAGTGGACAGAGCGCTGGGGCTGGACCTGGAGTCAGGAAGATTCATTCATCTTCCTGAGTTCAAATCTGACCTCACTGTGTGACACTGAGCATGTCACTTCACCCTGTTGGCCATAGTTTTCTCATCTGTAATGTGAGCTGGAGATGGAAATGGCAAACCACTCAAGTGTGTCTGCCAAGAAGACCCCAAAATGGGATCAAGAAGTGTCAGATATAACTGAAAAATGAACGAAAAAACAAGTGTTTTCCCAGTTCCTTATCAATTCATACATCTTCCTATGCTTTTCTGAATTCTTCATATTCATTGTTTCAAGAGAAATAATTTTTTTCAATTGATCAATGATAGACAGAAGCAGCTACACCCAAAGAAAGAACACTGGGAAATGAATGTAAACTATTTGCATTTTTGTTTTTCTTCCCGGGTTATTTTTACCTTCTGAATTCAATTCTCCCTGTGCAACAAGAGAACTGTTTGGTTCTGCACACATATATTGGATCTAGGATATACTGTGACATATTTAACATGTATAGGACTGCTTGCCATCTGAGGGAGGGGGTAAAGGGAGGGAGGGGAAAAACTGGAACAGAAGTGAGTGCAAGGGATAATGTTGTAACAAATTACCCTGGCATGGGTTCTGTCAATAAAAAGCTATAATTTAAAAAAAAAAGAAATATAAACTCAAAAAAAAAGAGAGAAATAATTTGTTATACTCACATACCACAGTATATTTGGCCCTTCATTCCCTAAATAGCTGGATAACTATTTCATTTCCAGCTCTTTGCTACTACAAAAAGATTAGCTTATTTTTATATAACTATTTTTTTATATCTATTACCAATGGATCTTAGCAACAATTCCTTTTTTTTCTGTTTTGAATTTTTATTTTTTTTTAATTACAGCTTTTTATTTTCAAGTTATATGCATGGGTAATTTTACAGCATTGACAATTGTGAAATCTTTTGTTCCAATTTTCCCCTTCCTCCCCCCCCCCCCCTCCCCCAGATGGCAGGTTGACCAATATTGTTGTTAAATATGTTAAAGTATAAATTAAATACAATCTATGTATACATGTCCGAACAGTTATTTTGCTGTACAAAAAGAATGGGACTTTGAAATCGTGTACAATTAGCCTGTGAAGGAAATCAAAAATGCAGGTGGACAAAAATAGAGGGATTGGGAATTCTATGTTGTGGTTCCTAATCATCTCCCAGAGTTCTTTCCCTGGGTGTAGCTGGTTCAGTTCATTACTGCTCTATTGGAACTGATTTGGTTCATGTGATTGTTGAAGAGGGCCACGTCCATCAGAATTGATCATCATATAGTATTGTTGTTGAAGTATAAAATGATCTCCTGGTCCTTTAGCAACAATTCCTAGAGGAGGGTGCTACTGATACCATCATTTCCATTTTACACATAAGAAAAATGCAATTCAGAGACATGAAGTGCTATTGAGTGTCCTAAACAGAATTCAAACTCAGGTGTCTTTTGGTTCCAATCTTAAAGCTCTTTCTGTATCATCAATTGCCTCACGTCACTATATAGGATAGCCTTTGGTAACCTTTTAGATGTTTAGGGGATTATAAACATAATTTAGTAGACTTATCTTGGTCTTTACAACTAGGTTCTTATAACTCTTTAATATAGTAGCCACTTTTGAAAAGACAGCTATATATTTCTGAATTCAAATTTCTGTTGTTATGAAAAGTTTTTTTAAGGTTAAAAAATCAGTACATAGAGATAACATCATTTCCATGATGTCCACTTGCAAGTGACTCTGGAAAACACCACATACCATTTTCATAAAGTTATTATGACCCAAACAAATCCTAATTAGAGTAAATTCTCGATTATCTATGATTGTGTTGATAATTATATTTTTTGGGTCAGCCATTGCCCAATTTTTGCTTGGGTTCTGCCCGGTTCCAGGATGTCCCAGTAGGAGAATGAGAGTTTGGGGCACTGTATGGGTGACTTGGAATTACAAAACTAAGCACTCATTACAAAGTGTCACTATTCTGAATTAATTATCTGTGACTCTGATTTTTCTCTAATTATATGATTGTTTCAAAGTTGACTATAATGAAATGTTTTTCTTCCAGAACACCAGAGGGCAATGTTAGCAGTTAGAATGAGTCCAGAGCCCTTAACTGTTCCATTGGGGTCTTTTACCCTTTAGAACCAATCCCACAGTACTTGGTAATTCATATTTACTTTACTAGTTCTTCTCTAGCCTTACACTGGATTTTCAGAAAGCCTATTTGTCAGCCCTGGCATCACTAATAAACTCTCATTTAAAATGATTGTTTCAGGGATAGTGCACTGACCCTGAAGTCAGGAGGACCTGAATTCAAATTCGACCTCAATCACTTAACAGATCCTAGTTGTGTGACCTTGAGCAAGTCACTTAACCCTAGAAGAGAGAGAAGGAAAAGAAGAGGAAGAGGAGGAGGAGAAGGAGGAGGAAGAAAGCGAATTATGACACAGTAAACAACTAGTACAAAGTGTGGAGATGGAGGCCATTACTGGAAGTATTGTTATCCTTGTTTTACAGATAAGGAAACTGAGCTCAGAGAGTTTAAGTGAATTACACATAGTCACACAGCTAGGAAGTGTCTTCAAACTTGGATCTTTCTCGAGGCCAAATCCAGTAATTAACCTACTATATGCTGTTGTTTCTGAAAGCTGTCTGTCTCCCTTTGCACACAATGCTAGATTAGTTCAGATGAGCTCATTATAATTATAGAAGGTTAGATGGAATCACACAGCCTAATTTCTAACATATTTGTATCCCACTACCACAGAAAGATTCAACCGCATGCTTAAACAAAAGGAGAATGCTTCTTTCACAGAGAAAGCACAAGGGCAGGGACTATTCAGTCTTTGTCTTTGTAGTTATTCTAGCATCAGCGTACATCAATTTAGCATTGTACATCGTAAGTGCTCCATAAATGTTTTTTGAACTGAATGACCGGCTAAGATCTCCAGATGAAAGTATGGCCACAGAGGCACTGCTTTAGCAACGCCTGTGATCCGATTTGCTAAGGTCAGGTGTTAAACTGGAAAGGCGTGGGCTTAGAATCCAGCAAATTGCCAAGCCCCGATGTGAAGCGGCAGTTGGCTGTAATTATTTTGGGTAGCAAGAAGAGAAAAGACAAGAGAAGACTGACTAACACTTCTGGAAAAGTGATCTAAAGATTAAACTCCAAGACGCAGGATTTGTTTTGTGAAGTGGGTCTCCTGATGCTGTAATTATGAAGTGTGAACACCTGGTACCTAGTCTTCCTCTCCAACCCATCCTCACAACAATATTCATGTTAATCACCCTTCTAAGCCATCCTGACCCCAAAGGGCCTCAGCCCTCCCAACATTCATCTTCAGCTTCCATGAGACACCATCCCCCCAAAAACAGCCTCTTCTCCATGAAACCAGACCATCTGGTCAGTAACAGGGAAGCTTGGAAAGCACTGGCCATGAGGCCGGAACTGCTGAATTCACCTTCTGCCTCCTAGCTCTGTGACCACAGGCAAGTCACAATCTCCCACGTTTCTCTCTTTCTAAAGCAGGGATACTTGTACTTCCCGTGTACTTCCCAGGGCTATCGCCCGGATCCACCGAGACAACGTCTGCAAAATGCCTCCTCAAATGGAAAGAGCTAGGTGAACGCCCGGGATTACTCTGTCAACTCCAGTATTCTCCTTTTGGACTACAGCTAACACACACTAAACGGTCTTCTTGCACTCACCCTGCTATGGTCCCTCAACTCATCCTAATTTACTCCTGGAATATTTAGGCAGTTCACAGCAATTAGCTGCAGCTCATCTGAATTCTTTTCCTGGATTTTTTTTTACAGGTTGTTCTTCTACGATTACAGAATGTTACTGTGATAAAGAAGGGGAACAGGAGGAGGAGGAGGAAGAGGAGGAAGCTCCCAGAACCCTTACCCCTGACACTAAAACACCTAGTCACATGTATAATCTGGGACTAGGCTTTTGCAAAATACTCACTGGAATGCAACCCGTAAAATGAACATACAGCTACTATGTGCATAAATACGTGAAAGAAGTTCAGATTGTAACTGCAGAATAGGGAGTCCTTTCATCTTTATGTTCTGTTCAGTGGTTTACATATTACTGAAGATCAATAAAGGTGCTTCCCTGGCAACCAGACAAATAAACTAAGCAGTAGTACATATTGGGGGAACTTTTAGTCTGTTTACTGAGTCAGGCAGTCACTTTAGAAATACACTGAAGCTCCTTATTTATAGGGTTGCCTTCTCCCTCTAGACCCATTACATTTTTCCCCCTGTCGTTAACATACTGGACTCCTGTAATTTGTACAGCATCCCCCTCCCCACCCAAATCTGCACAACTTTTCCTCAGCAACACTTGGTAAATATCCTCATTGTTTATTGAGAAGCCAGGGAGGACAGGCACACAGAGGTTCCTATGAGGAGATCTTGGCACCTTCCAGATTTGCTGCTACAAACCCCCACCTCCTACAGCAATCCCAGACAGGGGTCTCAATAAAAGGTGTTAATAAGTGTTTCACACCTTAGAGAAGCCTCCAGAGTTGACACCCAAGCTAACACAGAGGAAGAGAGAAGCACTAATCCCATCCCTGAAAAAGCTGTTGGATGGGGAGGGGGGGTGGGAGAAAGGGATTAGGGCAGCCATGATATGCTTGTACTATATCGTGAAGGTCCGTGTCAAAATAAAACAAGCGACGCACTTATTAATTTCCCAACTTTTCTCAATTCCCATTTTTTTTTATTACTTGCAACATTTCCAGCTCTCACTCCCCCCACCCCACCCCGTTCTCTGAAAGGCACCGAGCGGTTGAACAAGCATCTATTGAGTGGCAACTTCGGGCTGGGTACTGTCCCAGGTGCTGGGCAGCTCCGAACAACGCCGAGGACGCGAATCCCGGCCAGAAGGAGACTCACCATGAATGGACACGGGACCCGGCGCCCCTCGGTCAATGTATGGGATTTGAACAATGAGCTACATTTAAAGGTGAAAATAGCAATTGAGCAAAGTTTCTGACAGAAAAGGCTCGAGCTGGGCAGGGGCCTCTCTTTGAGCCTGTCCAGCTTTTTGGCTTTCAGAGTTTTTCCCCAGTCAGTCCCTTCTTTCTCTCCGGGCTCCTCACCAATGTGAAGGTGCTGGGCCTTTGTGTCAGCCTCCCCCCCTTCTCCCCGCCTCCCCAGGAAGCTCCACTTCACTACACTAAGCTTCCTTAACAACAACAGGTAATTATCATGTATTTCCAGCTGCAAGTTGTCCAATTAAGATGAGTGACCACTAGGTGCCTGGTGCCTGGTGTTGGGAGGAGGCTCTGAAATTCTGTGGGGGGAAGAGGGGGGGAGATCCAGTGACTCCCTTAAGAAGCTGCCACTGCTTAGAGAGAGACAGAACATTATTCTTGTCAAATCAAGGAAGACACGTTAAAACAAATTTGAAATAATTCTGTGTGCTAATTGCCTTATCCCTTGATGTGGCGGCGGGAGGCTGTCAGGAGAACGGAGGAAAGGAACATCTCCTACCTTCTCTTTGGCATTGCTGGTCAAGCGAAGAGAGGTGGCAGAATGGCGCTTTCCTCCCTACTCCCTGATCCCCCCCAGACAGGTTTCCCTGTTTCCCAGTGCACCTTCCCCAGCATCCCCGGCCACACTGACCACCCTTATCACCGTGCAAGTGAATTCTGGAGACACAGAGGCCCCTTGTGCATTGAGCCTCTGGGGGACAAGAGGAACTACACGAAAGCGAAATCAGGCAAAGGTCATGAAGGAAATAATTGTATCTTAGGGAAATGGGGAGAAAAAAGTGAATTCTTTCCATGGGATGTGGTTTGAAGGACTGAGTTTGAGAGACATGCCAGCCTTTATACGGGCCATAGACCCGGCAGGGGACGAGGGGATTTACTTTCCCCATTCAAGCCTGCCCCGAGAGAAGGCAATTGGATTGAAGTGGGTTCCATTCATTTGGGAACAATTGACCGAACGCCTACTATGTGAAAGACACCCCTTAGGCACTTTGGGGCGAATGATTCCGAAGAAAAGACGAATCCACTATCTTCAGAAACTGTAATAGTTTGGAATGTAGGCAAAAAGAAAAGGAGAAGGAACCCTATGTTTGGGAGCTGGCCAAGATGGGTCTCCTAAATCCCTCTCCAAGATCAGAAGCCAAATTCCAAGAGGTAGCCAGTGAGTAGCCTCAGTGCCTCCTGATTCCCTGAAGGGTGGAGTAGGGGCTCCCAGTGGCAGGGCTCTGCCCCAAATGCTTCCCCAGAACTGTATGCTTCAGGAAACAAATGCCACAGGAACAAGGTACTTCCTAAACTGCATATTGGCTTTTCATGGCATGGTAAGTACCCACTGCAGATGTTCAGGAAGAAAGCCATTAGGAGTTTTGTCTTTGTCAGGCTGAACTTCGGAATGTATGGATAGAAGAGAGAAAGGAGAGACGTTTTTGAGAAGGCACAGGACAATACCTGAGTAGGGATAAGGAAGAGGAGTTTGCTAGGATTGGCTGTATTCTGAGAGTAGTAAAAAACAGCTTTCCCCCCAAATCACTCCAATTTAACACATCACCTAATAAACAGCAATAGAAACAGAAGCTAAAAGCCTTAGTGTAGTTCATTTCCCAAAATTCTTGCATAGAAAACTACTTTCATTCTAAGAGGATTTTTTTTTTTTGGCTAATCTTTTCATTGCAGAGATAAGATTTCTGATGTGGCTATAAAATATTTGTGTTATAGGAACATCGCTCTAATAGGTAGTAACTGATATTTATACAGCAAAGTATTGTGGACTAAATAGCCACACCCTAAGTTAGGTACTACTGATTTTATTATCCCCATTGAACAGATGAGAAAACTGAGGTCGGGAGAGGTTCTGTGACTTGACCATGGTTATACAGTTATTACTAGAGGAAGTATTGTGCGTTACTAGAGTCTGAATTCTGGACCTTATTGGCTCTCTCATAACAGATATCAAAACCAGCTGGAGAATATAAGGAATAACTGGAGGCTAAAGCCATACAGTCCCCACATTTCTCCCACAGTACTACTCTAAAGAAGAGCAGCATCCATTGGTTTCTTGGGTTAGCCATTATGGCTTGGTCATTCATTCTCCTTGTTGGCTAGATATGACAGCACAGACCCCAGGATCCCTTGCCCTTAGTTTCCATTTCTCTCTGAGGAAAGCCATTTGTTAATCTAGTAACCCCATTCTTTCCGCTTTGAAAGGCTTTCTTATTCCCAGCCCCTCTATAAGGCCTCTATGCCAATATATCACATACAGCAAGAAAAATGTACATGCTGTAAATATTTGGTTACTGTGTGCTTGGGCACTGTGAATATTTAACACAGTACCTTTTCATTTTTATGTTTGCATCAATGTCATCTGCATTTCAGCTTTTGGAGAATAATAATAATAGCTTACATTTGAATAGCTTTCACATACATTATTTATGTGCCTTGCACACAACAGGCACTTAATATGTTTGTAGGATTGAACTGAACTGAATTCTCACACTGGAGCCTCCCTGTGTACAGCCTGCCCTGCTGGCCAGCTAGGCAGATATCCATTCTTACGTCAGGTCTGCCGCCTCAGAGGCTGCTGGGATTCCCAGGCCACCAGCCTCCCTCTCCAAAAAACCTCTTATTTCTTTCACCATGGACAATCTCCAAAGGACCCTAGGATTGGTTGCTCTACATGATAATGTATTAAGCTCTCCCTGAGCTAGGGAGTGTCTAAAGAGACTTCTAGATACTTGGTGGCTTCTTTTGTCCATGAGGGAGTGGAGAAAATTTGATCGAGTCCTGCTCCACTATTCGGTGGTAGGCTCTTGTCCCTGCTAGGTGCTGTTACTGTTGGGGCAGGAGTCAAGCAAATTAGTTTTATTCACGCTAACGTTTGAATAAATAAGGGCTGAAGGTTGAGTTTGAGAGATAGGCAAAGGCTTCCATAAATAATTTACTTTGGAAAAGCAGATCAATCATTCATTTGTAAGAGCTCATGTAGGTTTTTCCCCCATAGGATTTCCTGAGCTTCTCCTCCCCTCCCCCCACTTCAAATATCTGAGAAAAGGGGCTATCTTTTCGACCTTCATTTTCCTCTTAAAAGTCATACTGAATCATCTAGTATAAAATGAACAATGCAACCAAAAAAAGCAAACAAATCCAAAAAGAGAAACACCTAAGAAAACTCTAATATCTTCATTTCAAGAGCTGGGGGAGGATGATCATCTCACTTTGCAATTAAGTACTTTGAATAATAAATATTAAATAAGTAAAAGACAAGATCGTAAGATTGTATGTGAGAATTTTGAAGTAATGAGTCCCAGCAGTAACAATGGAGCACAGAAGTAATCTAAGGCTGGGGCTAACTACAGGGGTTTGCTCGGGGGTGGGGAAAGGGGGGCAGTGCCCTAGTGTGGTTATTTCCCTGTTTGGGGAGGACTATATTTTGAAATATGGAATTATTTTTTATTAAAGCTTTTGAATTTCAAACATATGCATAAATAGTTTTCAACAGTCACCTTTGCAAAAACTTGAGCTCCCGGTTTTTTTCCCTCTTCCTCTCTCCCCTCTCCCAGAAGGCAAGTAATCAAATATATGTTAAACATGTGTAACTCTTCTATACCTTTATCATACTGCACAAGAAAAATCAGATCAAAAAGGAAAAAAAAATGAGAAAGAAAATAAAATGCAAGCAAACAACAAAAAGAGTGAAAATGCTATGTTGTGATCCATACTCAGTCCCCACAGCTCTCTCTCCCTGTACATGGCTCTCTCCATCACAAGACCATTGAAACTGGCCTGAATTATGTCACTGTTGAAAAGAGCCACTTCAGTCAGAACTGATCATATAACCTTCTTGTTTGTACAATGATCTCCTGGTTCTGCTCACTTTACTCAGCATCAGTCCATGTAAGTCTCTCCAGGCTTCTCTGAAATCATCCTGCTGATCTTTTCTTATGGAACAATAATATTGATATGGAATGATTTTAAAGATAAATTTTTCTATCTATTGTTTTCATATCCCCTACATTTCCCAATATGAGGCCCCTCCCTCCCCGACAGCCTCCCTTAAGACAAAGAATAAAAGAGGGGAAAAAATAGTTTAGCAAAGCTAACCAACACCAGAAAAAAGTCTAGCCATATTCATGGTCTGACTCCAAGAATACTACAACCCTACAAAGAAAAGGGGATATGGCCACTCATCTCTTTTCTTTGGGCCCCAGACTAGTCATTATGATTTCATAGCATGCAGTTGGGATGGTTTTGTTCTAGCCATTTCCATTTCCATTGTTCTGATCCAAGGGTTTTTAACCTCTGGCCATGGATTTAATTTTTTTTAATATTCTGAAAACTCTATTCCAATATACTTTATTTCCTTTGTAATGCTGTGTACATTATTTTGTAAATTTCAAAACATGATTCTGAGAGGAGGTCCAGACTGTCACAGGGATCCATTTAGCAACTGTATATGTGTTTAACTGGTTCTGGCTATTTCACTTAGTATTACGTTCTAGAAGTCTTCCCATGCTTTTCCGTATTCATCATATTCATAATTTCTTATAGCAGAAGAATATTCCACTACTTTCACACCGTACATTTATGGCCTATTCCCTAATCAATGGGCATTTTATTTTGTTCCTAACTCTTTCCTACTACAAAATTGCTACTAATAAGTATTTTGGCATATGTAGGATCTTTCTTGTCATAGACTTCCTTGGAATATATGCTCAGAAGTAGAATCTCTAGGTCAATAAATATGGACATTTTAGTGACTTTTTTTGAATTATAAGATAATTTATAAGAATTATATGACATCATAAATTCATTTTCTCCAAAAGTGTATATATAGAATACACACACACACACATGCTAGACTCTTCTCTGAATCCACTTTTCCCTTTAGTTTATGAAATTTGCTTTTTAACAGGCTAGCCATACCAGGGCTAAAAGCTCTTGTCTATAAGGAATCTTCTCAAGAGTAAAGATTTGGAGCAGTAATGAAATTCATTCTTCCCATATAGCCAACCTGAACATTAGATTAAACCCAAACAAGAACAAACCTTTTATGTCAACATTTCTCTCTCACAAAGAGCAGCAGGAAGACCAAAAGAGATCAGCAAATGGAACCCCCAACTTTATATCATCTATTTGATATTCAAAGATGAAGCTAATAATGGGACCCTTACACTCTTTGGAGTTTAAGAAAGGAACATTTCTTTCTGAACTGTCGGCATAAAGATTATATGGTCACTGCTACTATTTGCAGACCTTGCTTCAAATGACTGTCTTTTAAACTGCCTGGGGCTCTAGGAGCCCTGATTACTCCATGCCAGACTGGTGTGTTTGCCGAGATTGTTTTCCAGAAGCCTATAGTCCTGCCACAATATTGAATGTGGCCACATATCCTTAAAACGCATCTTCTGCCCTTCCTACTTGTGGTTACCCCACTTTACCTCAACAGCTCACCACACAAAAGCTGTTTTGAGTTTCCTTTTGTCATCTATTCAACAGCTCATGTCCATTCCATTGAAGTGTCTAGGAGAGAAGCATTGCTTCAACATCAGGAGTCCCATCTGTGGTGGGAAGAGCCCAGCGATCTGAGCTTAACTCTCAATTTATACAACTTTGGCCTGGAGAGTGATGCCATACAGTGCCAGATTCCTAAAGGACATCATTTTTCATTTTAAGTAAATGTCTATTTGTAACACTGCATAACATAGCAAGCCCCAGGGATCCTATAGTATTAGTGTTAGGCATGTGCAATAAGCATACTCTGTTGCTTTTGTTCAGGAACTGAAAGCTAGCCTCAACTTCTCTCTTGAAATGAAATACTTTACTTCACTCATGTCTAAATATAAACTGCCCTTTCTCCTCAAATCTGGCTTGTATAAAATCCAAGTGCAGCAAATAATCTGAAAAAATTTCACATTTCCAGATATATTTAATTTTTTTTTCAATTAAACAAAAGCTATTTTCTCTTTCTTTCCCCCTCCCCCAAGGATGGGGGGGGTGGGGGGGAGAAAAATAAAACCCTTGTAACAAATTTGCATAGTTGAGCAAAACCAATGTCCTGAATTAGTCATGTTAAAAAAAATATATATAGGTCTTAAACTGAGTCCATCATGACTTTGGCAGGAGGGTGGCTGGCACAATTTATTAAGTCCTCTGGAGTCAAAGCTTTTCAGAGTTAAGTCTTATGAAACTAGTGGCTTTATAGTGTTGTCCCCGTGTAGAAATTGTTCTTGTTCTACATACTTTGTGTCAATATAAAGAAGCCTTCCCAGATTTCTCTGATACTGTCCCCTTTTATCTTTTCTTATACAACAATAATATTTCATTACATTTATATGGCGAAGTCTGTTCAACAACTCCCCAATTTGTGGGCGCTTCCTTCACTGTTATCGTTAAAATTATGCTATATTTTTGTACCTCCATCTGGGTCTGTTCCTCTTTCTTTGTTCTCTTAGGAGTATAGGTCTAGTAGTAAGGATGGGTCAAAGGATAGAGCAGTGTAGTAGCTTTTAAGGCATATTTCCAAAATTGCTTTCCAGAATGGTTGCACCAATTCTAAGCTCAGCCAAGAACATATTAAAATGCCCTTTTTTCCCTCATATATTTTAGATGCCAAGTTTTCATTGCTCCTATTTGCTCTAAATAGTTTCCCTAATCTGTAATTCTCCCTTTGATTTTTTAATAGGGTCAAGCACTTCTAGCTTGTTCCTAATAATTATTTTAATTTGTGGAATAAAAAAAGTAATTTCTCAGAAATGAGATAAATATGCACGTCATTTTTTATTTCAGTTTTATAGTTCACTTTTTATGTTTAAGCCTATTGCCGAGTTGAAATTTACTGGGATAGAGGGTATAAATAAAGTGTGAGCCCAAATATCTTTCCTTCCAAACAGCCAAGCAGTTTTTCCAAGTACATTGGCTAAATAATGAATCCTTTCCCCAATTTTCATTTTCTATAGTATGTTTTGATTTAATAGTCTATGGATTCCCTTAAGGTTTACCAGCTACTTTAAACTGAACCCAAACCAGATTAAGAGAAAATAGAAGTACCTTTTAGTTCTCAGAGACAGTAATTTTAGTTTAGCTATTTACAATCCATTTGCAAACAAATATTCTAACACTGACTTTTCCCAAGGGAGCCACACCCTGAAGGGGAAAAGCAAACATCTCCCTCTCAAAAAACAAACAAACAAAACCCAACAAAAAGCCAAACTCAACAACAAACAAAACTTCTGATAAGTCCCACAATTCATTACTACGAATTCCAATTTTTTTCCTAGTGAACTGCAATTTTTTTTTTATTGAATATTACTCGAAACAATTAGGTTGGGTTTTTACTTGTAACCCTATTTGTGTTAGTCACCACAGGATAATTATTGTCAAACAATCAAATTTTTGAGTCTTTTATTCCTATTCCTCACCTCCTTAAGCCAAAATAAGGCTACTTGTTAAACGTTTGGTTGGAGTTATAAGAAAAAAAAATTCTTTTGGTGTTAATGACCCCAAAGAGGGTACGTATTGTTGTTCATGTTGTGGTTGTCAAAGGCAGAGCCTAAGAACCAAAATGACTGAAAATAGGACCTCAGTCCTAGAATCTTTGGATGTACAATGAGGCATTTGATTCTAAGTACTAAGTTATTTTTTTAAATTTGGTAATCATATGTCTATTGTTAATTTTAACATAAGCCTATGAATATCGGAAGGAGGAAGGGAAAAGAAAAGGAGACCACCTGTAAAAACGATTTTAAACAGTCTGACGAACCACATTGTCTAAGTTACTCAGTGATGTCCAGCATCTAGGAACACGTGGTAAACATTAACAGGCATGGTCCTACCCTGCTTTAAAAAAAAAAAAAAAATGAAGAAAACACCTAATGGCCCACCAGCCGTCGACTTTCGGAATATCAAGAGAAATGTCTAAGTGCAATAAGGCCAAAGGCGCGTCAAGGCGAAGTGTGACGGCAGGACCGTCTTTTGAAATATTGACAATCGATTTTTGGGGCCAGGTTGGCAACGATCAGGACATGGGAATCGAAGGCTGCGGGGCTGATATGCGGATGAAGGAGAACCAGAGAAGCAATCCCAAGCTAGCGAGCCAAGGACAATTTCCCACTTATTTCGGAGGCTGGGAAGCGGGGAGAATGAGTTGGGAGAATCAAAGATCCGGATGCTTAACGTGTTTCGGGTAACTTTGGAAAAGAACAAAAGTCGCTTTAGGGTTAGGAGAAAGACATCCAAGGGTCAAGTTCAGATATCAGGACTCAAAGCGGCTGGCCTCTTTTCCCTCAGGGGAGGAATAGCACAGGCTCGACCCCCCGACCCCCCCGTGGAGAGCAAAAAAGCCAAAGCCTATCATTCCCTCCCCCCATCCTCTTCCCTCCCGCCCCCCTCCCCCCTTCCCGAGCAAGCGCGAGGGAATCGCCCGTAACCGGAAAGGACTTAGCAACGCCGCGGCGAAGGTAACTAAGCCGGAAAGCGACTGGCGGAATGACGCCATCGAGTTCTGAGAATAGTTACTAGAGCGTCGCATACCATAGAAACACCATCAACATTGTTCCTTTGCCTCTCTTCTAGAAAGATAGCCGAGATACTTCATCCGGCGGAAAGAGGTGGATACGTGCGCGCTCTGGCGCCTCCTGTGGTTGACGTCTACAGTTACGGCGGCGCCCTTCCCGCAGCCGCAGCTCTTCCCCCTCCCTTCCTGCTCCTCCCTCGCACTCGGCGCTGGGTCTGCCTCCCGCCCGGCCGCTAGGCCGCCTCCCTCTCCCTCACAGCCTCCTCCCCCGCCCTCTTCGCGCCGCTCCGCTCCTCCCTCTACTGCTCTCCTTCCTTCTCCGCCTCCTCAGCGCTCGGGCTAGAATATCTATGGGGCGAAACGTGATGCGATGAATCTGAGAGAGACCGAAACTGGGACGCGGAACGCGGCGGAAGCGGCGAGACGCCGGGGCCGGGTCATGGGGGCTTCACCACAATAGAGGCGCCCCCTCCCCCTCCAGAGCGGACTCCCCCAAATCTCCCAGTTACAGGATGGCGGCGGAGGCAGCGGCCCCGTCTCAAATCGAAGCCGGTGGGTAGCCCGGTCGTGGAAAGCGGGGGGCTCCGGGGCCGGGGGGCGGCGGCGGCAAAGGCTAGGAGGTCCGCGGCTCTCCAACCGCTTCTCTCTTTTCTCGCATCCCTCCCCCTTTTCTCCGCTCCCCTGTGTAGAACTGTATTACCTGATCGCCAGGTTCCTGCAGTCCGGACCCTGCAATAAATCTGCTCAGGTGAGGAGCCGCTCATCGGCCGGCCGGCTGCCTGTGGGGTGCCGAGCGCGGGGCGCTGGGGGAGGGGGGGGGCGAAAGGCGCTGAGGGCTTCTCGGGGCAGCGGGACCACTCGAAAACACCCTGTCGGCCTGGGTTCTCCCCCCTCCCCGGCCACCCCCCCCCCCCGACGCTGGGGCGGGTGGCGCCACCACTCGAGTTCCAAGGGTTCGGGCAAGTGGCCGGGTGGGCTGGGGGGGGGGGGTCGCCGCGCAGCGGACCCGCTGTGCGGGGCAGAGGGCGGCGCGGGGCGAGTCGCTCTGCTTCGGTCCTGGGGGGGAGCCACCGCCGCCGCGCTTCGATCTCTCACGCGCCGCGTTTCTGTGTTTGTCGCTCCAGGTGCTAGTGGAGGAGCTGGAGGAGCATCAGGTACGGCGTGGAGAGGGGCACCCCTGGGTACGGGGGGGGGGTAGGGAGGCACTAGCGGCTTGGGCCGCGCCGGGTCGGGTCAGGGCGGGTTGGGCGGGGCGGGCCGAACCGGAGCTGGGGAGGCCGGGCTCTGGGCCCCCCGCCGGTTCCCTTGTCACTGAAGCGGAACCTGAGGAACTCCGCGCTCCGCGTCTCCGTGGCCGGGGCTGACGGCCGTCCTGCCGTGCGAGGAGCCGGCCGGTCGCCGCCTCCGAAACGCCGACGGGGTCGGAACGCTGACGGGCTCGGGACTTAGACGGGCTCGGAACGCCGGGCTGGAGGGAGCGGGGCCCCGGGGACAGGCGCGGGCACGGGAGCGCGGTCGCTGGCAGCCGCAGGCTCCCCCTGAGCGTCTGTCCCGTCCGCTCCCGGCCCCCCTCCCCCCTTACTCTACCTCCCGCCCCTTAGCTGATCCCGAGGCGACTGGATTGGCAGGGGAGAGAGCATCAGAGAAGCTTCGAAGATCTGGTGAGTAAAGTTTGCTCTTCTAACTTACCCTAACTGACGCTCGCCCTCACGGGCGTCCCCCGGGTACCCCGCGGCTGCTCCCGGAGTGGCACGGCACGCCCGGCCTCCGGCCCCCTGTTGACCTCTGCTCCACTCCGAGTGTCCCGCTGCCTTTTCCCCCTGCCCAGTTCTCTTTTTCCTTTCCCTTCCCCCCTCTCCCCGACCTCCCGGGAGGCTGAGAAAAGAAGCCGGCCTACGGGGCTCCCTTCCCTCCTCCCGCCGCCGCGCCTGTGGTATCTTCCCCCTCCTCCCCCCCAGCTTTGTGTTGAGGCTCGGCTGGGTAAGGGGGACGCCAGCCTCGGTGTCGTGAATATGCTACCAACATTGGGGAAGGCCCTTTGTGGGGGGGGTGGGGGGGAGAGAGAAGAGAAAAGGAGAAAAACCCGAGGGTTATCTCGGGGCACGTACCAAGCACTGACGCTGGCCAATAGTAGCGCGGCTAACATGCTCGAGTTTCGGCTCAGTGGAAGAAAACTGTTTCCTGGTTGGCCCTGCCTTGAAATACGGGAACTGGGGCCAGCCTTTTAGTCCCTTTGGACGAAAGGGGGGTGGTGTGTGTGTTAGTGAATCGAGTAAGGGGGGAGACAGTGAGGAGAAAGAGGGGGGACAATAACGACACAATTAAAAAATGCTAGGACGGAGGAACGGATCCGAAAATTCCTCCGTTTAGAGGACTGACCGAAAGCTATGGTCTTCTATGTGTTAAATCTATTAAAAAAAGGAACTATTCAGACCATGTATAAATAATGCTTGCGTGACTATATTTCTCATCAAAATGGTAATATGTACGTTAGGTTTTTTTGGTGACTTGTCAAAACATGATTTTAGATTCCTAAGGAGATGTATATGGTAAACATAATTTACATTTTGACAAATGTCCAAATATGTTAGAATCTTCGTGTTCTTTCTCACAATCTGTTTTTCACTGTACATGTATCTATTTTTTTTTTTTCTTCTGTTCCCAGTGGACACGAAGAAGAGCTTTCGATTTCCTTCTCTTGGTTTAAGTATTGGTTTAGTAGAGGGCAAGTGGCTTGGTGTGTCTCGAGGTTTCAAAAATCAAAGTAGTCTTTAAATAGGGTATAAATTACAGGAGAAAAAGATGGACATAAACAAAATCTCTAGGGGGGGAGGTTAGATAAGTGTGAAGTAGGAGGAAAAAGATGAAAAGTTTCATAGTTGCCAAGATTAATTGTCATCAGCTAAAAAATTGATAGTGAGCATATTCTCTTTCAAGTTAAAATGAAGAAGCTGTAAAAACTGTGTCCAAATATTTTGGCAGATTTTTTTTTCTTTCTCATAACTTTTGAAGGTAAGAGATAGTAGTATTCTTTTTGATTGGCAAGTTCTGCTTTAAGTCATTAAAATAAAAAATTGGAAATTCTGAAGTAAAAGTTATTCAAATTGAATAATTAGGAACAATTAATACATTCCCTAGTTCAACGTTAAATTTTTGGTCTGACTTTTTCGTTTTGCTGATGTGTGTTCCCCAGAAATCAACAAAGAAAAATTGTCCAGGAATAACTAAATCTTTTTTAAAATGCGTTTTTGTTTCTTTTAAATTATGTTAGGTAGACTAGTGATAGTGGAGCTTTGAAAATAGGTGAATTTTCATGCTACTGTATATTGAAAATATTTTTATTTAAAGTATTTGATTGTCCCCATTTGTATTGGGCATTTTTTCTAAAATATTTTGTTTTGAACTAGCGGTTTAGGATACTTTTTGTTAACCGTACTATTTTTTGGAAGCTCATACAATGTAAAGTCTTCAGAAGTGGGGGATAAGGTAGGGCAGGGCTGGGACAGAATTTCAACAGGAGTAAACTTCCTGACCCAGAAGTCCTGCAGTGTTAGTCAATTAAATTGCTGACTAATACTTCATATTTGAGCAATGATTTGAGTGACACAGTACTAGGACAAATCAGACAATAGAACAGTTTTATTTTCTCCGCAGTATTTCACATGTTTTAATTTTTTAAACAAAGATTTCTTGGGAGGAAGAGCTCGGGGGAAAAAAGAAAATGCAAATGTGTAACAAAGAGGGCAAGGAATTTTCACCAAGAACTCAATATTGCTCTCCAAAATTAGG
Organism: Antechinus flavipes; assembly: GCF_016432865.1. Taxonomy (NCBI): domain Eukaryota; kingdom Metazoa; phylum Chordata; class Mammalia; order Dasyuromorphia; family Dasyuridae; genus Antechinus; species Antechinus flavipes. The sequence goes on along the minus strand of NC_067404.1, from coordinate 61,011,359 downwards.
GACACTTTTATTTGGAAACAAAGCATATGCCTGGGACCTTGTACTTTCCATTGTTCGCATTCTGAATGTTTAACGTGATTCGCTTATGAGACTACTAAAAGATCATAGATTAAGAACTGAAAGAAAATCCTTAGAGGTGACCAACCCTCTTCATTTTAGAGATAGGGGAACTAAAGTCCAGACAACGTTTAACTGACCTGCCCAAGGTTTCACAGAACTTAAACCCCAGCTTTCTGACCTCGAATTGACCTCAGTGCAGTACAAGGCTGCCAATAAAACAAACTTCCATATCTTTTTTGTACCTTTTCCTTTCCCTTGTTGAGTCTGTTTCCTTGCTTTCTAGGTTTGTGGATCTGTAATAAGCAGTTAATTTAGTGTTTTACTCCTAATTTGCAACACAGGGAAGGTAGCATGGTTTTTGTTAAAGCCAAGATTGTGCAAGAATTGATATAGCTGGGGTCTGAAGTTATCTATTTAAAAAAATAAGACTCTACCATGGGGTAACCGAGTTCAGACAAGTAATGAGATTTTTGAATGGGACTTTGAAAAGAAGTGTACTTTGTATTCAGAATTGTGGTTGTTGAGCAGCGACTCTTAACTGTTTGGAAATTTTATTTGGAAATAGTAGGGACAATTTTTGCACGTTGGATACAGACATTTTTATTTATATATTTGCACTGTTCCCTATTGTTGACAACATAAATGAAAGTTCACTTTAAAAAAAAAATTATTGTCAGGTAGATCATTGAAAATAGCTACAGAATAAAAGCAGTAGATTTTGTTTAGGAACACTGAAAGCAAAGATAAGCATGCTGAAAGCTTGCTGATAAGAACAACAACAGGAATTTTTAAAGGCTTTTTATTTAAAAAAATAGGTTGGCTAATACATGTTTAAAAATACTATACTTTTAAAAAATCTTAAAGTGTTAGAGATTTTAAATCTTTTATCAGTTTGAGGGGAGTTTTAGATGGTAAAGGGCAGATTTGCTATGGTGTGTTAGAATATTTGCATTTATTCAGCACCAATTGACTCATTATTTGGAAGGAGGTAAATAAAGACTTAATTTTATATCTGTAAGGAACAGGGTTACAGAAGTTTATTTCTTCCCTGCCCTCAAGCTGTTTGTAGCAGCCTTAGAATAAACTTGCAGATTACCAGGTGGTTCCTAACTTATGAATTGTAGACCCTGGGCTTGTAAACATTTATTTATTTGTTTGTTTAGCTTCAGTTGTTACCTTTGGCTGTGTTTAGTAGAACAGGCAAGTGATAGTCAAGAGTGAGGGTAGTTTTTCTCCAAATGTAGAAACACTTTTAAGCTGTGTGTTTTCTTAACTACCATGTGTACACACAGTTGTGCTGAGGGAACTGTCTTTTCTGGGGACCGCAGTACGCTGGAACAAAAAAGAACTGCGTGAGCTGTCAGTTTGGCCATGAGTGGCACAGAACAATAACTATTGGGTGGCGTGGTAAGGCCTGAGGCCTGGAAGCATTGTGACACTCAGGGCTGTGCTGGGGGGCTCATATTCCTCCTTAGTGAGTTGCTGAATTCACATGCGGGCACATGCTTTTTTGACAGTGCTTTGCCATTAGCATTATTAGCTTTATTCTTGAAGATTGGTAGATGTCTAATATCTTTAGCCAATGAGGAACCTATTTTTAAAATTCTTAGGCTTGTAGAGTCATAGAATTATGGGTGTAGAATGGGATTCTGGGGGCATCTGGTCTCCCAACCCCACCATTGGACAGATGAATAAACTGAGGCCTAGAAAGGTTACTCTTTCAGGGTCCCGCAGGTAACAAATAGCAGAGCTGTTAAGCTTGACTCCAAGATTCAGTACTATAGCTTTCTAAGTCTTTAAAAAAAGCAAGACCAAAAAAAAAAAATCCACAAAAAACCCCACAAACACTTCCCCCTCCTTTTCATGATAAAAGTCCAGTGTTTCTGGTCTTAGGCACCGGTAGTGCATTCAAGTTTCCCTAGAGTCCTGGCTTTCTGATCTTCTCTGAGATGTTCTTCCTCACCACTCATTTCTCGCTTGCCAGTATTACTCGTCTCTTCCTTGTAGGGGTGCGAATCCTACCCTGTCTTGGCTGGGAATGTAAAATGTAGCTTTCATTTTTCGTGTTTCAAGGTTACCTGGTTGAGAATGACTAAGTTATTTCTCTCTGAGCCTTTTTTATCCCTAAGATAACGAAGTTTTGGAACAGGTGATCTTTTGGATTCCTTCCTAGTTTTAAAAGGTCTTATCTCAATAGGAGTACAAATGCCAGCCGATCACCACAGCCTGAGACCTGGTGTGTCATCTCAGGCCTGGTCTAAAGTAAAGTTTGTTAGAGGTGTGTTCAAATTGGATAGCTCTTAGAAGGTGCCTCTTTGGGGAAGGATCTTCTGCAATAATAATTCCGGTGCCTACAGGTAATTTCAGTGTGCCCACAGCAGTCCTGTGATTTAAGTTAGCAAGAATTCTCCCCATTTTACTGACTGGAAGCTCTGCAGAATGAAATGATTTCCCTGAGGTATATGACGACTAAGTTTTTAGGACCAGGATTTTAGCTCAAGTCTCCTAGCTCTGATTCCTAATATTTTGAAGCCATGTTAACTTCAAACTGCTGACCAGGAGTTTCAAATCATAGTGGCTTGAGCCAGTGGGCTGTTGGGCTCTCAGAAAAGGAACAAAGCTTGTTTGTCACATCCAAGGACTATAGAAGAAATACTCTGGGGACATTCTGTCTTCTTGTGTAAGGTCCTTCAGTCGGTAACCAAATCTCCCAGTCGTCTTCAGTGATGTGTCCAGGAGAGAGTGAGAGTCTTTTTTGTTGTCCTCGTTATGTTTTAAGCTCGGAACTATTTCCTGCCCACCCTTCCTCCTGACCCCACACTAGAAAAATGCCCCCATTTCTTTCTATTTCTCTCTCTCTCTCTCTCTCTCTCTCTCTCTCTCTCTCTCTCTCTCTCTCTCTCTCGCACACATACACACAATCATATGATACATACTTCTGTTTATCAGTTGATTCTTCTGGAAGTGAAAAGCACCTTTCTTCATAGCCCCCTTGTAGTTGATTTGAGTAGAATATTCAGAATAGCTTAGTCATTCCAGTTAGTATCTTAAATGTTGAGTTGGAAGGGGAGGAATGTTAGAATCTGATCCCTGACACCCCCCTCCCCCCCACACCTTTTGGTCTACACAGGCTTGGAAGGTGAATAGTAGCTGAGTCTGGAGTCAGTACAGATCTTGCACCATTTGCACTTAGACTATTATCATAAGTATCTAGCCTGGTCTTTAACAATAGCATTTATCTACAGGCAGTTTTGATTTGATTTTCTTAGCTCTATGAGTACTATTAGACAATCATTTACTGGTATATGGTTCTTTTTTGTAACCCTTTTAGGGCAGGGGTAGCAGGCTCAATTTCATTTGCTCTTGGGATGATGTTGCCTTGGTTATTGAGTCACCAAATGTTTAATTATCTTCCACTTTCCCCGGGGTTTCTTTCATTATTTTTCCCCCTTTCCTAGAAAAGTTTCTTTAAATTCAAGAATAAAGAACAATTAAAAAGCAAATGAAGATGGCTTGTAGCTTTCCAAAGGACAGCAATATGATTATTTATTGCTCCAAGTAACAGGAGTTGTGACCACTACTTCAGACTGATTTGTCCTTCTTCCTCATGTATTTCTCTGTGATTGCCTTTGCGTCATCTTGTATTTTCCTCATTCCTTCTCTTCTCCCCTACTAATTGGCTAGGATATGTAAATTAATCTTAAACACTCTACCTTTTGTTTTTTCAGTTGAACATTTTCTCAAGTTCTTTCTTAAACCAATAAGAGAAATGAAAAATAGGTTCGTTTAACCTTTCACATGTTCTGCACTGCCCCTCTGACAGTAGCGTAGCTGTTGGTGTTCTTGTAGTTTGATGGGGTTTTTTTCCCTCTTCGTAGATACTTTTGCCAAGGACTCCCTTTTATGGGGTGTGTCCAGGAATTTCACTCTATATTGAGATGCCATTAGTGTTACTGAAAGCTTTTAAGGACCATCTTACACTGTTTCTTGAAATCCCTCACTTCGTACTGTTATCTGCAGGCTGGTAGCTGAACTCCCAGCTGACAATTCCTAAATGGAGCACTGGTTGAGGAAGCATCTAATAAATAAATGTTTTGTGTGGCCAGTGTCCTGATCCCCCAGCTTTGCAAGTGGGCCTCACACAGCTCTGATGGCTTCTGAGTCTAGGAAGTACTTTGTTGCTTTTCTCCTCTAGGTCAGACAACAATTTTCATGGAAGCTTAAAATCTAGATCTACTTTGAGGTGACTGTCTTAAAATTTTTCATCTTGGAAAGCAGGATATAAAGTTTTGGTTAATAATTGGAAAGGCAGCAAGATTTCTTGGAAAGAGTAATAGATTTGGAGTGATTAGACCAGGGTTCAGTTCCCAGTCTGAGGGGAGTGACTTGGAGGAAGACCTTTAACCTCCCAGTTGGCTGTTCCCTGTAAAATCAGGAGCTTAGAGTAGATAAGCTCTGTTCCAGCTTCAAAACGAGTGACCAGACTGGAGTCCTTCGAAATGGGCTAATCTAAATAGATTATTATCTGTATAGTTAGGAACCTCAAATGAGAGAGTAATAAACAAGTCTTGATGTTGCCTCTGCTTTAATTATATCTCCCGGATTGTTCTTTTAGGTAGGTTTGTTTTTGCAACAAAAATGATACTTTGTTTTCATAGTATAGTGCTCCACTTGGGTTATGCATGCTGTTTGCACTCACAGATCTCAAAGCACTTAGCTGCATCTGTGAACTGGAGTTTTCCAGAGAGAAAGCAGTGGGGCTAAATGACTAATTTGTTTTAACCTCGTAGCTTACTGATTTTCTTTCCTCCTCCTCCTCCTCTTGTGATTTGGAATCAGAAAACCAGATGTCAGCTAAAAGCAGGACGAGACTCGGAATTGATAGCTAGAAGAAACCATACTGACATACTACTCAGTCTCGATAGATGAGGAAATGGAAGCCCAGTGAGATAAAGGACTTGACTAAAGTCACATAGCTGAGAAGGGGGGGGGGAATGGTAGGGGAAAGGGAGGTAACAGAGCCCACGATTTGAACTGGCCTTCTATTTCCAAGTACTCCATCACACTGTCACTAGCCCTGAGCAGAGATTAACCCTCAAAGTTCTTGAATAAAGGTTAAAGCTGGATTCTCCAAGAAAACAAATGTTTTTCCCAATATGATGAAGTCCACCTCTGCTACTATTCTCTTGGGGTTTCTTGCTCAAGTCAAATCAGCAATCATTTATTAAACACTAATTACAAGTCAGACACTGCTAAGCTAAGCTAAGCTAAGCTCTGGGAGTTACAAAGATTTTCTTGGATAGAGATGGGTGGTTGATGCTTCTGAATAAAATGCATAGTTAACAGTTGGGCACGTGTTTTAAAAATGAGTTAGGTACATCAAAAAACCAAACTAAACCAAAAAACCTAAAATAAAAATAAAATTGGATCATTTTTGATGTCCCAAATAATATTTGTTTCAAGTTCCTAAATTGTGAGATTCATTCAAATTTGGTAATTTTATTCATCTTCTGTAAATTTAAATACAAGAATGTCTTAAAGGTTTTGCTCACTATCAAACGTTTGTGTGTTGTATTGTTGCTGTTTTAGGTGACAGCCAATGCACACATTCCTCCAGACTACCTCCTTAAAATTTGTGAGCGGATTGGTCCCCTCTTGGACAGAGAGATACCTCAGAGTGTTCCTGGGGTACAGACTTTGCTAGGCGTTGGCCGGCAGTCTTTGTTGAGAGCTGCAAAAGGTAAGACTTGCCTAGCCTTTGGGGGTGATGGGCAGATGGAAAAGGGGGAGAATGTGAAAGGTAATTAAAACTTGGGAGAGAAATGCTGCATCTTGTTCTTGGGCACTTGGAAAATGAAGAGGTGTGCTTTGCTTAGTTAGCTGGGACAGCTAGCTTCAACCATAGAAAAGTAGGAGTTTTAATCTTTACAGACACAAAAGTGAGATCGGCCAGGTCTGGGGAGGGACATGTCTCAGGGGTAGCAGCTTTGGCTCCCTCCCCCCCCCACTTCCAGTAGCAAAGCTTCAGATCTCTCATGTTTTGCTTCTGCTTTACCTGCCACTGACTAGTATTTATTTCTCATTTCTTTCTAATCTAAACAATGATGAAGTGAGCAGTTTCTCAGAAATTTAGATGGATCAGATGTACAGTTACACTTAGTTTTCGATTTCAGTCAGTAAATATTAAGTACCTTTTATGTGCCAATCACTGGGGATGCAAAAATAGACAAAACATTTCATTTTGAAGAGCCAAAAGTTTGCCATTGTAGTTTTAAAAAAATCCTGAAGGGAAAGTAGAGCCAATAAAGCCTTGGACTAACTGTTGCCCTTTTTTGCACAGACTGTAAGAGTGCACTATGGAACGGGTCTGCCTTTGCAGCTCTTCACTGTGGCAGACCTCCAGAGCTACCTGCAGACTATACGAGAGCACCAAATGTTGGTAAGTGATATATGTGAGAGCCATTTCCTCTCCTTGTAAATCTCAAATACTTATAATAACTATATCGACCATGGAATCAGGTTGCTGCTAGGTTTCATAGCATATCTCCCCATTCTCAAAGCTTTTATCGAAAAGATCAGTCGTGCTTTTTTCAACATAACATTTATTAGTTGGTTGTGTGTAAGGCGTCCTGTGTGGCTCTGGAGGCTACAAGCAATAAAACTCCCTCATCAGCCTCAGAGCTCATGTTCTATGAGGGAATGGAGTCATTATCAGCTGAAGCACTTTCTTTTTCAGATCAGCATGTGTGAAATGTCGATATTGGTTTAACTACATATATATGTGTAAGAATGCCAAACTTCTTTATTGTCGTTGAAATTAAGAAAATGAAGGTGTATTCACTTCCTAACCCTCTTCACTAAATGCATTCTTTTTTTTTTTTTAAAAGGATTGAATACCCCTTTTGCCAGATTGTTTTTAATGAATATTAAATAAAGCAAAAAGTTGTGAAATTTTAGGAATTGGTTGTTTTGGTTTGCGTTGTTCCCAGAAGTTTGAACAAGGCAGTTGGGAAGTCAGATTTTACAAGTCGTTTTGATTATGTGAGTTTGTAGACTGTAGTCCCCTGTCATTTTGCCGGGAGAACTTCGTGTGGGTGACTGAGTGGTTTCTAAGTAATGCTCTTTCATTGTTAACTTGATGTTTGGTTTTGAATTTGACATGGAGCATTTGATTTGTGGTTAAACAGATGTCTATATGTGGTACCCAAACTCATCCTCTCTATGATGGAAGAGTCTTATTTCATTGCTTCCACCTGAAGATGAATAAGGCCAGGCTTATCTTAGAAAGCCTTTGTTTACCTATCTGGGCCCTTTTTCCCCTGCTCTTCCTCCTGGTACCTTTTTTTTTCTTTTTTTCTTACTGTGTCCATTTGAGAACTTCACAAACAGATGGTTCTGTTATACAACTAACTTGACTGCTGTGTGATGAAACTTGGATGTTTGGAGGTGTGTCCCAAATATGCTTAACTTAGTCAGTCTTGAGGTTTCAAGCACTAATCTCTTAGAGTAGTAACAGGTGTTTCCTGTTGTCAGCGGGTGGGCTCCCGGGTCTGTTCCTCTCTCCCCAGGCTTTTAACTAGTCAAATCTATTGATACCCTTTCAGGCCGGTGTCTCAGTCTTTTTTCTCTGGCCTGTGACATTGACCCTAATCTTCACAGTTAGCTAGCTTCTTTAAATCCATCATAATTGCTTTGCTTACCTCCCCTTTTCTTTTCTTGCAAGCATTGATACTCTATGCCTCCTGTCCCTAACACACCTGTGGTTCCTCACCATTTTATGTATTTATTTATTTTTTTTATAAGCCCCATACTCCCAAGTCAAGCAGAATCAGTATGAAAACCTGGTTTTTAAGAAGAAAGGTTTGGTTTAAGATAGATTTATGCCATCTTTCCAATGTGAGCTCATTAGCAATGGTTTAAAGTTGCCCGTTCCTCCCAGCCACCATTTCCAAGAGAACTTTGCCTTCCCCTACTTTCCCCAAATATTCCTTGAGTTACCAAGAGAAGATTCATTTATTTTGCATTTAATAAAAATAAGGGGGTCCTTTTAGAAAAAAAATATCTTATGTATTTGGTTGGTGTGTTCATTTTTGAAGAGGAAGAAATGTTTCTGTAGTCTCTTTCCTAATGCTCTTCATTCCTTTTCACTTTCTTGTAGTCTTGAAAGGGAAAGTCTGCCTTAGGATCATAATTTAAAAGGATGTTAGTCTATCTTGTCTCCATTTGATAAATGTGAAAAGTTCAGTCTAAAGAGATGTAGTGATGAGTACCAACTCAAGCAGAGGCACTGATGACCCGTCCTGATTGAGTCCGTTTTTCGGGGGACTCCCTACCGATTTCCTCCTTTGCTGGGACTCTGTTGGCCAATGAGAGAACCCTGGTGGGACTTCTCACTTAAGCAGCTCTGTCACAGGGATAAATTTCAGGAGGGCCTCCCCACTCTTTGCAGTCATCTCTAGTTTCGAATAAGCAGATCCATTTGCAGACCATGTGTGTGCCCAAGCTTTCCTTTAAATGTGAACCAGTGGGTTTTAAAGAGGTAAATTTAAGGTTAACAAATATTGATGCACTAGATAAATTTATGGAACTTGTTGCTTTTTTTTTTCTATTTTAAGTTTTTATTTAATAATTACTTTATATTGACAGAATCCATGCCAGGTAATTTTTTTACAACATTATCCCTTGCACTCATTTCTGTTCTGATTTTTCCCCTCCCTCCCTCTATCCCCTCCCCTAGATGGCAAGCAGTCCTATATATGTTGGATATGGAACTTGTTGCTTAAGAGACATCATAGGTTGAAAATATAGAGTGGTTCTAGAATAGTAAGGTTTATCAGGAAAAATGGGTTGATTCATTGTGGTGGACCAGTAAATAGACTCGTGATGGAAAGAGCCATCCAGATCCAGAGAGAGAACTATGGAAGCTAAATGTGAATCAAAGCATATAGGATTTTCATCTTTTGTTGTTGTTATTGTTGTTATTTGTTTGCTTATTTTTTCTCATGTTTTTTCCCTTTTGATCTAATTTTGATTGCGCAGCATGAGAAATAGGAAAATATTTGGAAATATATGGAAAAAATTGCTCCACAAGGTTTTGCAGGGGTTGAAATGTTGAAAACTATCTTAGCATATGTTTGAAAAAAAAAAGTAATAGATTTAAAAAAAGGGACCAAAAAAAAGAAAAAATAAGTTAATTGGATTAATCCTTAATGAGCTCTTTGCATAATGGATTTCTTGGTGCCATTGACTGAGCAAGAATACTATGTCAGATGGCTAAGGGATGGAAGCTACTGGCTTTCTCCCCACCGCGTCCCCCCACCCCCACCCCCATCCCCATAGCCAGTCTGGCTGGCAATTCCTGAGTGTCACTGAAAAGACTAGAAAAAGTATCCCCGATTTTAATAGTAACTATACTGAACATAGCTAATATATACCTACTTCATCTCTTTATCACTGCCATTTCTTTTTTGCTAAAGACTTTATTTTAAAAATCCATTTATTTTCATGGTAACCCTTTGAAGTACTTATTTTAAGTAGTGTCACCATTTCACAGATGAATAAGTTGAGGTTTAGAAGTAATAACAAATTACGCAAGTTTCTAAAGTTAGTAAATGAATGATTGCAAGGACAAGATTCACACTGGGGGTTTTTGACATGAAATATATTCATCTGTTACACTATGATCATTTGTTAATCTGTATGTGAATCTTCATTGCTTCCTAACAAAGGTGCCTATTATTTGAGTGTCACTGTGGTACTGTGTATGTCAATACAATTAGTAATGTTTTCTTTTTGTATTTTATTTTCCCTCTTTTCATCTTCTAGTATTGTCTCTAATATCTTAATCAAACATATCTATTTTTCTCTCAAAGTTCTGGTTTTACACAGCAAATTTAAGGTTCTGCCTGAATTCTCAAGAATCTGATTGATGTTTAATGAAAGTCTTTCTGAAATGCTGCTGTGGCTAGTATTGATGTTCTTCTAATTCTTTTAGGATCCAGCTCTTTTGGTTGCTGAGGGGATGGGGTGGTTAGATGTGTGATTTCTTTTAGTTCATAATAATCTGAATAGCTCATAAAAAGAACACATGATATAGTCAATTAATTTAAGGTTAGCTTCCTTTATAATTTGGTATCAGATAAAACCTCAAGTAGGATTTACCTAGCAAAGTAAGCAAAACCAACAGGAAACTCCCTTTTAAATTTGTAATTCTGGGCAGGTTTCCTTCCCGCTGTTGCCCACAGCTCATCCAAGCTACCATAAAAGAACACCATAAAAGTGGCTAATTTTAACATTACTCTGAGCAAAGTATAATTATTAGGAAGGTAAATCTACTTTGAAAAGTCATCTATGCATCATTCCCAAGCTGAAAATGAGCAAGCTTTTAGATTATCCTCTTGGATTGTGACTCTCCCAGCCATAGCTACTGCCATGATCCAAGGCCAGTGCTCCACACTCCCCTAACTTGATGCATAAATTGTTCTGTGTGTGCATGCAGAACCATTTGAAGTGATAAAATTTTAAACTACTGACTTTAGGACAGACCTGGAAATGAAGTCTTTGTCCTAAGTTGCATGTGATCGCTTCTTCCTAGGGAACAAAATTTTGAAATGTGACTTTTTTTTTTAACACTATCTTCTGTGTTTTTAAAGTTTTTTTTAAAGATAACTCTTTTTAAAGATCACAATGCACTCATTTTTTGCTTGGTTAGACTTTCAAAAATTTTAAGTAGTAACCTTATCTGTATTTGCCCACTGTTTCTCTAGTGGAGGCAGTTAAGAATATTATCCATTCCTAAAATGGGAGCGTGGTCCCTGATTTCCAGATTTTATTTTCACCCATCCCCTAACTCTTTGTGTAGGATTCCCTTATTGCCAGACCTGGGGTCACAGGTGTGGGTGTGCATTATTACAACCCCTCCCATGCCAGACAGTTACTATAGTTACCTTGACTTTCACAATCTTTTACTTTTTGAGCAGCCCTCTGGTCAATTTAACCAGTCTAGTCCTCTGGCACAGGCATCTACTGATTGTGACCCGTCCCCAAATCCTTGCCAGCTTGTATAGGTCCTGCCAGAGCTTGTGTTTTGGAGCTCAGTCTTCAAGAAGCCATGTTTATGCCTCCACAAGCTGATGAGAAAAAGGATAACAGGAGGGAAATTGGGAATATACCTAACTATGGATTTTTAAAGGAATCCAGTCAAATCTCGAGAGCATGTTTATATAATTTTCAAATTATTCCAGGACTAAACTTTCCTCATGCCATTTCTTTTCTTTTTTTGCATATAAATCATTTATTTTAAAAATGGCTACAGGATTACATAGGATTCCAATGCACTGGTATACATATAAATATCAAAAACAATTCGGTATCTGAAGTTAGAATACATAACATTTTTTTCAGTGACAACTAGTGCCTGTTTTCCTAAAATATATTTAGTGACCAATTCCATTCACTGAAGTGCAGAGTATAAAGTAGTAAAATCTTTACATTTTATGCCTTTTCGTTTGTTCAAGTCTGTATTTTCCTTCAAACTAGTAATTTTAAATAATATAGAAGAGAAAGGATAGAGGATAAATTTATTTCACTACCCTTCAAATTGGGCAAGGTGATAAAAGATTTTATGAATAATCACTGTTGGGTGAAGTCAGTGTTGGAAGATGGGAATCTAATACAGATTACCATTCTGAAAAAAAACAAATGGAATTAGCAGGCATGGTGGCACGAGGCTGGATCAAAGTGATCCAGCACAAATATAATGCTCCCTGGCAGTGGTGCTGGTGTGGGGAAAACATTTGAGGAGCATCAGATTGTCTCAGCAAAGGAAACGACAGATCAGAGATGCCATTGTCGTCATTCCATTTCATTAGCTAGCTCTGGGTTATGTTTGATAGATCACATTGTCTTTGCATTGTAGCAAAAACCATATCAAAGCAAGCAAATTGAACGAAATTAAAAAGTTTTAATGCTTATCCCCCTCGGGCCCTGGACATGTGTAATTAGTGCTTGTAATATTTATTGCAATCTTGTAGGAGGACCATTGCTAAATTTTGTTATTGTTTTGTTAATTTGTCTTGTGGATGTTTGTACTTCATAGAATTGAAATGAGTATTTTAGTTAGCTATTAAAACATCATCCTGATTTAGGGCCAAGTGATCAGTTCAGAAGTCATTGAAGTGAGTGCAAATGATAGTCCTCCTTTAGAATTACTTATTCCAATCAATCAGCATGATAGTTAACATAGACAATGAAAAGTTTTATGAAAACACATTTATTCTATGAACAAAAGTAATGTTTCTCTAAATACGTTCTCTGAACAAGCCAGCTGGATTAGCCTGTCCCTTCTGCTTTGGGGCCAGCTTGAATGACACCCAGGCAGCAGATGGACTTGCTTGTTCTTCTAAACTCAATCATGGGCATAATGCAGAAGTCTGCTTTAGGCCCACTTTCTTTTATGTTCATGCCACTGATGCAGTGAGTCTTCCAGTTTGCCTGGTAGTGCTGTAACTCAAATGTTTATTTAGAAAGCAAATTCATATTTACATCTGGCTGTAAACTTCCAGTTAGCAGTGTTTGCCTGTTGATTAGTATGACAAACTGATGTCAGAATTGGCTGCTAAGGGCGAATGTCTCTTTCATGTACAGATCCAGCTAGATAAGAAAATGTTAAGTTTCATGGCTTCTCATGTAGGAAAGTAGAATTTCTGCCACATACACTTTAAGTCATGGTCTATTTAAAATTTTTGTGTAGCTCAAGTCTCTTACCCACAAGTCAGTCTTGTGCAAAAGATTTCTCTTGGCACCTGCCTTTATTTTTGTCCTCACATAATAGTGCATGAAACAAGTCGCTTTTTGAGTCATTACTTTCATGCTTGTGGTAAGGATTGCCTAACATACCACACCTGCAGGTAATTAGAATATAAATTCAGAGAATCTTTTCTTTATGCTGGTAAATATTAAATGGATGGTGGTACTTTAATTACTCCCTACATGGAAACCCAAGCTAAACTTTAAAAAAAAATAACTACTAGAGTAAAACCAATTCTCTTTTAAGAGTCTGTCTTATATTCTGATTCCTGAAATTACTGTATCTGGGACAAAACCAAATATCACATTGGTCTTAATGTGGGCTGTATCCTTACAGCCTTGACTGGCAATTTGGGATAGGAAAAATGTGAATGTAAATGGAAAGATTCTTGTTTCTCTAAATTCTCCATAGTTGTCGTTTCTTAATGCATTTTAAGAATAACAACTTTCATACACTAAGTTTTTTTTTTTTGTTGTTGTTGTTTTTTTTTTGTAAATAATTCTTCAAGTCTATGGGCACCCATGTGGTTTCTAGTTCTGGGCTACTACACTTTTATTCAGCTATGTTTTAACCCTTTATTTCTGTCTTTGACTTCCTTAGGATATGTGTTCAGTACCAGGATCACTGGGTCAAAGGGTATGAGGAGTCTGGCTGCTGCTATTCTTTAATTTCAAGTTGAAATGCAGAATAGTTGGGCCAGTTCTTAGTTTCACCTACAGTGTATCATTGTGCCTGCTTCCCATCCACCACCCCCCCCCCTTCACCACCAACTTTGACTTTACGTTTTAGTCATGTTGGCCATTTTACCAAATGGTAAAGTAAAATCTTGTGGTTGTTCTAATTTGCATTCTCTTACTATAGTGATTTGGAGCCCCTTGTTGTATCTTGAGCTTTATTCATGTATTGAAAAACATTTCTTTATACAACCCTTTGCTTTTTGGTCCTATGGGATGATAGTAGCTTATATTCACATAACAGATAACATGTAACATTTATACAAATGCACGTGTGTGCACACACACATACAGCCCCCCCCCCCCCCCCATATTAAGTACTGGAAATCCTACTAACCCCGTTTCATATATTGGAAAAACTGATGCCAAAGTGACTTCTCCAATCTAGTACAACCCATATCTCCTAAGCTGCAGTGATAGGAAATAAACCTAGGTCTTTATTAGGCAGATATTCTTTCCAACATGACAGCTTGCTTTTAACCAGTGTCTTTGAGATATCAAAGTTACTGTTCACACAAAGAAATCCATTACAAAGCAAGAACATTTTTTTCACAGGATCATAAGATTTTGGAAAAATAAGTTTTTAGTGCCATCTTTGGTTTTTGTTATCACCTAAATGTTTTCGTGTATCCCTCTCCATTTCCTCTCAGAAGGCCAATTCATCTAAAAGAAGAAAGAAACAAACATTAGGGAAAGATCTTTCTCATAGCTTGATCTCTTCTTCCAGGGACCAAACTTAGTTGTCATTATTGTCTTGCCACATTCAGTTTTGGTTATTTTATTATTCTTTCCATAGGTGATGGTGTCATCACAGTCGGCTCCTTATTTCACTTTGTGTCAGTTCTTGGAGGTCTTTGAATGCTTCTGTATTTATGGTTTTGATCTCTGACAGCATAGTAAATATCCCAGCGACTCGTTTACAGGGAAGACAGTTTTAGAGACTTGTCAGTTTTGCACCTGAGGAACCAGGCTTATAGAGTGGGAAAACCCAGGTCCTATGGAGAGGAGCCAAGTTTTGTACCTAAGTCCTCTTGTACCAAATCTAGACTAACTTCCACTCTACCATGATGTTGCATTTGAGGAAGAAACCATTTGGGAAAAGAAGCTGGAATAAAGAAAGTTGTGTGTCTTTCTTATCAGAAATGTCAGGCTGCCTTTGTAGGGGGCTTTCATGTAGGTTACCAAATTTTCTCTTTTGCTGTCTATACTTTTCTGTATCTTGGAAATGAGAACTCTTAGGACAGCAAATATAAATAGCCTGAGGGGGACACTGCTAGTGCTGGAAGTCATACCGTGAACATCATGCTGATGAGTGATGGGTTTGACAGAAGCCTTGCAGACCACATGTATGTTTCATAGACATTTGACATCTAGTGTATTATAAATTCATGTCATCTCTAGGTTCTGTGATGCCAAGTGACTGTATTTTTTTAAGTTTCACAATTCTTATTAGGGTTTATCCTGGTTTTTTTGAAAGCTTAGAGCTGCTAATTTGTTTGTTTGTTACAGCTTACTTGGGACCTTGTTCCTCAACTAGAGGCTTTTCAAATTCACCTCATCAAGCTTAATGTAAAAGGCTCTACTGGGTCTCAAGAGTTGGAGTTATCTTGAATCAACACTTAATCGGAGCATTTCCTGGTTTGATTCTAGATCTCTTCAGTTCACTTCACTTCAAACATTTATTTGGGGGGGGGGGGAGGGAGAGCAGGTAGATCTGTGGTTATCACCTTCTTTAATCAGTTATGACTACATTTTTAATTACTAAGAAGTCTTAAGTGATACTTTCTGACAATAATTGTACTGTGATAAAGTGAGATGAGTGATATAGTAAAAAGACGAAGTTTTTAATCAGATGGTTTTTGTTTGATAAAGACTTGTGGGTTTGTTGGGGTGAGGAAGGCCGAATATAGATACTACTTCCACTGATTTTCAGCAGTTTGCCTTCATCTTAGCCTTCATGTGGCAATTCTATGGGCAGCTTGCACCTTGCTCATGGCAGTCCAGCCAGATAATTTCTGATTCCTGATCTAACTTTCTGTCCTCTGCACCAGAATGGCTCTTTAAATCATATGATCTTGGTTCCAGTTCTTGCTTGTTCTCTTAACCTCTATGATCTTTGACAAGGGCTATAATTTCCCTGAGCCTCACTGTGTTCATCTGTAAAAGGGGATTTGACTGAATGATTTTTGAAAATGTAGTTTTCAGATCGATTTTCTGAAGAAAATGGAGATTCTCATGTGCTGTAATAGGTTCGTTTTCCTACATTCATAGGATTGAAAGTTGAAAATGGCTTTTGAGACCAGAGAATGGGATAGAATATTTCTTGAAAGATGAAAAGACCATAGGTCCCCTGAAATGCCTTCCAGCTCTTGAGGTTCTTCACTATTCCTTTTTGACTTTTGCGTGGTCTGCTTTCTAGAGGGGGGGAAATCTACATAGAGATGAAGGCATCTATTATAATGGGCGAAAAACAAAGGAAAATTCACCTGGGAACAAAAGGCCCTTTGCCCTATGGCCTCCATAAGCTGCTTGCAGTGATTTGTTCTCCACTGTTGTTTCCCGTACCTTTGAGTCCTTCCTTTTTAAAATTGTTTTTTAGCCTATCAAGAGACAAAAATGTTGGAGTTTATGTTTGAAAAAGACAGTGCACAAAACTATAATAAGCTGATGGTGTAATTTTTTTCTCCCTCATTCCATAATGCTGTTCTAAAATGGTGCTTTTTTAACTGTATGGACATGTAGCCATATATTGTATTTAACTTCTACTTTAACATAGTTAACATGTATTGGTCAACCTGCCATGTAGAGGAGGGGGTGGGGAGAAGGAGGGGAAAAATTGGAACATAAGGTTTTGCAATTGTCAATGCTGAAAAATTACCCATGCATATATCTTGTAAATAAAAAGCTATAATAAAAAATTAATAAAATGGTGCTTTTATGTTTTTGTTTTTGTTTTTTTAAATCAAGCAATTAAATAATTCCTTGAGGTTTATTTTATAAAAATTTTGAGTTCAAAATCCTTGCCCTTCCTTCCCCATGGAGAAAGCAAACAGTATGATATCAATTATGCATATTGAAGTTCTATAAAACCTATTTCCATATTAGCCACGTTACAAAAAATAAAAAGCAAGAAACAAAGTGAAAATACACTTCGCTTAGCACTCAGTTTGTCAGTTCTCTCTTGGAGGTTGATAGCATGAGTTATCTTGCTCTCCTTTGAAATTGTCTTAGGTTGTTGTCTAGACCTGGAGTGACCTAAGTTTTTCACAGCTGATCACATATATTTTTTAAATTAAAGCTTTTAATTTTAAAAATATGCATGGATAATCTTCAACATTCACCCTTGCAAAATCTTGTGTTCCAGATTTTTTTCTCTTCTTTCCCCCCAAGTAATCCAATATATGTTAAACATGTGCAGTTCTTCTGTATATATTTCCACAAATATGCTGCACAAGAAAAATCAGATAAAAAAGGAAAATAATGAGAAAGAAAACAAAATGCAACCAAACGACAACAAAAAGAGTGAAAATATTATATTGTGATCCATACTCGGTCCCCACAATCCTTTCTCTGGGTGCAGATGGCTCTCTTTATCACTAGACTATTAGAACTGGCCTGAATCAACTCATTGTTGAAGAGAGCCATGTTCATCAGATTTTTGATCATAGTTATACTGTTGTTACTGTGTGTAATGTTCTCCTGGTTCCAGTCACTTTACTTTGCATCTGCTCATGTAAGGCTTATCAAGTTTTTCTGATTTCTTATAGCATAGTAGTATTTTCATGAATCATATTATTTCAGCAATTCCTTAATTGATGGGCGTCTCTTCAATTTCTAATTCTCTGTCACAAGGTAGCTTTTGTTTTGTTTTTTGGTTGTTTTTTTCCATAAAGTTGTGCCACTATATGCTTAGCGATCTTTTATGATGTTTCTTTTTCCGTCCCCCCTGCTTGTTGCCATTTTACTTCACTTTGTCATGAAATCTTTTCTAAAATAATCATTCAAGATAAAAGATTGAGAATCTACACTGCTGAAAAATAAAACAAGTGTAATTTTTTTTCCTCCAAAGTTTCCTCTCAAAACTGCAAAAAATACTTTACTAAAAAGCTATCTGTTTAAAATTGCATACTAAAAAGGAATAAAAATAAAACTGTTAGTTGAATGGTATGTTATTTTATGGTGGGAATCCCAAACACTCATCTGCTGTGAAGAAAAAGCAAATGACAAAGATAGCAGTCGCTAACAGCATTAGTCAGGGATCCACCAAGTTAACATTAAAGAAAAAAGTTTCTTTTAATTTAGGAACTTGACACTAATCAGTGAATGTAATTATTTCCCATATATACTTAACATCTTGAAACTACATTTCTATCATTGAATCAGATTTAGAAGGAGAAGAAGCCTTTAAGGTCACATTTTCTGTACGAAGTTTATAAACCCAGAGAGCAGAGGTAGTGAGTGGTCTGGGTCCTCTGACCCTTGAGCTGATAATCTTTCCACCTGTTGGGTGCTTAACCATTTAGTCAAAGATTTAAGATAAAGTTTCTCATAGCAGTTGAAGGTTTGGGAAATGTTTTCCTGTGTTATCATTTGATCATCATCATAATCCTGTGTGGTAGGTGCTGTGATCTCTTCCTGGGTTATAGATAGGGAAGCTGAGATGCAGAGAAGTTAAGGCCACCCAGGGCTCAGTCCAGTCCAGTCCAGTCCATCCACTGGGCTGTTTGGGTCTCGTGCAGTTTGATTAAAAAAATCTGTTCAGTATTTTTCCTTTTGCCTCCATGCTTTTTGGCTAAAGAACATTTGATACTATACAGGTTTGAGGAAGTGGCATCATTTGTTGCACCAAATCCACTTGTAGCATCTGAGACCAGTCTCTGGTGTACATAATTAACCTTTTCCTTTTTTTTTCCACCCTCAAAAGATATTTATCCACTCCCCATTTTATAATTTTTGCTTTTAAGAACTTTTATATATTTCAATTGTTTGATAGCATTTTATTTTTCCAATTACATGTAAAAATACATTTTTTTCAGATTTTGAGTTTCAGATTTTCTTTTCTGCCTTTCCTTCCCCAAGACAGCAAGCAAATCTGATAGAGGTTATACATGTACAATCATTTTAAACATATTTCCATATTAGTCATGTTGTAAAAGAAAAATCGGAACAAAAGGGGAAAACCACAAGAAAGAGAAAGTAAATTTGTAAGAAGGTGAAAATAGTGGGCTTCCATCGACATTCGGTCTCCATAGTTCCTCTATGGATGTAGATGGCATTTTCCACGGATTGGAATTTGTTTTGTGTCACCGTATTACTGAGAAGAGCTAAGTCTCCAAGTAGATCATCACATAACCTTGCTGTTACATGCACAGGGTTCTCCTGGTTCTGCTCTCTTCACTTAGCATCAGTAACCTCTTCCTTCTTGATGTTAACTCACTAATGTGGGGACAGAAGAAGCTGGGGAAAGCTTTTGAAATCCTCACACAATATCTCCATGATATAACCATGGTAGGATTCTTAAAGAAAATAGGGTTATAGTCCCCTAATAGTTATAACCAGGTTTTTAAGTTTGTCGGTCCTTTTAGGAGCTGGGATGTCTTCAGTGTATATACTTTGTGCCATCTAGTTGATTTGTGTTGAACAGCAGAGGCTGGGCATTTTCTCTTTTTTTTTTTTTTTTTTTTTTGGGTGGGGGGGTTGTATGTTGTCTTCTAAATAAAATCACGGACTGCATTGGGCAATTCCTTTTTTGCCTTTGGTGCCAGCTTGGGGAAAAGGGTTCAACATTATTCTTCTCGTCCTGCAACAGTCCTCTTTTCTGAAGGAGGCCAGAGTTAGGATTTTCTGTGTGTTGCCTCCTCTTAGTGAAATCTCCTGCAGCCCCTTAGGAGACAGCCAAGAAACCCAGGGTGTTCAGGCTCTTCCTCAGACATGAAGTGCCTGGGGAAGGTGCCTTAGGGGATGTTTTAGTGTTTGTGCTCAATTTGTTCTCACTTCTTTGAGGTTAAGTATTATGTCCTGTAATAGCTTCAGGAACCGCATGGTTGTTTTACTTCCAAAGTTACCATACAGATGTGTTGATTTGATTTCGAGAAGTATTCTAGACATTGAAAAGAAGCCAGGAATATAGTCATCTGGGCTCTTGTCTGCTGAGGCTTGATCCTTTCTGCTGCCCAGCCATCTTGTGACTGGCTGAGTCACCTACTTTGAATCAGTTTCCTCTTCTGGAGAATGAGGGAGTTGGACTGGATGATCTCGAAAATCATGTCCATTTCAAATTATGATTTTTATTAGGCCTAAAAGATGCTTCCCTTTCCTTGGTAGGGAGAGGGATGGGAGAGGCAAGACTGATGAGCTAAAAAGGGGAATGGGAACTATGAGATGATTTCAGATGTAACAGATCCAGGACATCATTTTCTGCCCTCATGATTTCTTCATGTTGTCATGTAAGAGCATCAGAAGGGGGACCTTTACAAGCTGGACAGATTGTTCATCCTTTTGTGATCAGCTGCTTCTGGCTACTTGGGAGCACATTCTCCCGTGTGGGCCAGGTGGCTGCTGCCGCCCAGCCTGCCATAGGCGTGGCCGCCCAGAGCCTCGACTTTCTGCACTCTTTGCCACATTAGCTCACTCTAGAACGATTGCATTTGACCCAAAGCTATTATTTGAAACTCCCAACTTGGATTACCATATTCTTGATTGTTTCTGCCGCTCTCTTTTCTCATTACCAGTATGGTGGAATCTGCTTCACTAAATACTGAAAGCAGTTGATGGATTAAATTGCCTGAAACAAGTTGTGCTGGAGCCAAGACCATTTTTCTCATATTTTATTGACACTTAAAAAAAACCCATCCCTGTCATTTGTTAATAATTCTTTTCCCCCTTTCTTCCCTTTCCACCCTGGAGTCCTCCTAATTGCAAGGCAAAAGAAAGCAACCCACAGGCCTTGTCTACAGAGACATGCATTGCTCATTCTGCAGCTGTTCTACCACTTCTCTGCCTAACAGGTGCTTGCTGTCCTCTCCCTCCCTCCATTTGCTTCCTCCCTCCCTTTGTTTCCCCCCTCCTTTGCTCCCTCCTCCCCTCCTCGTCTCCTTGCCTCCTTTCCTTTCCTTCCCCTTCCTCTACTTTTATTCCTCCATTACCTTGCCTCCTCTCTGTTTCCTTTATCCCTCCCTCCCCTTGTCTCTTCTTGCCCTCTCCCTTCCCAGCTTTCTCCCAACTCCTTTTTCTTGGCCACCTCTAAGGAGTCTTTGGTTGCTCCAGTCACTTGCCACCCTGTTTGTTCTCTTTTAACTTCTACCGCAAATAGGAAGAAGTGTTTTCTTCTGGCCTTGTTGTAATTATTTTTAAATGCTTCAGGTGTTTTGTCCTCCTGAGCTCTTCAGCAAACCCTTGGAACTTGGCACTCTAACCTAGCTATTTTCCTTTTTTTTTTTTTTTTTTTAATTAAAGCTTTTTAAATTTTTAAAAGATATGCAAGGATAATTTTTCAACATTAACTCTTGCAGAACCTTGTGTTTCAATTTTTCCCCATCTTCTCCCCACCTCCTCCCCAGATAGCAAGTAATCCAATATATGTTAAACATGGTAAAATATATATTAAATCCAATATATGTATACATATTTATACAGTTATCTTGCTGCACAAAAAAATCAAATCAAAAAGAAAAAACATATAGAAAGTAAAATGCAAGCAAATGATCACCAAAGGAGTGAAGATGCTATGTTGTGATCCACACTCAGTTCCCACAGTCCTCTCTGGGTGTAGATGGCTCTCTTCATCACGAGATCATTAGAACTTGACCTAGCGATTTTCATGGTCTCAGTGGTTAACACAATGGTTTACTGAATACTGTAATGTATGTCTAAAGTGCTTGTTAATGGATAAATATAATTGATTTTTTTCCTTGGGGGTTATCAGAACTCCCTATAACACTTTTTGCCTTCCTATGCCTTCCTTCACCATGTTTTCATTGAGTAGTAGTGGTTCTCATCTTGCTTTGAACCCTATGGGAAAAAAAACTGCTTCAGGGCAACCATATGATTGGGCTATCTAAGAGCCACTGGTTTACAATAAAGAAATCTGTGCTGCCTAAAAGGACTATTTTAGGGACTTACCTGTGCTTTTATTGATTTTTATCCCCCAAAGACTTTCTTGAACTAGGCATAAAGTTGAAACTCCTTAAATCAAGCTTTCAAGTATGTTCATGCTGAATGTTAAAAGCAGCACAAATGGATTTTGGAAAGCCGTAGGTAGTTTGATGATGTTATTTGAAGGTGAAAATTGTGAGTATGTATGCCTCTTCACCACTTAACTCTTTACTCTGAATCTGTGCTCTTTTGGTTTCTTGATTTGCCAGACATTTGTGTAGCCCCAGTCTAGGTCATTTGTATTTTGTGGGGCATTGAGAGAGAGAGAGGAAGAATTTAGATAAAAGACTCCACAGTTTGGGCTAAATCACGGATAGATACACATCCATGAGATATTTTTTATCAAACAGCATGAGAATTGTTGTAAAACATCTGGAGTGTACTGGAAAGAGCACCGGATGTTGAAGATCTGCTTCCCTCAGTCTTTTTGACTTGGGGACACGGCAGCTATTAAGTGTCAGTGTCTGAGGCAGGATTTTGCAGTCAGGTCCTCTTGACTCCAAAGTATCCATTGTGCTCCTGTTTCAGTCTTAATCTTGAGCATATATTAGGGCTTGGGACCCTTCTTTGCCAACTAGAACATTTTCCTCCAAATACAGTCCTATTGGTGGGGAAGAGGCTGAGGAATGGAAGGACCTAAGTATTTGAAGCCGACTTCTACCTTTCTTCAAGTTACTGATCTTGTGTTTGCATGAGATTTTCTGTCAAATTAGGATCTTCTTACTCCAACTCTTACTTTCAACTCCAACATTTCATAGGAATGTTCTCACGATAAACAAGATCCTGTGAGCTGTACTTCAAAGGAGAGTTGCTCTATAAATAAAAGGCATTATCTTGATTTAGTATCTGCTCTCTAATGGCTTGATGGTTAAAACAAAAAAGTCCTGTTTGCTCACTATTTTTTTTAAAGAATCATTTCTTCTCTTATACTGCCTAATAATACTCTTAGTAGTTTTAATATTTCTTAAAGTATTTTCCTATATCCTTACTCATACATATATGAAGCATTTCTATTGAGGGTTCTGTTTGCACATCCTATGGATATCAGTATAAATAAAACATAGTCCAAGGAACTGAGTCTGTGGGGAGAGATATTGGAGAGGAAGAGGAGGAAGAAGAAGGGCAAGACTCTAGTCTTGAGAAGAGTTCATATTTGAGGGCCAGGTAGATATGCGTGAGGGGTAGGGAAGCAAAATTATCAGGAATTGCCTCTGTTACTTCTGAGCTCAGTCCTGAAGGGCAGTGATGATAGAGAACATGCCCTAAGCATTTAAGAAGTTGGGCAGAAAGAGCATGGAAGAAGAGGAAGCACATTGAAGTGGGCCATATTCAGGGTTGTGAGTAGCGCAGTCTGTGGCTACCTTAGAGACTGGGGAATTACGGAAGATGAGCCGAGTGGTAAACCAGATTCACTGGGAGGCTGTTGGAAGCTAGCCTCATCACAAGATTTAGATCCTAGGAATTAAGATGACTGTGGTAGTGAATTTAGCAACTGTTCTTGAGTTCTCAGAGCAGTTGCTCAGAATTTCTGGTTGATGGGATGATCATTTTTTGAGATGTAAAAAGTTGTTCTCACAAAGGAGCTTTTACAAAGCCTGAAGAAAAGTGAAACTTTTTTCCTTGGAACAAGGAATGTTCTGAAAAATTTGGGATTCTAGAGTAGTTTTAAGTAGTTTTCTTTTTCCCTTTTGAAATTTTTATTTTTAAAAAATTTACCAATTTTCAACTTATAATGTTTTTATTTCTATTTTCTCTCCTTCCTCTCTCCAAGATGACATTCATTCTCATATAAGTTATACATGTACAATCATATTCAACATTTCTCCACATTGTTCATATTGTGAAAGAAGAATCAGTTTAAGTACTTTTCTTCTAGACTACTTTTTTAAGCCAAGCTATTTTAGAGACCTTTGGGCCCACAGAAATGTGGTTTGCCCCCCATAAGTGTCCATTTCTGTTACTTACGTTGACCATGTCCCTGTTAGCCATCTGTTGCTCTTCTAATTTCTTAGTAAAAGAAGACAGCCTTAGTTGCAAAAGGTCATATGTAGAAAAGTGGCAAAAATGAATTAGGTCCCTCCTATATGCAGAGCCCTGTGCTTTAGAGGGAATTCAATTGATGTTTTCCTTCTTCCATCTGAGGCTTGCTACTTAAATATTTAAATGATCTGATATAAATGGATGAGTGTGAAAAACCATTTCCTAGAGTTCTTTCAATCAAAGGTCTGTCTGTTCATGGCCACAATTCGGGATTTTCTTGGGGAAGATACTGGAGTGGTTGGCCATTTCCTTTTCTAGCTCATTTATTTGATAGATGAGGAAACTGAGGCAAACAGGGTGAAGTGACTTATACTTGCACAGAATTATACAGTTAGAAAGTGTCAGGCTAGAACTGAACTTATCTTTTTTACCACAAGTCAAAAACAAGCACCTGAAATGGAGTATAAAGTGGAAAGTGTGGTTATTTGTTAGCTTGGTGTTTTTACCTTTTTTCTCTGCTAGTTCAGATGCTTTCTGAGCGCCTTAATGAACATGTCTTAGTTTTTTCCTGTTGTAGCAGGTTCCAGCATAGATTTTTCTGGTATGTAGTATGAAAGGATCAGAGATTTGAGTTGGAATGGGAGAAACCTGAGAATTCATCTAGATCCTTTGTGGAATGATGAGACATTTCTTCGAGACTTTATCTAATAGTCATTTTAAAATCCATCCAGACAGGTTTCATTGATTTCTGGCCCAGTGGCAGTTGCCAAAGCTTTTAAAAAATGTACTTTTTGGTATTATTTCATATAGTCATCTGCTCAAGTTGAAGGGGAGAGGAAGGAAAGGAGGCGAAAAGTGAGAAAACCTGAAAAAAGGGAAGAGCCAAGGAAAGGAGACTTATGTCTGATCGAGAGAGCATATTTTCAGCCTAGATCAGACTTGATTCTTTTGAACAAAGGTTCTGTATCGACAAATCCTGAGATTAGAGTGTGAATTATGATAATAGATTAGAACTTGAAGTTATCAGATGTCTAGTTTTTAAATACGTAGTACAACAAAACCATGTTCTTCATTTGGAAAATGTGCCATTTTTCTGCATGACCTGTTTCAAAGATTAAAAATTCCCCAGATCCTAAAGGTAATTTAATAGAATTTTTAAAATCCAAGAAAAAAAAAAGCTTCTAAAATAAAAATTTGCCAGTTTTGAATAATTTCACAGTTTCGGGATGCCAGTTCCTTTGAAAAAACGTTGTTTATCATCTATATTCTTTATTCTACATCTTTTTTTTTTGCCCATTTTATTGTTCATTATCACTTAAAATTAAAGATCTGAAGTAGAAGTCAAGGCACTTAATTGTGTTGCTTCTGACAAGTTTAGATAAGATCTTTAGGGAAGAAGATTGAAATGAATGTTTAAAATGAGGTTTTGGTACTTGCTTGCATCTGTCCTTTACTAGCCAAACTCCTAATTGCTGTGACAACATCTCTCTGGAATATGAACTTGGGATTCATGGTACCATTTTTAAATTAAAAATAAGTAGAATTGGTCCAAATTAGGTCAATAGAGCAAGTTCTCTACACAAAAACTGACGGTAAAGACATTGTCCAGTTAAGACATTGACAGATGTTTGCTAGATGCCTAATTCCACATGTAAGACCTAGCTCTCGATGTGAAAATATGTTTAGAAGACTTGCACATGTTTAACCTATATTGGATTACTTGCTATTTAAGGGAGGGGGGAGGGAGGAGGAGGGGTGGGAAGGGGAGAGGAGTGAGAAAAATTTGCAACACAAGGTTTTGCCAGGGTGAATGTTAAAAACTGTCTTTGTATGGATTTTGAAAATAAAAAGCTATTAAAAATTTAAAAAAAAAAAGACATCTCTTATCTAGCCTCCAGGAGCTTCTAATTTTAAGACAGATGTACATAGATTGAAATTTGAAGAATTATAGGCAGTATAATAAAAAGATTGAAACTGAGAGATCATCTAATTTAATTAACCCTATCACTTTATATTTTAATTTTGATATTTTAGAAATAGTCTTCCTATCTCATCCCAGGTAGAAGTGCAACATCCCCTAGGTCCAATTACACTATTAACCAGTGGCAGAAAGGCTTTATCTCACTTTCTTTTCAACTTCGGCTGTTTAACCCTTAGGTGGATTGGTGGCCCTTCAGTTACGGGGTTTTGCTATTTTGTTGCGAGGCTTATGGTATGGACACCCCATAGGCTTTCTTGGTGGCCCCTCAATTATGGGGTTTTACTATTTTGTTGCCAGGCTTATGGTATGGACACCCCATAGGCTTTCTCCCATTGTAGCTCAGAAATTCAGAGCTTAAGTGATCCACCACCTCCCTTTCTTATGTAGCAGGGATTACAGGCTTACAAATTCATGCCAGGCTTGTCCTATCGTTTTAAAAGCAGGCAAACAGACCCAAGATGATAACTGGCTCAAAGAGAGTGACAGTTGGGACTAGAACCTGGATTTCATGACTTCATTAAATGAATGTTCTTTTTAGCCTATTATGCTCTTTCTTGTTACCTTTCATGTAAGTATGTGCTTTTGGAGGGGATAAACAGTTGTATTGGTGCCTAGATGTAGTAGGAAGAATGGAAGTAGGTGGTTTTAAATCCACATGTGGAATTTCAGTAGGTGTATTTTGAATGTCGCTTTTTTAAAAATATAGATTTTTATTGACTTGATATATATATATATATATATATATATATATATATATTTAACACTATAGTTACCTCCCTGTCCTTTCCCACCGACTTCCCAGCCATCCCTCATAACAAATTTTATTTTTTCACTTAATGGTATTTTTAAAAAATTACATGAAAATTTATTTTCAACATGGATTTTTTGGTGAGATTTTGAGTTCCAAATTTTTTTGGTCTCTTACCTTCTTCCCTTACAACAAATTTTAAGGGGAGCAAAAGCAAATGTAAAAATCAGCAAAAACCAACATACCAAAAAGTAGGAAAAACTGTGGCTGATGAATCTGTTTTGCATTATCTAGACCTCCTAGAATAGCATTTCTATTCTGTGCTATAGAATTCCTTTCTAGATCATAGTGACCAGAATAAGGCTGTTTGTTTTTTTTGTATGGTATTATTTGTATTTTGTGGGATTTTTTGTATTCCTTTTCCAATTGCTATATTTGGTAGCCGACTGCAAATATTAACACATTTTTGGATCTTTTATGTAACTGGGAAGAATTGCTATAGGCAAGGTTTAGAAAATATTTGAAAAGCTGAACCAAAGTTTTAAGAATTTTTTTTCTCATGTTTTGTACCACCTTTATAGTTATTATTTGTAGTATTCCATTCTGCAGCATGACTGTAGAAGTTGAATCACCCACTTGGAAACTTTTCTTAAGATTTAATGAAAGTAGAAACAAGTTTTTAAATTATGTTTCAGCCTTGGTGGTTTCTTACTCTGACCTGATCCATTCTTTTTGTTTCCTTAATGTTTTGAAGGAAAAAATATTAATGGTATTGAACAGTTAGAGAAAAAAGTGACTATTTGAAGCACACATCAGAAGAACAATTCCTCTTTCTTCCCAGTGAAAGGACAACTGGAGCCCAGAGTTGATCCTAGAACTTAGTTCTTAACCATTAGCAGCTGTGGACAAAGTTCCTCCTCTAGGAGCTCTGTTCCTGCAGTAATGCCGTGCACAGCCTTCTAGAAGAAGGGCCTCATGGAACACCAAGCCAGAGCAAAGTGTGGACACAATGTTCTATTGCAGAGAGCCAAAGGACGGTCTCTATTACAAAGGAAATGTAGACATGTTATATTCGTGACCACTGAGATAGAGACGAAAAATATTGAGGCAAGGCAGTGTTCTCCTTTTTCAGTATTTGTCACAGCTAGCACACCACCTGTTGGTGTTCTTCTCAATAGCTAGTAGTAAAGGTTAGGAAAAACAAAACTTTTCCAGTCAGGCTGACCTATATATTTTGTGATTATCATCTCCCTGGCAAAATTTTAGGCAGAGGAAGGACAGTGTGTGTGTGTGTGTGTGTGTGTGTGTGTGTGTGTGTGTGTGTGTGTTTGTATAGATAGATATAGAAATAGATACACACATTACGACATAGGTGTATATGTATATCTGTGTGTATAAAAAAGACTGATTTATTTTAAAGCCTTTTCTTTAGGTTTTTGTATTTGAATAAGTAATATCAACTTGATGTAGTTTTCAGTTCAGAAGAATTTCTTTTGGTTACTTCCTTTTTTATGACCCTAACTCCATTATTGTTGACCATTATTCAGCGTTGTCTGAATCTTTATGACTCCATTTGGGGTTTCCTTAGCAAAGATAGTGAATAATTCCTTTTTCAGCTCATCTGACAGATGAGGAACTGAGGCAAACAAAGTAAAGTAACTTACCTAGTAAGTCTACTCCAGTCTCTTGCGTGTTGTTAATTATAGTTATTGACTTAAGGTAAGAAAAATCAGTGTTGCCTTGCCTTTAAATGATAAAAACTTAATAAAGAATTAAAAAGAAATTAATCCCTCTTGGTCCCAAATATACTTCTATAAACATAGCTACACTGGGTAGCTAGAGTTAAGTAGAATTCAAAGTGACTTCAAGGTGGTGACCTTAATAACAAAGGTGGTGTGTCCATCTGTTGGAAGGCTCTGTGGCCCTCAAGGAGAGTGATTTTTCTCTCCACTTTATTCAGTGTTTTTTATCCTAAGTCCTTCAGAGTTGTCTTGGATCATTGTACTGCTGAGAATAGCAAAGTTACTCATAGCTGATTAT
This sequence comes from Antechinus flavipes, assembly GCF_016432865.1. Taxonomy (NCBI): domain Eukaryota; kingdom Metazoa; phylum Chordata; class Mammalia; order Dasyuromorphia; family Dasyuridae; genus Antechinus; species Antechinus flavipes. Next base: position 60,982,854 of record NC_067404.1, on the reverse strand, counting down.
TTTATAATATTGCTGTTACTTTATACACAGTACATTTCACTTTGCATCAGTTCATGGAAGCCTTTCTAGATTTTTCTGAGAACATTCTGCTCATCATTACTTCTGGTACAATAGTATTCCATCATAATCACATATCACAATTTGTTCAGTCATTCCCCAGTTGATGGGCATCCCCTCCATTTCCAGTTCTTTGTCCCCAGAAAAGAGCTCCTAGTAATGTTTTGTCCATAGGTCCTGTTCCTTTATGGGTTTTTTTTTTTTTTTACTTCTTGGGATACAGATCTAGTAGCAGTATTGCTAGATCAAAGGATATGCATGATGATCCTGTATTCTTACAGGTTATGTCAGCAAAATACAAATTCTACCAGAGCATTTTTTTTTTTAAAGAAAGTTTTAAGGGTGACTTAGTAATCTAGAGCCAGCCTAGCTAAATGAAGAGCCTCATCACAGTGGGTTGACTACCTAGAGACAATTGCTATTTGAGTTAGGAAGGGGAGGGTTACTGGTAAAGGAGGGGGGAAAATTAGGTATTTCAAAATTCCAATATTACACAAATAGTTAGCTTTTTTTTCTCCCCTGAGGCAATGACTTGCCCAGAGTCACACAGCTAGGAAGTGTTTGTTAAGTGTCAGACCAGATTTGAACTCAAGTCCTGATTTCAGGACTTGTGCTCTATCTACTGTGCCATCCAATTGTTAGCTTTTTTTGTTAATATTTTCCCTCAAAAATTCAAAAGCTTTCTATTTATTTCTTTTATTTTAAAAAGTCTTCACTCTCCTTATTGTCAACATGAACTTGTCAGTGGCTCTTATTTTGCTTGAAAGCTAGACTATCTAGTTCAGCTGATTATTGTAGTTCAGTTGGTGGTGTTTTGTCGTTTTAGTCACGTTCAACTCTTCATGACTCCATTTGGGCTCTTCTTGGTAAAGATACTAGAATTCTTTGCCATTTCCTTCTCTGGTTCAGTAATCTCTTGTCTTCCCGACTCCAGACCTGGTGCCCTTATTTATCTACTGCAGTGCCAAGTAGTCCAAGTCCTATGTAGATCAGTGAGTAGCTAAACCTAACTTAATCTACATAGCAAATCTTACAATTCATCCAAACACAGCTTGAATAGAACTCCTCAGGGTGCTCCATTCTACTTTGGTACCTTCCTTTTTTTTAAACCTTGTGGATTCTGTTACTCTTATTTATGTCCTCTGAGGTCAAGAAAAACAAGTCTTCCACATAACAGTCCTTCATATATATATATTTAATGTTTATAGCTTTATCCTTAGGCTCATATTTATAAGTCAGCATTTCTTCTTAGCCTTCCTTTTCTTTTTTTGTGTCAAGTATTAAAGACTTTTACCTATTTTCTCAAATTTGCTTATTCTTTAGCGGTTAAGCAAAATAAATGAGAATGCTGGATATTCCTAAACTAAAGTCCTTAGTACCTTATTCAGCGTGTTTGAGAGTTTTCTGTTTTCTTATGGAGAAAAAAAAATTTAATTTAGATGTAACTCAATCTTAGATATTGTCCATCTGTTCAACTTCCACAGCACAATCTTGAATAGTAAAATTTGGTGTATGTTGTCTTAATTTCTATTGCATGGAGAGGGAGAAATCAAGAAAATCTTTAACTATCATGTGGAAAGCCTTGAAAGTCTATGCTTCACCCTCAAAGTTCAATTATTACTTCTTATCTATTGTTCAATCCATTTCATTATCTGATCTGAATTACTTTCTAGTTCTTCTGGTACATTACTGGGCATCTGGTATACTATTTCATATTTGTAGGAGGCCATGGCTTCTCATAAAAAATTTGGAAATTTTCATGCTTAATGTTGTTCTATAGTTTTTTTTTTTTTTACACCATATCCCCTCTTTTTTTAAGTCTTGTATAAAGAACAAAATTATGTGTTTCAAGCACAAAAACTATAGCAAACCATCATTCATGGAAGAAGTCACACCTTTCATTTTATTTTCTAACTTATCAACTATTCTGTCTTCATTCAAACCAGGCTATTTCATATTCTTCATCAAATCTACCATATAACTGTCTTTCTTGTGCTAAATCTCCCACGTTACCATATGTCAGTCCCATTCTTGATGCGAGCTCTTTACTTAAGAGTGGTCTTTCCAACCCCTGGTGTACCCATGAGCAGGATATTGGGAAGACCCATGGTTGCTTTGGAGCCAGCTTTGCCCCAGTTACCTGCTCTCCATGAGAGTCCTTTATCTATTTGAAGACAGATTTCAGATTCCCTCATCAGTCTTCCTCTGAGTCAGCTTCAATTCCCTCAGCCAGTCCTGAGATGACACTTGCCAACTGTGCACCCACTCTAGCTTTTCAAGGTATTTTAAAAATATGCACCTAGACCTGAACAAATGTGGTCTTTTAAGGGAAGGAAGAGTTCAGCTGTAGTGTTCTTTGGATACTAGCCCTGCTGAATGTAGAATCAACAAAATTTGGTCACTGATTAGTTCTGTGAGGTGAGTGTGTGGCGTTAAGGACGCCCTTGAAGTTGTATCTGGGTGATTCAAAGAATGCTGGTGACTTCACCAAAAATAAGCAAGTTTAAAAGGAAACTAGGTTTTGGAAAGGGGGGGATGGCAATTCTGTTGTTATCCTAATGATGACTATTTCATCCATTTCTGCATCTAACTATAACCAACATCTTTCTTTTCCACCAAAGCCTTTAAGAGATTTTAACAAATGCATATCGCAAATAGGCATCTACTGACCTCCCAGGCTAGTAGTATTGTATGTTTTTGGTATCATCAATATGAATACTCCCTGAAGTAGTGGCAATTGGCAAAACATCCATGCCTACCTATAAATATGCCACAAGAGATCTGCTCAATGTGTAAAGGTTCTCATTTATTTCAATATTTTGGCACTGTGTAGAGAGCAGTGAAGTATACATTTTCTCCATTTTCCTTTGCTTTTTACCTCTGCCTTTTCTGGTTATGCCTCTGATGAAATTTTATTGGAGAAGAGTCTCTGTTCCATTGAATCACATGCTTTCTTGTCATTAATAATAAACACAAGGAGATCTTGTATTCTTTATGTCTTTCAAGTCTGTTGTGACTATAAAGATGTTGTCCGTCCGGTACTATTTGCAAAAGCCTATCAGTTCTCTTACTATGCCTTAATCAAAGATGCTCTTGATCATGAGTATGGATATTATTCTCATGAAAATGGTTAGATATGGGATTTTTTTCTATGCCTTTGTTATATGCCTAAATCCACCTGTCTTTTTATAAGTCTCAGAACTGTTAGCGGCCTTGGTGTTCTCTTTGTATACTCGGGGCTGTTCTTTCCTTTTTCTTTTTGAAGTGCAACTTGAACTTCCTCATCAAGCATTTTGGGGACTTTAATATTGCTTTACGAATGTTGTGGCTGTCTTATGATTGTTAAAGGAAAGGCATAAGAAATCTTTACAGATCATTTCTCTTTTGTGGTTTGTTATTCTTCCAACTTCATCCTTAAATACACTTGGAATGATTTTATTGAGATGGATTTCTTGTCAAGCTTGTTTGAATCTGGACTGCTTCTTGCTTGCTATTTTATGAGATTGTACTGTTCACGTAGTTCTACCATGTCCTGCACAATTACGTAAATAGTTTGGCTGCTTTCTTTCTCCACTTGCCAAGGTGATCAAGCTTTTTTGTTTCCTAGATTCTTTGTTGTAGATGGTTGGCGTACATGGTCATACTTCCTTAAGAAATGTCTAGCCGGTGTTGATGTCTCTTTTGTCCATTTCCTAGTTTTTGATATTGCTTCAAAAAAAAATTGACCAGATTGGAGTGATTATAAGTCATTTTTTTCCTCCTCCTTACTTTCCTAGTTTGGTTTCAATAATGATCTTTTCTCAAATGCTTCTCTCCGAAGTGACTGTAACCCCATAACTGATTCAAAATCGGCTTCTACAATTATAACTAGTTGCTTCCTGTCAAAATAGAATTTTTTGTCAATTTTTTTTTGGTGGTGTTTGAAGCTTGTCAAGTCCAAGACCTCATACATCTTTTATTATTTTTAAAAAATATCAGTCATTTCCAGACATTCTCCTACTCTGCCCCTTACTACCACCACCCAAAAACCCCACAAATCTGCTAATTAAGCAAGATAACTTTCTCTGGGTTAAGAAGTTACCTTTCCACTGCATTTCAACTTCATTTTGATATTGTCATTCATTTTCTCTCTCTTTTTACAATATTGTGCCTTTTCTTAAAGAAAATATTACCTATAATCTTTTAAGTGTAGGGCTTCTGTGCAGCTAACAACTTGAGTTCTCCTTTCCTATTATGATATGATGATTTCTAACATATTTTTCACTGATCTGCCTTTTGTTTCCCCCTTTTCGTTGAAATCCCTGGGTATTAAAGTTCTTGTCAATTCGCTTTGGAGACAGATCTTATCAGGTCCTTGTAGAATTTCCCTTCCTAATCTTCAGCTTGGCACCAGATGTTGGTCTATGAGCTGCAGTGATCTTCCTGTAAATGCTTATCAGGCATCATTGCTTAAATGCTGTATAAAATGATACGGTTACACGATAAAATCTACTCCATCAAATCCCTTCTTTTTCTCTCTAAGGAGAAGTTATGAATCGTCTTTCACTTTAGCTATAACTTTCTTTTGTTTTCGAGTTTCATTTATAGCACGGATGTCAGGGTTGCGAGGATTCATTTGCTCCTGCATTATGTCCACTCTGTGATGAGATAAGGATCTCCTAGTTAGAATACCAGTAACCAGTGTAAAACTGATATTCTTGGCACACTTTGGCCCTTTCTTGGCACTCTGCCATTTTCAGTGAAGAAACGGCTGGCTCCAGACAGAATTGAAGGGCATTTTATACTCTTGTATAGTTGATGGGTTTTTTTGGCCAAATAATTCATGACACATGTCTGGCCTACTGGAATTGAGCCTCAGCAGACAGTGGAGATCTCAACACAGCCTGGGCTTAGTTTTGGAAACTTCCCTCCCAAGTTGAGGTGTCTGAATCTTAATGATAGTGACAGCCCACAGACTTTTCAAAGCATTTTACATATTAATTCATTTGACCCTTACAAAAACCCTAGAGATTTAATGCTATTACTATCTTCATTTTGTTTGGTAAGGAAACTTGGTATGAGGAGGTCCAGTAACTCCCAGAGTCACATTGCTTCATTGTGTATGACTCTTTGAACTCACTTCTGTCTGTAAGAGCGTGGTCCCCTTGCTCAGGAAAGTTCCCAAGCTCAGAACTGTTGTTTAAAAAAAAAAAAAGAAAAGATTAAGGTTAGTCTGGTATGACATAGAATTTTTTTAACCATCTCTGATCACTCTCTCCTTTCTGCATAGCTTTTCATTAGAATAGTTCAGTAATTAATACATTGGGGGAATTTGCCAAGAATGTGGAGCAAATTTCTTAGCCTATACCTTATATACCACCTGAGCTTACATTTTTTGAAAATTTAGATAACATTTTCCCTCTTCTCTAATTCTCTGGCACTCACTACTTTTTCATAGGTGCTCTAATCTCTGTGAGAGCCTCACTAGTCATACCTGCTTATTCTCTCATTATCCCAGAATGTAGTTTATCTGGACCTGGAGACTGGAACTTCTGAACTTAGTAAGGGCTGCTAAGTCTTACTGTTTCTCTGTTGGAAAGTTGATTAGCTTGGTTTTTTAAAAATTAATTTATTTTAAAGTCTTAATTTAATTCACACCCCCCACCATTTATTTATTTATTTATTTTTCCTGAGGTGATTGGGATTGACTTGCCCAGGATCACACAGCTAAGTGTATTAAGTGTCTGAGGCCAGGTTTGAGCTCAGCGTCCTCCTGACTTCAGGGCTGGTGTTCTACCCACTGTATCACCTAGCTGCCTTTAATTTAATTTTTAAAAATACATATTGCTTTATATATCATGTTGGAAGAGAAAAATCACAACAAAAGGGAAAAACCACTCGAGGAAGGGGGAGGGGAGAGGCGAATCCAGGAAAAAGAAAGTGAACATAGCATGTGTTGATTTATATTCAATTTCCATAGTTCTCTTTCTGGATGCAGGTAGTGTTTTCTATCCATGGCTTATTGGGATTACCTTAGATCGCTGAACCACTGAGAAGAACCAAATTGAAAAGTTGATTAATTTATAATTTTGATTATGACAAGTGTTTATGGTTTAACTAGGACCATAATCTTGCCATCAATTTCCCTTATATGAGACAGAAATAATTGTACTTCTAAGTCAGGTTTGGAGTTGGACAACTAGACGGTAGAGTGGAGAGAGTGCTGGGCCTGGATTTAGGAAAAACTTCAGCCCCAGATACTTGCCAGGTGTGTGGTCCTGGACGAGTCACTTCACTCCTATTTGCTTTAGTTTCCTCATCTGCAAAATGGATATAAATAATAGCACCTATCTTCCAAGATTGTTGTGACAATCCAAATGAGATAATCATTGTAAAATACTCTGGATGATGTCTGCTATGTCATAATCTCTATAATTGTTACCTATCATAAGTAATACTATATTTTTTACACTGTGTGACAAAATGTTTTTTCAGCTTGAGATGACTATGAGTTGAGGGAATTTAGTTTGAAATATTAATAGTGTTTTAATTCTTTTAAATTTTATAAGGAAGGCCTCGGGGAATTTCTCTGTGTCATGGAGTCCTATCATGCCTCCTAAAATTAAGGGCCACGTTCATGGGGAGCTCCAACCTGCAGATAGGCGGCCATAGGGTTGGTTCCGGTCTATCAGTAAACACTTGTTAAGCACGTAGTACGTGCCAGGCACAGTGCTAAGTGCTCAGGTTACAAAAAGGGGCAAAAGTCTGTTCCTTCTCAAAGTCTAATGGGGGAGTGGTTGGTTGTCCAGTTTGTTTTTTTGGTTAGTGAATACTGAGTTATAAAGAGCCAGGGGATGATTCTTTTACAAATGAGGAGACTATTTAGGCTATTTTGGTTTAGAATGGAAACACTTTGCCTCCTGGAGTTGAGCAGTTATCAGCGAATTTAGAAGATCTTAATCCAATTCATTTAGAAGTCCTTAATCCAAAGGAACCCCTCTAAACTTCTCAGTTTTTTTTTTTTTTTTTTTTTTGTAAGGCAGTTGGGGTTAAGTGAGTTGCCTGTGGTCACACAGGTAGGAAGTGTTTAGTGTCTGAGGTAGAATCTGAACTCAGGTCTTCCTGATTCTAGGGCTGATGCTCTCTTGATTGCATCATCTAGCTTCCCCTTCTAAGCTTCTCTACAACAGGCCTTCCTTCTTAAAATTTCTCCACTTGTGATCCTTTTTCTCCGGAGAAATTTTGGCATGAATCTGTCTTGAATCTGAGTTGAGGGGTTTCTGGCGAAGTGCACATGTTGTGTGTTTCGAACTGGGGCTACAGTGATGCAACATGGGCTATCACTGCCAGGAACGCCTCGGATTTATTAAGTGTTGGATTTTGAATTAATGTCTGATTGTTGTATTCAGAAACCTTTTCCTACTGCCATATTCTTTGCAACCTCCAAGTTCGCTTATGCATCCCCACATGGGTTCGAGATCCGCAGTTTAAAAAGCTTTTGCTCTATAAGATCTCCATTCAAAGGGTATCTAGCCTGTTCATACCATTTCAATTTTGAGTCTCCTAATTTGTTAGGAGGTGCTTTGTCATGTTCCCCAAATCTACCTCATTGATATTTCTTCTGTTGGTATTATTGCTGATCTCAAGGACTGAATCGGAAAAGACTCCTCCAGAAATTGAAGACAGGCCTTATGTTTGCCCTAAAGGTCTTCTTTCCTCTGTTCCTGCTGCTCTTGCTCATGTGATGACATATCTTGTCTCTCCACTCTCCTGGATGTCATCTGGGTCGTCAGTGTTCATCCTAAAACATAGCACATAGAATTGAACAGTCAGTACCTCCAAGCTTTCCTTAGAGTGTGCACTGTGCTGTCCTGTCACCTGGACTTTGGTCACTGTACTTTTTCTGATCTTGCATCCCTAGAAGAGCCTGTATCAAAGTCTGGGGGACGAGGGCTTCTGGGTCAGCGCCAGAGAAGAATTTGTTAGATTACTGAAGTATATGATTGCACAGCTAGCCAGCTATTTGGGGGAAAGCCCCAAAGTGGATATATTTAGTGCTGGAAGAGGCAAGGCCCCTCTTACTTGAGGGACCACCGAGTGAGAGGGGCCTTGCCCCTTCCAGCACAGCTACGAAAGTGGAGCTTTGGAAGGAGCCCGGGATAATAATCTGGTATATTCATTCTTCATTCATAATCCATAACCATTAAGAAAAATAGAACCAGACTCATACATGATTAAAACATTTCAAGAATTTGTTTACGACGCTCCACTTTGGTTAAAATCAAAAATGATAATTTTTCTTTAACAAGTAACAGGTACCCTTTATTTTCAGTTTGATGCATCTCACTTTAAGCTTTCTTTCCTATGTTTTCTGTTAACTATTGTATGTTTTTGTCTGCAGTCAGTACAATGGGGTTTCATAATCCCTTTTGGCAATGATTTGTTTTACTTTTACTTAATTTTTCTCACTTCTTCTAGCTTAATATTTGAATATGTTTGTATATCACATTTTGTTCACCTATCTCCTGATTGCTGGATAACACTACACCTCATTTTGGAAATGAGGAATCTGACAGCCAGAGAAGGGAAGTATTTTGCCAGTGTCAGCCGAGATGATAAAATAGATCCACTATTGGAAAGATAGTAGAACCCTAGTTATTAAATGTTTAAGGACCCACAGGAATGTGCAGAAGAGATTATTTCTTATTTTATGTCTGTGCTGCTCTAATAGATTCTAAAAGTCCTACAAGTTAGGGCTGTTGTTGTTTGTTCTTTGTTTTTGAAAAGGACTATGACATCAGGGAGGTGATGCCATGATGTGCAGGTAAGTTGGAGTTAAGTAAGGGAAGGCTGTGTGAAGTCACTAGCCATACTTTCTTCTCTGGAGGCATCCAGGTCCATTGGCAAGATTTAAAACAGGGCAACTGGAGATGGCCTTTTTTAGAGTAGTTTGTATACTTGAAGTTGTCCATGTGCTGTACTATGCTGGAAAAAGAAATGTGAGAAAAGAAAATGTGGAAACAGTGGAATTTGGTTTTTGAAGTGGGAACCAAAAGTGACCTTCAGATTGTTGATTTCTAACATTTGAAAGGCACTTTTGGACCTACCGCTGGGTGAGATAAGGTGTTGTGCGTTGTGTATCCCATTTTGTCAATGTTTCTCATAGGTATTCCTAATCTCATTTCACTACAATATCATGAGATAGATTTAAAAGCTATATCCTATTTGTTTTTCCAGTAACAATCACTTCAGCCAGACAGTTAACCGGATGTGGTCGCTTCAGCCATATATTCCCTTCATCTTCTTACCAACAAATGAAGATGCATAAGAGAATTCTGGGTCACTTATCCTCTGTCTACTGCGTAGCATTTGACCGAAGTGGGAGAAGAATTTTCACAGTGAGTTTAAAATTTATACCATGTCATATTCAGAATTCGTCATGAAGGGAGATTTCATGCAAATGCATTTTCATAAGCGCCATGTTCCTTCAGTAAGGATTTTGAATAAAGAAAAAGATATCAGTGGAAACTCACTTTGATAGCCTCTCATTCTTCATATCATGCTTTAGTCTTTTTTTATTTATAAGATATATGCATGGGTAATTTTTCAACATTGACAATTGCAAAACCTTTTGTTTGAATTTTCCCCCTCCTTCCCCCCCCCCCCCCCAGATGGCAGATTGACCAATACATGTTAAATATGTTAAAGTGTATGTTAAATACAATATATGTATACATGTCCAAACAGTTATTTTGCTGTACAAAAAGAATCGGACTTTGAAATAGTGTACAATTAGCCCGTGAAGGAAATCAAAAATGCAGGCGGATAAAAATAGAGGGATTGGGAATTCTATGTAGTGGTTCCTAGTCAGCTCCCAGAGTTCTTTCCCTGAGTGTAGCTGGTTCAGTTCATTACTGCTCCATTGGACCTGATTTGGTTCATCTCATTGTTGAAGAGGGCCACGTCCATCAGAATTGATCATCATATAGTATTGTTGTTAAAGTATCTCATGATCTTCTGGTCCTGCTCATTTCATTCAGCATTAGTTCATGTAAGTCTCTCCAGGCCTTCCTGAAATCCTCCTGCTGGTCATTTCTTACAGAACAATAATATTCCATAATATTCATATGCCACAATTTATTCAGCCATTCTCCGAGTGATAGGCATCCACTCAGTTTCCAGTTTCTGGCCACTACCAAGAGGGCTGCCACAAACATTCTTGCACATACAGGTCCCTTTTCCTCCTTTAAGCTCTCTTTGGTATATAAGCCCAGTAGTAACACTTCATGCTTTTTTCTTAATTTAAAACCTTGAATAAAACCCTTAAAATTTAAAATTTGAAAATTTAAAAATTTAAAATTTAAAACCCTTAAAATTTTATGATGAAAAGGTTAATGTTTAACAAATTTTCTTAAATGCATTTCTGGTTGTGTTTTTTTTTAATGTTGCTGACCAGTTTTTCTTAATCTACATCTATATGCTCCTTATACCTGGATAGTCAAACTTGAAATTAGTAATAAAGAGCATATATCAGGATATGTGTTTCAGTTGATCTGAAGTTATTACAGAAAATTTGAAAGGGACCCACTAGCTGTCTCTTAAGTATTTGAAAGGCTGCAATGAGGAAGAAGGGATTAAACCTGTTCTGTTTGTCCTTGGAGAGGCATGGCTCATTTAAGCCAAGTGTACTGAAATGTTGGCATTCAGAGCTCTTCCAAAAGAGAATGGATTGTTTGAGGAGGTCACAGGTGGCCTTCTTGGATTCTTCAAGCAGCTTGGTGCCTACTTTTTGGGCTGACTAGTGGATTTATGAAAAGTGCAGAAGAATTGAAGGAGGCCTGGCCTATATATTTTTTCAACTAAAAGTTTTCTTCATTTCCCACTGATTTACATATAGGCGCTCCTTACCCCATTGAGTCTTTTGTTTAAGTTAAAAATAGTTAAGTAATCAAAACAGCAACCCTATCAACATCCTGAGAGAGAGAAAAGGTATCGGATTATGTGTTTGTTACTATTACTTTTGCAGTATTTTTATTTCAGTCAATTCTAGTCATTTATTTTTTGCTCTTGGTTCTGTTCATTGTGTATTAGTCCAGAATAGTCCCTCTATATAAGTCCATACAGAATTTAGATGTCAAACAAATAAAAAGTTGTTAGGGAGGATATGCAAACAGAAGAGATTCATCAAGAGGTAATAGTCAGCTGAGACTTATAGGGAGTTAGGGCATCTAAAGGGGAGGTTTCTCTGCAGGCTGACTGGCACGAGGCAGAGGGTGAATTTGGAGAACAGTGAGGAGGCCAGTTGAGTGGAACATAGTTTGGGTGGTGAGGAGTGAGGGGTAATTAGCCTGGAAATATGAGCTGTTTAGAATTATAGTTTGAAAGTTGGAAGGGACTCTGGACCATCCATTCACAGTCCTTTCAATGAAGAAACTGGAAGTATAGAGAAATTAAATGAGTTCTAAGGGTTGTACCTTGTCCAAATAAGTTACTGGGATTTGTATTCAGGTCTTCAGTGCCAGAGTTTCTAACTTCCTGCCAAGTTTTGCTGAGCCAGATTAAAATGTCATTGGGAAATGTTTAACACCATAAATAAAAATACCATAAAATATAGTAGTTCATGTTAATTTGTGGTTTTCTGAGTCAGCAGGCAGCCCCGATCCTGTTATTGTTAATTTTGACCCAGAATGTTCTACACCAGACCTAGATCTTTCTACCATACTGATTTCTAGTCTCTGATTCTTCTCACTTCACTAGCTGTCATTTGATGAACATTTTCTCAGGTTTCTTTGTTTTCATTATTTCTTATAACACAGTAATACTTGCTTCCATTTGTATGCTGTCATTATTGACTCAGTTAATCTCCAGTTAATGGAAACCTACTTTGTTTCTAGTTTTTGACTATGACAACAACAAAATGCTGCTCTAGATGTTGTGGGGGAGATAGAGTAAAACTGTAATGCTTGGGGACTCCCAACATGGTACGGTGGAAAGACACTGGCCTAGAATGAGTCATGTTGGCATCTCCTCACCAGGATTTACTAGAGGCCTATATAGTCAGTTTCTCATTCTCATAAGAATCCTATGTGACTTACCGCCTGAAAGGCTTGAGTGAGAAGTGCTTCAAGCCTAGAAATGGATGCAACTCTCCTCTTACTTCCATTAACTTTCTTCTTAACTTCTGTGATGTCATTTCTGTGTCCATGTAATTCCAGGGTTCAGATGACTGTTTGGTAAAAATCTGGGCTACTGATGATGGGCGCCTCCTCTCTACACTACGAGGGCATTCTGCCGAAATTTCCGACATGGCCATCAACTATGAAAATACACTTCTTGCTGCTGGTAGCTGTGACAAAGTGATCAGAGTATGGTGTGTTCAAACCTGTGCGCCAGTTGCGGTCCTTCTGGGACATTCAGCTTCTATTACTTCCTTACAGGTGAGAAAAAGAAAGAAAACTTCCCATCATCCCTATGTTTGGCTGCGGGAAGGGGAAGAGCAAGAGCAAGGGGTGGGATATGGTCAGCAAGGGAGTAGAAGTGCTGCCCAGCTATTTCTTGTTGAAGGGGAAGGGAAAGGGAAGGAAGAAATGCTGTGTTATCAAAGAGATCCTTTTTTCTTTGGAAAGGCTGACCCAGAAGTGTTTTTTTGAAAAGGGTGCTTTTCAGCAGTTTGGGAAGGTCAAAGATTTTAGTGCCTTGAGCACTACAGAAAACCTTGGGAGAATAGAAACAGGTTTTGATTTGCTTCCATATGTACAGGGCTTCACGTTTGGTGAGTAAGATGTTGTTGCAAGCTCTTTGCTAAGCACTTTGGTCATGGAGACATTTGACCACCAACTTACTACCCTTTTTCACATGAGCTTGGTTGAAGTTGCAGTTTGGATCTCCTTGAAATGTTGGCCAGGGGAACACTTCTTCCACTTCTACTGTCTTGGAGACTTCTCAGTGAGCTTTTTGGCCAAACCACTGAATCGGCTTGTACTTTTCTTCTGTGTTGTGAGCAGAAGGGCAGCGGGGAGCCTTTTGAAATGAACTCTTGGGCCACCATGCTCTGGATGGAGAACTTGGTGCATCTTTTCATCCTTCTGTTAATTTGAGCTCAACTAGTTATTTGTGGGACATCCCACCCCATGAATTCATGCAGAATTGGGCACATACTGGCTTTTATTGGCTTCTTGGGAATTAAAAGGTTTTTATATGGAAATAAAAAGAATCTGTGCATTTTTAATTTGGAAGATGAATAGTTACTGCCCTTTTCATTTCCCAATTGATGGGCACTTTCTTTTCTTTTTCCCTTTTAATCCCCCTTTCAGGATCAGGAAGTTTGTTTTGCATGTGGCTATTCATTCCTCAGTATTAAACTCCCTCTTAACCTCCCTGCTCTCTAGCCTTGCTTATTTCACTGTTGAGTTGGTTGTATTTCTGCACAAAACACTGTGTGTGTATTTAACCCCCTTTTGTCTGTTTCAGATAAATAGGAGTCAGGTTTGTCCCTTTTCCCCAGCCATTTCTCCATTTGTTATATTCTGCTTCTGACTCCCCAATTAGGAAGAATAAGTTCTTCTCCCTGTTCGCTGCATCAGTATTTCTTTGAAACTCCCTTCTCTCTTTTCTCTTCATATTCTCCCAATAGAATTGTTCTCCCTCCAGGTCTTTTATCTCTCTTAATTCTGTCAGTACCTTTTGAAAACATTAAGGTTCTGGGGGGAAACACATTTCTTCCCTCTCCATTAGATTGGCAATATTGCAACCTTATCGGAGCTCCTCCCAATGAATATACCTTTATGGATTTCTCTTGACTAATGTTTGAATTTCAGAATTTCTACTTAGCTTTGTTCTTTTCGTCAGAAATGATAGGAAGTCATCTTTGAGGGTCCATTTCCTCCCCCCCCTACCCTTTGATGAGGGGCAAGGGGAGCAGACTATATAGGTAGGATAAGTTAAGTTCTTCCTGCTTGTGCACTCTGAATATTTTGCCCTTTGAAAAATTTCATTTTGGAAGCGCAGACCCTTGTATGATTATCAGTATCTCTGGTCCCACTGGGAGATTATAGATTTGTTTGTACCAGCACTGGCTTTGCTGGTGCCTTCTTTTCCTCTTGCTTATAGGTTTCTGACTGACTTTTCCTACAATTCTATAATGAAATGAATTGGTTATTATAGTTTTTCTTTGGGTTTTGTGATCCTTACTTTAGGTATGGTTGAAATTTTATATTTTTTCCGCAGGATGTCTTTTAAAGCTTGGCCTACCTCTGTTCTGCCATCCATCTTGGCTTGAAGACTGCTGAAATTGAAAAAAATAGATTTTTCATGGAGTTTTACATGTATATGATTTACCACATTGATACTGAGTTCTTTTTTTAGCTTATTTTATTGTAAATGCAAAAATGTGTATTTTAGATTGATCCAAGTTATGATCCTCTAAAAGAATCACCCCTGTTTTACAGATGACAAAATTGAGAGTCTTCATGGTTTTTTGTGGAACAAACCTGTTTTAAATTGAATTTGTTTAATTTCTTTACTGGTTTTCTTAACAATTTTTTCATAAACAAGTTACTAATTGATCCGTGTGAGAGCTAAACTTGGTACCATAGGTAACTTTTTAAAGTATATTGATTGAAATGAATAGTTATTTAAAGGTTTGAAACAATGTAGGCTTGAAAATAATAATTTTGGGATGCTTTCCTCTATAGTTTTGCCCAGCAAGGAAAGGAACAACCCGTTACCTCACTTCAACTGGTGCTGATGGAACAATTTGCTTCTGGCAGTGGCATGTGAACACAATGAAATTCAAGTAAGCCGGGGTGGGCTTGAGCAGCTTCCTCAAAAAAAAAAAAAAAGCTACTTTAAAAAAAATGTTCTGGGTTGAGAGATTCTTTAGCTGAGATTGAAAGGGAGATACATTTATTGATTCAGTTTATCTATGTGGCAAGTTTTAGAATAAGACTCCTTATTAATAAGTAAAAAAATAAGAGATTATTTGCTGTGGTATACAGAATTTGTCCATTTGGAATAGTAGAGTAATTGTAATCAAATTGTTAAGTAACATGCCAAATTGAGTGAAATTCATTGTGGTGGCACAGTAGGGAGAATCCTGGATCTGCTTATCCAGTTGAGACCTATCCTCAGACATATGTTAGCTGTGTGACTTAATTCTATTTTCCTCTGTAAAATGGGGCTAATAATAGCACCTGACTTCTAGTGGTGAGGATCAAAAAGCTCTTTTACAAACCTTTAAGTGCTATATAAATGTGAACTAGTATTATTACGATTATGGGTAATACCTGATGGATTATAAACCTTGAAAAGTCTATTTGGACATCTTCGTGAGAATCCCAACTACCATTTTCCTGGTGCATTTAACTAAAGCATTTTGATGCCGGACTTTGCATTTAGAGAATGACATCTTAAGACTTGGATATACCGCAACAGAAGCCTTAGATCAGCCTTACATCAGTGTGTTGAGCTCCTGGTTCAGTGATGATTGTTCTCTTGAAAATTGTTAGAAGATAATGACAGCAAATTCTTGTGCTTTTAGGGACCGTCCACTGAAATTTACAGAGAGATCCAGGCCTGGGGTTCAGATTTCTTGTTCTTCCTTCAGTTCTGGTATGTATATATACAAATATTAAAGTTGGTCTTATTTCACTAAACAGTTAAATTGTTATGGAAATTCCTGCACATATGGATTTCAGTTTTCCTCTTTGGTGATGTGGTAACAAAATTTATCTTTTGACACTTTCTGAGGTTTAATGAATGGATGCTTACCTAATCTAGGTATGACAGACGTTTGGGGACTAGAAGTGAAATGTAATGCCAGTTTAGTCTTTTAAACACAATTGCTATGCAAGACTGGGGAAAGAACATGAAGGATTAACCTAAAGAGGGTTCCCAAGCTTCATTTCTTTCAACTTTTAGTCCACTTCCTGTTTTTACCAAACTTGATCAGGTAACAAATAGCAAATAAAAGTGTAGCTTCATTTATGTTTGATCTCTTACTCTCTACCTCCAAATTTTGGGTGGAGATGCAATTAAATATAAGAATAGCATTTCGATTGGTGAAGATGGCATTTGGTTTGCCCTTGTTTGCCACTTTGACTCAATGTTAAGATTATCTGTGTTTGTATTTATCCCCTTCTTAGACTGTAAGCCCTTGAGGGTAGGGACCTGGTCTTAAGCAGCCTACTGAAGCATTCTAGCTTCCTGTGCTGTGCCTCCAGGTGCTTCTCCCCACCCATGCCTTGGGATGTGCTTCTCACATGCTTAACTTCCTTTAAAACTCTAATCAGATTCTACCTTTAATGGGGAAATTGTCCTGTCTTCTTCCTATCTCCCCTCCCATTTCCATAAGTATGCACATTCCTAGAAGACACCCACAGTTTTATTGTTTTTATTGTGGTTGCTCTGTACACAGTAGGCATTTAATGTTTGTTGAATGAATGAGAAGTAACCAATTTAGTCGCTAGTCTACTGATTTGGGAAATCACCATCTGATACTGAGAATTGATCGACAATGATGTGAACATGACACAGGTTTGATTTTACATCTTGAAATTGGATTCAGAAAGGCCCGAGTTCCAATCCCTACTCATCTAGTGATTAATTTCTTAACATGGGCAAGTCACTTAACCCTTTTCAGATTAATTTCCCTCATTTGTAAAAGGAAAATAATAGCTCATATCTCAAGGATTGTGAAGATCAAATGAGATGATACATTTAAAGCGTTTTCAGAATCTTAAAATTTCCATTTAATCATCCTTTGTGTTGTTATTTTTGGTAAAATCTTGCCCCCTCCTAGGCATGTCTCCCAGTTGCAGGCTTCTACATACATGCATGTGCACATATACACGCTCTTTTGTTCTTTGTGCAGTTCATTCAAAATTTCCCCATTGCTGCAATGAGCTTAGGAATGATTCTTTTCCACACCTTCACATCCTCAGTTATTTCAATTCGATTTAACAAATATTTACTACAATGCTTACTGCAAGGTACTGAGCTAGATGACAAATTTTGTGGTCCCTACCTCAGGGACTTTATAGTGCAGTCTTCTGGGTGGACAGTATCATGACACATAAATAAGTCTGATATAATCAGAATGTTTGGCTAAACTGCAGTGTCTTCCCCTGCCAGTTCTTGTGGAAGACAAGTTGACATGTTAGATAGATGATAGACAGAATATGTAGCATCAAAAGACTGCCACTTCAATTGAATTCCATATTAATTTATTTTTTGAATGGGAAATAGCTGCTTAAGAGTTCTTTATTTTATTATTTTTATTATATTTTTATAGATACAGAAATTGTGTATAGACTGGGGTGTTTTTGTTTTTTGTTTTGTTTTGTTTTTGTTTTTGTTTTTTTTTCTTTATAAAATTATCCTCTTGGGTGCTTTCTTTTTGGGAGTTGTGAATGCATAAGTTATGTATAAGTTATCTTCTAGCCCTAATTTTTTTCTGCAATATTGCATGTATTTTATTTGGAAGAAGTAAAACGAAGCATTTTGATTGGCCAAAAGCCCCAAGAGAGCTGGGTACAATATACATAAATGTTTTTTTGCACACCATCCAGTCTGTTGCCTCAAGAGAACTGGAGATGTGCTGCATAATGATAATGAGACATTATTATAGAGATATAATCATCCAAGATAAATCGAATCTCTGGGAAATTTGTTTAACTGGGTGGTGGGCCTTAAGTTCAGTTATGATTTAAAATCTTGCATGGCTGTTCGGTGAGCTTTAAAGTATTGTTAGTATTAAAAGTCTAATACCTACATAAGAAAAATTTTCCATTGAGAGTCTTCTATGCAGTGGATAGTTTTACAATAGAATTTAACTTACAATTAATTTCATGTATTGCTTTTACATAAATTTTAAGGAATTGACTTTGTTTTGGTTATGGCTGCTTTTTAAAGTTACTGTCTGTTTTCAGTGTGCTTTTTGTGTTTTTGGTTGAATAATTGATTTAGCTTTTTATATTGCTTTTGGGTTGTCAGTATTGTTTGGGTTTTAATATTCTTTTTGGTTTTGTTTCTTTAAAAAGTATTTTTTCTTTGACGGTAAGGGGAGAATCTTATATACCTTGATAGCATTTTACTCAAATTAGTATGTAGCATACTATCCTGAACGTTAATCTCAAAGATTTAAGTTCTTTTGGTCACCTTTCATTTTTCCCCCCCTCTAGGTGGCATGTTCATTGTTACAGGTAGCACTGACCATGTGATTAGAATATATTACTTGGGATCAGAGTCCCCTGAAAAAATTGCTGAGTTAGAGTCACATACGGTAAGAGTGAAATGAGAAATTTCAGTTTTCCTCCGTGCAGTTAGTTTCATTTCTTTTTCCTGTTTTTTGTATCCTGTTTAATATATATGTCTGTGTTATATAATTTAGAGGGATTTTTTACCTTCACAAGGCCTCATTGTACAAATGAAGATAGTTCAGAGTACCCTCTAGGCTTTAGTATCTCTGTAAATGTTGATGAAAAATTCTCCTTCAAGCTACATTGGAAGAAACGAAAACATACATGACTGTTTCTTTTAAAAGCCACATTAAAATTTTGTGAAAATCTTTTTAAAAAAATAAGAAACCAAATTTAGTAGTTATCCTACTTGTTCCTTTAAAAATCTACTTGCTTAGTAGAAGACATAATATTAAGTATGTCTTAGAAAAAGTTACTTTCATGGAATTGAGTTTGCTGATCTCAGTGATTGTTTTCAGAAATTCATCAAGGATTTAATCGAAAGTAATCCCATTTAGTTATCAATAACAGCCTTTCACATAGGGAACAACTGCTTGCTTGGGGTGACAGCCACTGGTGACTGGCACCTTTCTCTCTCTGGCTATCTTCACTCCCCTGTGGCTTTTTCAGGAAATGTGGAGCCACTAGAGCACAGTTCTTGCCCTGTTCACCTTCCACACGTCACCTTCCCACAATCTAGATGCTTACTGGCTCTGGAACTTGTTGTGAGGGAATGCTGCTGCTGCTGCTGCTGCTGCTTTGTAAACTGTATGCCTAACAAGCTTAGAAATTAAAAGTCCTCAGCTTTATGTTTCTGTATGTTTTCATTTCCAATCAGTATTGAAGCCTCTGGAATGGTATTTGTACATTAATAAAAGTTTGCCTGAAACATGGATTAAAAAAAAATACATTTGGATACAGAATTTGATTCATGTTTCAGAAAATAGCTGCAGTATAGACCTCTGTCTTGAACCTTGGCCCCCATGATGTTGGGAATATTTCTACTTGTTGATTCCTTAGGTTAAGAATCTATATTGAGACTGATAACCCAGTCATGGGGTAGCTACTAATAATTGTGCAGCAGCAAAATCTTGAAACTTAGGTTATTAAACAGATTCCTCTACTATCCCAAGTGGGTTAGGTTAGCGACTCATTTGTGCTGGGAGAGGCAAAAGATCCATTTTTAAATCTATACCTGTGCTGGGGTTATATTGAAGGATTGAGAGCAAAGAATTGAAGGTGGGTAATACAGGAAAGACTTGTGAGAAAATAAATGGGCTTTGGGAAAGATGTAGAACAGCATAAATGAACATATTTTCATTTGTGGAAGAGCATAAAATAATGAAGAGAAGTCAGAGGAAACACACTCCCGGATCAAAATCAGCGGCTGTTGTTGGACTTCACAAAGAAGGCCAAATCCTGTACCGAAACATACCGTAAGGCGGTCTGGAACAGGATCAGTCAGGGATGCTTCTGAATATCACAGAAATAATATAATAATACAATGTATTAACTTTTTTTTAAGCTGAGGAAAAAATTAATATTCTGTATTTTTATTAAAAATTCAGCATAAGTGTAGCTGTGCAAATTTACTAGTTGTGAAAAGACATGTAGTTTTGAGGTATCTTTTTAATTGAAATTTTTGTTTTAAGTGACTGGAGTGTAAGGATAAAATAAAGCAATTTTTTTATTTAGACCTCACTGTAAATCCATCACCCAGACACATATGCTTAAAAAAATGGTTAATCATTTAAAAAAATTTTATTGCAATTTTTTTCTTTCATTTTCCTCTCACTGCCCAGAGAACAATTTCTTATGACACAAAGAAGAAAAACAATGAGAGCTGCTTTATTAATTTTTGGTTAATTATTTTTAAAATACATTCAAATAGTGCCTGAAATGTAATACAGACTAAATGTCAAATACTTCTGTTGCAGTATAATGAAACTCAAGGGTGTGACTCATTTGCCTACTAAAATAGAACATAAATTTATAGATTTTCATCTAAACAGTTACATTTACATATAGTTAATTTGTGGTGGCATATGAGCTTAGAATTGTGTTAGGAGAAAGATGATGTGTATAGTTTTCATCCTGAACTGCCCAGTTTACCTGGATTCTAGTTTACTGCTAAACAGAGAAAGAAAAAAAATCTTGGTTTTATTTGAGCTGTCTTAGGTTTATGCTGATAATCATTTAATTATTAATTTGCTGATTCAGGAAATGAAATATTCCACTTTTAATTTTAGGAATCCAGAATGATTGAAGATTCCATTTATCAAAATTTCCTTCTCCGTTTTCCATATGAATATGAAAAGAGAAAGCCCACACCTTGTATTTATTGCTTGAAAATTGAATTCTTTGTAATCAAGATGTTTTGTTTTATATCTTAGGACAAAGTTGTTGCAGTTCAGTTTTGTAACAATGGAGACAGGTAAGCTCATGGTCTAGATTTTAGTGTAATTTTGACTTATCTCATACATCTGTTTGGTGGAGCGACAGCTTCTTTATTCTTTTAAAATCTGTTTACCTTTGTAATTTAGTGCCTTTCCTTCTTCACCCACAGTACAAACACAGTACCACTCAGCTCCCTTCCAACTTTCTGTGACTGCCATCTCATTCTCTTAGTCTTTGTGGCTAGACATGTAGACCATGTTTCTGTTCTCTCTCTTTAAGCACTGTCCTCCTGTGTGTTTTCTCATTGGGCTTCTTAAACTTTTTCAGAAGCCTGCATACTTTGGTCTTCTTGGCTTTTGCCTTACTTGTTCCTTTGCCTTTCCCCACATATCCAGACTGTTCTTCCACATGGGAGATTTAGAAAACCACAGGTCTACATTATGTATGTTATCTTGTATTTGGATTTATTTGAATCCGTTTTTGGTTTAACCCGGAGTTCTGCTGACTTCATTAAAGCAGGAAGTTTGACAGCTGGGTTGTAGTCCTTCTTGTGTACTCTACTTTTGGCATTTTTCTGTTTGCCTCCTTGTGCTCTTATCTGTTGAAACGACTCTGTTCTTGGAGAGAGTTCTGACCTAAGTTGCTTGAAGACATTGATTGGGAGTATGCCTTTTTGTGTCCTCTCCCAGAATACAGTTAATCAAATGAGGGAAGGATTCAGTGCATTTTCCCATATCCACTCCTTGTATTAAGCAAATGGGACCTGGGACGGAAAAAAGGCCAAAACCCTTTAATTGACTTTGAGTCTTATGTTGAAGACATTTGTTTTTACAACTCATTATTTGATAATATCTTATGTTAAAAAGGGAATATTGCAATGAGTTATTTATTGCCTATAAATCTGAATAAGGCTGGCTATACAGTAAATATTCTTTAATCTAATCTTGCTGGAGCTCTAAATTAATATTCAGGACTGATCTATTCTACTCATCCTAGCCATTTAAATCTGCCTATTAGACGTTCCTCCCCTCCTTTAAAAGCCATTTTTTCTCCATTGATATTTTTGCTTTCCCATCCTTTTTTTTTTTTTTTTTAAACCAGTGTGTTTCTGTTTCTTCCCAGAGAGCCACTTTTACAATAAAGAAGGGAGAAAAAAGTTTAGCAAAACTAACCACCATTTTGATCAGATGTGGCTTGATGTGTAGCAATTCACACTCAGAGGCTTCTAACTTTGCAGAGGAATGGACAGAGCTACTTTCTTATATTTCTTGGAGCCCCAGATTGATCATTATCATTTTTAATCACTGATTCCTGGCTTATTTCTTAACAACTTTGTATTTTCATTGTTTAGTAACTGTACTTAGAGAAATTATATTCACATATGGAAAATAGTAAATCTCATATACATAACACTTTATCATTAATGGATTTAGTTATGTTGTAAGTTTATACCCTCAGTATCTTGATAAGGTATGAAATTTTGCTGCCTAAAATGAGTATAAGCTCTGTCATATTTTATGCATGTTAATATTTTCATTGGTGGTTGCTCAGATAGAATACCTTATACTCTCATGTTTATTTGACACTAGTATGTGTGAAAAATGTATTTAAAAAAATTTATTAAGCATAGTTATTAACTTAGAGTCATAATTAATATTAAAACATTTGATGTTTTCAAGTTTTCTGTTGCATTTATAACATTGTTGGAGTGGTTTTCTAAGGCTGCAAACACTAATTCTGTAGTCTTTTTCTCATTGATGACTTTTCTGTTAAGTTTAAATTCTCTCAAGTAATTTTAGTAGCCCCTCCCCCCCTTTTTTTTTAATGGCAAGGTTTTATGAAAATAGAATACTTATTCTTTTGAAGTTACTTTATATATTTCTCACAAAATTCACATAGGCACCTTATATGATAATTAGGATATTTGTTATCCCCATGCTATAAAAAAGTGAGGCTGAGAGAGACTCCCAAAGTTCCCAAGGGCACTGATTCCACATAAAATGCAACTGGGACTCAAATTTGGAGATTTCATGACTATATCAAACCTTATTAGGAAACTGAAAGGTGGTTTGAAAATGATCTTTCAAATCTAGACAAGCTATGTAGCTACAAGGTAGTATTCTTCTTTATTAGAGAATTTTTTTAAATTAAAAAAAAATTTTTGTTCCGTAGCTTGAAATTTGTTAGTGGAAGTAGAGATGGAACTGCAAAAATCTGGCAGTATCAGCAACAAGAATGGAAGAAAATGGTGCTTGATATGACGACTAAAGCAACAGGGTAAGACACCAAGTTTGATTATATTGACATGTCACTGTTACTGAAAATGGTTTTGGGACCAGAACTCATTTGACAACAACTTTTGGGAAAATTGGGAAAATGGGATGGCAGAAACTATTTTTAAACCAGCATCTTAAACAATATTCCAATATAAGATCAAAGTGGGTAGGTGATTTAGGCATAAAGGGTGATACCATAAATAAATTAGGAGGGTGATGAATAGTTTACCTATCAAATCTATGGATAAGGAAACAATTTATGACCACATGAGAGAGAGTATTATAAGATGTAAAATAGATAAAAAGAGATTTTGCCAAAATAAAACAAATGAAACCAAAATTAAACAGAAAAGCAGAAAGCTAGGAGGAAGATTTTTTTATAGCACGTGTCTAATAAAGATTTCATTTCTGAAATATATAGGGAACTGAGTCAAATCTATAAGAATACAAGTCATTCCCCACTTGGTAAAAATTCAAAGGATTTGAACAGGCAGTTTTCAGACAAAGTTCTCAATAGTTGTGACAAAAAAATGCTCTAAACCATTATAGATTAAACAACTTAAGACACCACTTCCCACTATCAAATTGATTAAGGTGATAGAAACGGAACTGCTAAATGTTGGTGGTGTTCTGGGAAAATTGAAACACGAATGCACTCTTCGTGAAGTTGGAATGTATTCCAACCATTTTGGAGAGCAATTTGGAACTATGCTCAAAGGATTCTGAAACTGCATATCCTTTAACACCCAGTAAAACCTGTAATATCATATGATGATCTACTGTGAATGAGTTAGGTATTCCCAACAATACAGTGGTCTAAGAAAATTTCAAAGGACTTATGATTTAAAAAAAAATGCTATCCTCATCTAGAGAAAGAACTGATAGAGTCTAAGTGCATATCAAAGTATGTTGTTCTTTATTTTTTCTTGGTTTTTTTGGTCTGTATGTTTCACAGCATGGCTGATGGAAATATGTTCTCATGAGTCATATGTATAACCTATATCAAATTGTTTACCATTAGGGATGAAGGAAGGAAGAAAATGTAGAACTCAGAATTTTAAAAGATTACAAAAAGAATATTTCAAAAAGTTAGAAAAAGAAATTGTTTAGGAAATCATTTAAGTTGGAAATCATTTAAATCTATTGTAGGTGGCACACAACTTTCTTGGTTGAGTCAGCATTCAGTCATGCAGTAATTGATGTTTTGCTACTGGCACACTCAGAACAGTGGACCATAGCTGATTTATAGTCGGGTTATATTCCACTGTGACCCATGATCTTTCTTGGTTATTCTCTCTTACACTTTTCCTTGCTTTATCAGATCTAAACATTCATTTTCTATCTTGTTTCTTTAGAGTTTATTTTTGTTTCCTGGCTATCTTATAGATGTCACTATTGAATGTAGGACATTTAACATTAGACAGTATTATTGTTCACATGTTTCAGGATGTCAGTAACCTCACTTGGCTTACCACCTTCTCATTTAAAGAGTATGCTCTCTGTTTCATCACCTGACTCACTGATAGTAATATTTAATAATGACCTCTTTGGGATTGTAAATCCCCCCTTGAATGGCATTTTGGATGTGACCCCAAAGGCTATTCTAAACCTATTAACCAAATCATGCCATACTCACAAAGCTATTATATATTAGATAAAGTCAGAAACCTTAGTAAATTTGATATACACTATATCCTACACCCTTTTATTTGTAATGCCTCACATTTTGTAGAAGGAAATGAAAGGTGATGGAACAAAATTTCTTATTCATATATGCTAGTAGCTAATATTGTTTTGTTTTGTGCATTTCATGGTATTTGAAAAAGAAAATAATGAACATGGTTATTAGATTACAGCTTTTTATGTCTGAGGCATACATTTCCCCCTTTTCTATAATTATGTATTTTCTAAACATCGTGAGTTAAAAAAAAATACATGTAGCTTCCTAAATTCTGTCATGGTTTGTGAATTTCATTTTCTTTTACTAAGTTTACAGGGTTATGAATATTTTATTATTTTACTTTCAGATTTTGGAATAGAGTTTTATTTTGACATAACAAGATATTTCCTAAGAAACAAAGAACACCTTCCTCCATGCATATATGTGTACATATGCACGTAGTATATTCCTCTAAAATTTACTTTATTAACAGAAAAACAAAGGTCTTTAACTTTTATAGTTTAGTGTTAACATTGACTTTTGTATTTGACTAGTATCTGTTTGTTCTTAGTATTGCCTTTATTTACAGGGTTGTAATAATTCTATATATTCTTTTTTATCTGTTTTCTTCACTCTGAACATTTCATTAAATTTTCCCCATGTTATTCTGAATTCTTCATATTTATCATCCCATTGCCTTAATACATCACAGCTTGATTAGCTACTTATCTATTCTTAGGTACAGTTTTTGTTATCAGAACTGTTCCTGCTAGAAATATTTTTATGTTCTTATTTGAATTCTCTGAATTTCAAAAATATATTAACCATGTATTAGCTTATATAAATCTAAATTGTTTTCTAGAACAGCTGAACAAATCTATACCTCCCATCAGCTTGGGCTTATTGTGCATATCTTTCCATAGGCCTTTTATCATGAGTTTCTAATTTTTTTTTTAAACCATCATTGCCAACTTTATTCATTGTTTTGTTCAGGCACAACTTACCCAGTGAAGACAAAGTCAGTAAATTAAAAGTGACTATGGTGGCTTGGGACCGATATGATGCCACTGTCATTACAGCAGTGAATAATTTCCTCTTGAAAGTATGGAATTCCAGCACAGGGCAGCTTCTTCATAATCTGACTGTGAGTATTATTATCCTTTCGGAATGGTTGAATATTCTCATGATTCAAGTAAGGCTTCTTTTCTTGAACTCATTTCATTCTTGCAAAGCCTAAGAATGACCTTCACTGCTAGTTTTTGATCTCTGGGGCAAATTGTTTTGCTTTCCTGATCCATTCAAAAGAGAGATCTTGTCTAAAAGTTGAAGGTGGGTGCTTCTTTTTAATCAATGACCCTTTCAAAACCAGTGAAAAGTTATGATGCTACCTGGAGGACATAGTGCTTTCTAAGGTTTTAATATCTAGAAGTGTTGATAGCCTTTTCTTCCCCTCTTCCTAATTCAGGATATAAAATTAGTCTCTTGGTCTGATATATCAATTAGGATATTGCTATAAATTCTATGTCAGAGTCTTTTGAACAACTCAAGATATTTTGCATGATTGAGAATAGGGTTGGCAGTAGGATGCTCTTCTCTGGGTTAGATCACACTCTTGAGTGGAGAGTTTTTGAGCTTTGCTTCTTAACTGCTTAATTCCAATACCTTTCACATAGAATCAAAGACTTTTGGAGTTGAAAGGCATCTTGGGAGAAGGATCTCTTTTCAATTGGCTCCCTTTATAGACTTGGAAAGTTAGTCACAGTAGCCAAGTCTAGAATGGAACCTGCACCTCCCAGTTCCTGCTCCAGACTTCTGAGGGTGGACCATCCTCCTGGTTCCTACATTAAACGGCCTTAGCTTTTTAGGATTCTAAGGAAGGATACCATTCTGGGATCCATTGTGTATTTCCCACATGCCTTTGAATATTTTATTCACTGAAGCTCAAACATCTCAAAAATAAGCCTGATAGATGTCTTTTTCCTTATTTGGTTTCTGTAAATTTTGCTAAAGAGCAGGTATAATTTCCTTGAACAGAAAGTACAGATTAGGATTTGGTTTTGTTGACTCTGTATCTGTCAAGAGTTTTGTTGTTCTCTTCACTTTGTAGTATCTTTAAGTAAAATACTTAGCTTCTGTTTAATATCATCCTTACACCTTCAGAGATGTTAGTATACCAAAGATTCAAGTGGCTGAGATATGGGAGAAGGGAGGAACTGAATAGAGGATCCTAGCTATGGCAATACAATGATGATATTGGAAGTCTAAAATTCTTTCATTCTGAAAGCAGAGTATTGATAAATATCAGCATTTGTCTTCCCCTTACTAAGAAACCGTTTACCCTTCCTTTATCCCAAAGCACCTGCAATAATCTTGTGTATAAATAACCCATCACCAAAAAACTTCTTTGCAAATACATGTTAGTTGCCTCACTTTTTAAGTTGTGGAAAAAAAAAGAAGAAGAAAGAAAGAAAGAAATTATATTCCCAAATTTACAAAATAGGCTTTCTATTAAATTACAGTTTGATCTTGTAACTTAAAAGTGTTTTGAAGTTTCCTTTCGTCAAAACCAGGCTTTTGCCTGATATGAATGATTACCCTTTTCTATTTTTTACCTCCAAGTAAATATTTTCTCACCCTGCCCCCCCCCCCCCCAGTGTAGTACATTTTATTTTTTTACACATTTATTATCTGTTCCTCCCAATAGCCTCTCCCAATTTGAACAATTTTAAAAATTAATAAGGATCCCATAACAAATAGGTATAGTTTTGTGAAACAAAGCCCCAAATGTGGCTACATCCAAAAATGAATGTCTCATTTTACATTTAATGTTCATCCCCTTTCTGGCAGATAATAGAAGACATATTTCTGTCCTTCAGTTTTATTCCTCTGGCACCATGATTCATGCATGATTGTATTTATCAGAGTTCTAAAGTTTTAAAAAGGAGTTTTTCTTTATTATTGAATCATTTTATGAGATATACTAGTTCTGCTCACTTAAGTTTGCATCACTTCATAAAGTTCTTCCCAATTTCCTTTGAAACTGGTCAGTTTCATCATTTCTTAAGGTTTATATCCCATTATAGTTATATGCTATAACTTAGTCATCCTGCAATAGTTGGACTCCTTTTAGTTTTCACTTTTTTGACTATTACAGAAAGAAGTGTCATAAATATTTTTGTACATATGGAACCTTTTTCTTTTTTCTTTGCTTTCTTTGAGGTGTGAACCTGGTAATGGTGTGGTCAAAGATTATAGACAGTTTAGGCACTTTGTTGCTATGTTGCAAGATGCTTTCCAGATTAGCTGGTTTGTTGGCATTCTACCAGAGCTGTATTAGTGTGCCTGTTTGCACACACTCCCTTTAATATTTGTCATTTTCCCCTTTTGTCGTCTTTGCTGAATTTGTGCTGAATATCAGATAGAATCAGACTTGTTTAAGTACACATTTTTCTAGTTAGTTGTGATTCAAAACACTTTTTTCCATGTGGTTAATAGCCTGGATTTCTTCCTTTGAAAACTGCCTTTTCACAGCTTTTAACTATTTCAGATTGACTTTTGAAATGTTTTTTAATAGCTGTGGTGTGTCACATTGGCAGAATTATGTTAATATGTACAGTATTATGTACTCCATGCTATATCCAAATTCTTTTGTTAATTGTTATTTTATTATATTAATGCATTTCTAGTAATTGGCCATTTGAAGAACTAGATATGGCAAAACCAAGATGGTTTTTCTCTATCAGCTTAAGAGAAATGAGGTGTCTTATGTGTACATCTTTTTACCACTAAGATCCATTATCTTTTTTGGGAATGGGAATGATTTAGATGGTTTTGAAAATTTGGGAATGTTTCTGACTTGGATTTGGGGGAACTAGTTGAGGAAGGTAGAAGGTAAAAGCTGCTATGTGTTTTTGTACTAGGTCAATTCTGATTTTTCCCTCCTTTTATTCTTCCAGTATATATGTGTGAATCAGCACTTTAATAATTGTCCTAATTTGATCAAATCCTAGAGAAGCCAGTTTGGGGACACTTGTTGGGACTTAAGTCTAGTTTGTTATTTGGAACCCATTATTATGATATTCATCAAAAAGATTTTAGTTATCATGTGTTTCCATTCAGTATTTCCATACATGTTCACATTGCATGCTTTAATAGTGGACTATTCATTGAAGTAGTGACAGTGATATTAGCTCAGTTAGCTTGACATGGTGGAATGAGATTTCAAATCGAAAAAACCCGAATTCAGTTCCCTCTCTGAATCTGGGCTTCAATGACTGATTCTCTGTATACACTTGATGAGACTTTCTTTTCTTTTCTTTTCTTTTCTTTTCTTTTCTTTTCTTTTCTTTTCTTTTCTTTTCTTTTCTTTTCTTTTCTTTTCTTTTCTTTTCTTTTCTTTTCTTTTCTTTTCTTTTCTTTTCTTTTCTTTTCTTTTCTTTTCTTTTCTTTTCTTTCTCTCTTTCTCTCTTTCTCTCTTTCTTTCTTTCTTTCTTTCTCTCTTTCTTTCTTTCTTTCTTTCTCTCTCTCTTTCCTTCCTTCCTTCCTTCCTTTCCTTCCTTTCCTTCCTTCCTTTCTTTCTTTCTATAAATTAGGACTATGGAAGAATATTCTATGAACCAGAAAGTGTTAGGGAAAAGTACTCCATTTCTGTTATTTTGTTTTTGCAAGTATTGCAAGTTGACCAAAATAGTTTTTAGGCAGCTGTAGATGTTTGGAAGGGGTTTATGTAACTGTCTTCCCCAAAGAAGGTACTTGGGATGCCCTGCCCTTCCCCTTTGCCTTTTGAGCCACCAGTTATAAATGTTCCTTTTGGCCAGAAAGGGAATAGTAAAATAAATAGCAGCATCTAATGGATATGTTGTAGTGATATTCACTGATTTATTTTTTTATTTTTGAGTTATTGGTGAAAGCATGCAGCTGCTTGTGTAAAAATGTAGATGAAAGTACGGTTTTGTCTGTGTGCCCATGGTCACTCAAAGACCTTTGTTCAATTTTCTGAGGCCCTGCAAACAGTGAGGCTGGGAAACATCAGCCCCACTGTTCAAAGACTTCTCTTCATGATTTCTAGTTATTTGGATTGTCTGATTTCTTCATTTCAATTTGATATTCTGAGTTTTGAAGATTCTCCTCAAAAGTTGCTGACATGTAAAAGGTCTCTGTGGTTTTTATTAGTATGTAAGTGTAAAATGAGTATGTGTGCATTGCCTCATTGCAGTTGCCAGTTCACCGTGCGTACTATGAATGAATCTCTTCCTGGGCCTTTGGTGGAAGACAAAAAGCAGATGGTAACATTTCTTCTTAAACCCTGTTTGTACCATAGGGACACGATGATGAAGTGTTCGTTTTGGAAGCACATCCGTTTGACCAAAGGATCATGCTTTCTGCAGGTCATGATGGGAACGTTTTTATTTGGGATCTTGACCGAGGAACCAAAATTCGAAATTATTTTAACATGGTGAGAGAAGCTTGGGTTGTTTAATCTTAGAGCTGAGTTTTAAATCACCTTAGTGTTCTTATTTCTCTTGTAATGCATATAATAAAAGGGCTATTGAAGATGACATGGTAATAATGTGCCCACATTTCCAAATGACCTATGGGCATTTTCAGGGAAATAAAAAATAAAAAATCTTAAGTATTTTAGTTGTCCTTTTATGTGATTATGAAGATAATTTTTTTTAAACTGCCTCTGTGGACATAAGCATTTTATTTATTGCACATTTATATATTTAACTTTCTAAGATATATTCTCAGAATCCCTTAATTTCTACCCTAAAGTTTTTTTTTAAATGCTAAGTCAGGTATTTCTGTCTTTTCCTGAATATATATGAATGCCTGGCCAGAAAAAAGAAAGGATAATAATAAAAGTAATAGCCAGTTGGTAGCCCATGTGTCATTTGAAACATACATCTTCATGAGAAAAGGAGGAACCTCCTGTGGTGAATTAATTTGAAGGTATAAAACAAGAGTTACGCAGCATGGGTCACTAAAGGATAGATTTTGATTTCTATCCATGATGGGATTTTTCAAGTCATTGAGATACATTGGAATATAAATAAATAAACTATACTTAGTAGATACTCTATAAATGTTGACAGAAATTCATTTGGGTATTTTGTGATTTATTTTATTTAAAAAAATAACTTCCTTCCAGTAGATCATAATGTTATCAACAGATGGTAATAAATGAGATGATTAGCATCATTTACTTTTCAAAGGGAAATTTGGAATACATCTGAGAGGAAATTGAGCGTGATTATTCTCTTTATGCCAGTCAGTTGCACTTGGAAAAATCTGTGGACATTACAATGCAAACTGTTTTTGAATTGATCATGAGATCATTCTGTATTTAGTTGTCATGTCTTTGTGCTAAATGAAATCCATAGAGTTTTCTAAGCTTTTCTTCATAGTCACCTATTCTTTTAAATCTATAGTAGAACTTTTTAGAAACCCCAGATGGAATTCCTCTTTCCACACCAGACAAGCAGAGATCTTCTGATGATAATCAATTCTTACAAGGTTTTTATTTTGAATAAAATGTAGGAAAATTTTAAACATTTCTATTTAAAAATTATTTTTATGACTTGAAA
Source organism: Antechinus flavipes (assembly GCF_016432865.1). Classification (NCBI taxonomy): domain Eukaryota; kingdom Metazoa; phylum Chordata; class Mammalia; order Dasyuromorphia; family Dasyuridae; genus Antechinus; species Antechinus flavipes. The sequence continues at coordinate 60,951,662 of NC_067404.1, read as the reverse complement.
GATTTGTTGGCTGCATCTAGAGTGAAGCAAGCTGGGTATGAAATCCAGCTTTGACATTTGATAACAGTTTGTGACCATAGGCAAATAACCACCCTGAATCTCAGGGATTTTATAGGCAAAGACACTGGTTTTGGAATTAGAATCCATACCTGGCTTTGAATCCTGGCTAGGTTGTTTGCTACCAATATCAATTTAGGTCACATGAGTGGCTGAGCTTTGGTTTTCTCATTTGAAATGAGGCCATTGTACTTAATGATGTTTCCAACTTTAAAATTGTACGGTTCTGTGATTTATCGTTTACTTAGAACCATGTCCAAATTGGTATCAATAGAGCATATTGAATTGCTGATGAGTCAAATAGCATATTAACAAATGGTTATTCAGAACTTAATTTACAGCATGGTGTGTCTGGAGTAAGGAAAATCTGAGTTCAAATACAACTTTCAGGGATTTACTAACTTTGTGACCTTGGAGACATTGCCTAACATGTGTTTGCCTCAATTTTTGTCACCTGTAAAATAAAAATCATAATAGCACCGACCTCCCAGGGTGGTTTAAAAAATCCAATGAGGAAATTGTTATACATTTAGCTCGATTGTATGGCATATAAGTTAGCATACATATATGTTAACTGTTGTTATTACCATTTTCAAATGCATCTCAGATTGTTTTTCTTTGTTTCAGATCGAAGGCCAAGGCCATGGTGCTGTGTTTGATTGCAAATTCTCACCAGATGGGCAACATTTTGCATGTACAGATTCTCATGGGCATTTGCTGCTGTTTGGTTTTGGATGCAGTAGAGATTATGACAAGGTTAGGGTTTTTTCTTCTGTTTTTGTCCAGGAAATATTTTTGAGTTTACTTCATACTTTTTTTTTTTTAGGTGAGCCCTTTTGGATGTCACATGGTAATTGTGAGTTGCTTATAAAATACAGAATGAAGAAGTCGCCCTATGGAAATCCATACTAAGCTTTAGGGGCAGTATATTCATAAAAGTGGATGAAAGAATTTTCTTGCTGAGAGAAAAAGAATCTGGTAGACTCCCCTGCCCCTTATTTAGCATACAATAGTGCTCTTTTGGCTGAATTTTCTTCTTAAGGAAAATATGCTGGTGCATTTAAAGATATGCATTATTATTTCTTTTACCTGCTAGTGAGCCTGCTGTTGAATGTTCCTGGAGTTGAATCCTGGCTCTGCCACTTGAGCAAGTCACTTCAGCTCTGAGTGACCCGATTTTCCCCATATATAGTTCCCACTTATATAGTCTAACCTCCTGCCCTATGCAGTAAACCCTTTTATAATTAGTACTCCCTTATAGTTAATTATTCAAAGATTTTTTGAATACTTTAGAGTATCTGGGAATTTAATACTTTGTGAGGCAATCTATTCCATTGATAGAAAGTTCTTTCTTCTATGGTACTTAATTCTTCACCTTTTCATTTATAGCTTTTGAGCTGCATCCTTTTGGATCAACAAGAAGAAAGTGTCTATTGCCTAGATCAGTGGTGTCAAACTTATATGGAAATAGAGACCAGTCATTGGTACATTAATAAAATAAATGAAAACCTGATGTGATATCATGTTGTTAAACATTTCCCAATTACATTTTCCTCCAGTTCTGCTGCAGTCAGATGCTAGTTTTTTTGATCCCTCTGGTCAGGTTCATGAAAGAGCAATAGAAAAAAATACTAGATAGGAAGGAAGCCACTGGGAATACAGGAACAAAAATGAAAATAGTGCTAATCCTCAGGGAGCTTAAATAGTAACAGAGTAAAAAATGATGCATCTAGATAAGCAAATGTGAAACATGTACAAAGGAAACAGGCATTTATGTAGCACCTGCTATGTGCCAGACACTTAAGCTATTTACAAATATTATCTCATTTGTTGCTCACAATAAACCTTGGAGGCAGGTGCTGTTGTGATCCTCTTCTTATAGATGAGGAAACTATAGCAACAATGGCTCAGTGACTTTTCCAAAGTTACTTAGCTCTAGTAAGTATCTGAGGTTGGATTTAAACTCGGTTATTCCTGCCTCCCAGCCCAGCACTCTGCATTATCCCACCTAGCTGCTTTGGGAAATTCTTTACTGTTGATGGTTATGTATATTCAAATAAAGGTGTTCCTTTGTACTCATCCATTGAAACTCCCTAATGAGAGATGAAAATGCACATGTATTGGTCACATTTTCAGACTTCATTTTGTTACTTTTTTTATATGAGTCTGCTTTTAAATTTTGTGTGTATTCGATTTCTACTTTTTGAGGTCTACTCTGTAGTTTTGAATAGTCACAAAGTAATTGGGGTGTTAGGTACTTACACATAGGGGGAGATCTTGTAAGTTTGTATGTGGCAATGGCAGTGGAGCTGAACTGAGGGACTAAGGAGCTTGGGATTCCAAGATGGGAAGGTGAAGATGAAGCATATTCCAGATCTGCAAAAGGCATAGAGGGTAGTCATTAGAAGATGGTATATGTGAAATTAGGGTAGAAATCAAAGCTAAGGAAACCAGCTTTTGAAGTGCTTTGAGTGCCCAGGGAATTAGTTTCTCTCATTTCTGTGACACTAGGGAGTCACTGAAGCTTTTGAAGCAGGTCTGTGCATTAGGAATATCCATTTGATAATTTTTGTGAACGATAGATTCCCAAAGGGAATGATTAGAGACAAAGATACTGGTTAAGAAGCAAGAGGTCTTTAGAGCCTAAACTATTATGGTGGCTGTGTGAGTAGAAAAAACAATAAAGATGGGGAAGATTTTTATGCGTTTGAGTTCACAAGATTTGGCCTATGAGAAGTTTGGGTGTGAGGAGTGACCCCGAGGAGGCTTGATAATATTCTTTTTTTTTTTTTTTTAAAGAATATAATGAAAATTTATTTCATTTTACAGTGAAACATCAAGCATTGTTTATTGTAGAAATGCAAATTTGGAGAACACTTTTTTGTTTTTGTTTTTTAATTATTAGAGCTTTTTTATTTAGAAGTATATGCATGGGTAATTTTTCAGCATTAACAGTTGCAAAACCTTTTTTTCCAGCTTTTTCCCTCCTTCCCCTCCCTCCCTCCCCCAGATGGCAGGTTGACCAATACACGTTAAATATGTTAAAGTAGAAGTTAAATATAATATATGTATACATGTCCAAACAGTTAATTTGCTGTATAAAAAGAGTCGAACTTTGAAATAGTATACAATTAGCCTGTGACGGAAATCAAAAATGCAGGCAGACAAAAATAGAGGGATTGGGGATTCTACGTAGTGGTTCCTAGTCATCTCCCAGAGTTCTTTTGCTGGATGTAGCTGGTTCAGTTCATTACTGCTCTATTGGAACTGATTTGGTTCATCTCATTGTTGAAGAGGGCCACGTCCATCAGACTTGATCATCATATAGTGTTGTTGTTCAAGTATATAATGATCTCCTGGTCCTGCTCATTTCACTTGGTAGCTTGATAATATTCTGAGCTAAGGTATGTACCAAAATGATTAGAAATGCAGTGAAGTTTGAGAATTGTGATTTATAGTGCATAATAGTGTGAAATATCTGTGGGATTTGGAGCTGGTCATCTGCAGTGAAATGACAATTAAATTCATGAAAGCTGATAAGTTGACCCAAAAAGAGACGAGAAGGCCCAAGCAGAATCCTGAAGTATAGATGTATATCCTGGAGTAGGGTACAGAGGGTAATTCAGAAAGATGGCCTAGAAGAAGGGATCAACAAGATAAGAGAACCAGCAAAGAGGGGAGGAGGCATGAGGAATAATCGTTTCACATGCTATAAGAAGTTCAACAAAAGGTCTAAGAAAAGGAATTAAGAAGTTGTTGGATTCTGTAGTTTCTGTTAAATTTTAAGTCAGAACCCCAATTGCAAGAGGTTGTAGAAAGTCAGAAAGTGAAGGCCTTGAGTTGATAGCTTTTTGTAGAAGTTTGGTCTTTTGAGGATGGACAGAATGGAAGGTTGCAACCTCTCATCTCCTTTTCTTCAAATGTAACATGAGGGGATGAGGTTGTACTTGATGATATTGAAAATCTCTTCCAGCTCTAAATCCTGCAATCTTGGAAGTGAAGCACCATTACTTTACTCGATATTATAGTCCTACAAATGTTTCAAGAGACAAACCATCGAAGCACCTCCCTCAGCCTTCATTCTTCTCTTTGCCTAAACATCCTAATTCCTGGTTCATTTTTTCTGGATTGCTCTGACTTGTGCCCCCCATTTTGAAGTATGGCCCCAGAAATTGGTTGTTTTACTATGGAAGTCAAGTAATAAATGTGTTAATTATATAGTCCTCTTTATTTGACTGAGACGTGCCACTTCTAGTACAGAATCATTGATAGAGTTCATTTATTCTTATTAAATGAATATAGAAAAAAAGTAAAAAAATTTAAAACCATAGAGTAAAGTTTTATATATGCTCCCAACATCTATGCATAATTTTCTCGAACTTTTCTCCATTGTGTCAGTGGTACAGCCTGGCCTTTCCATTATCCTAGTTTCCCACACGTTGCTGTTCTGCTTGATTGTTCCCTTTGCCTACACAAGCAATCACTTGCCGGATATTACCTTTTCTTGTGCCTGTCCCCTCTATCAGCTGGTATAGCCAGCCCCTTACCCTGCTTTCTGACAGTGGTCTTCTAATTGCTTTCCTGACCTTATGTATCCAGCCTTTTCCATATACCCGTTAGATTTTTTTAAAGCAGAAGTATGACTTCTTACCCAGTTAAATCACATGGTTGCTTCTTCTAGAATCGAATATGAGTTTCTTTGCTTCTCTTAAAGCTCTTCACTATGGTTTTAATAAACAGTCTTTCTGATCTTGTTAAATTTTCATTGCTTTCTTTCCTATACTTTCCAGTGTAGCCAAAATAGTGGTCTCATCTGTAACAATCCACATTTGTCTCCAATGTCTTGTGGGCCTGAAATATACTCGCACTTCACTTTTCCTTTTTAGAATCTTATGCTTACTTGAAACCCTCGCTCAGGTGTTATGTTTTCCATGAAATCTCTCCTGAGGATTTCTGTCTTTATGCCCCTCATTTTACCTACTTCCTTCCTCCCTCATTTCCTTTTTCTTTCTTCTTTGCTTCTTGCCTGTCATAAGATGATGTTAGCTTCTTGAAAGAAAGGACTGTTTGATTTTTTGGCTTCACATCAGCGTTTTGAGCAACACTTTTTTATACATATTGGGCACTTAATAAATACTTGTTGATTGATTGGTCAGTGTGTTTCAGGTGCTGAAAATGGAAAAGATGCTTAGTTTGGAATGCAAAAGAGTTCCAAAAAGAAAATAAAGTGCTGATAGATGTGTGTGCGTGTATGTGTAATACATATACATAAATACACACACAGAGAGAGATATATTTTAATTGCCCAATAATCTCTTATCTAGATTCCAGATCAGATGTTCTTCCATACGGATTATCGACCCCTCATTCGAGATGCTAACAACTTTGTATTGGATGAACAGACTCAACAAGCCCCTCATTTAATGCCTCCCCCCTTTTTGGTGGATGTGGATGGCAACCCCCATCCTACAGAATTCCAAAGGCTGGTACCAGGACGGGAACATTGCAAGGATCAGCACCTCATACCACAACTGGGATATGTTGCTAATGGTATGTTAACTCCTTAGTTGTATTGGAAATCCATTATCTTGCTGACATGGTCAAAAGTAGTCCCTGCCAGTATTAATGGTGTTACGTTGTCTCTGATCTCACTGTGGTACATTACTGGCTTGCTTTGCCTTGGCAGAAGAATCTTTTATGTGGGATTGGGGCCATCAGGACAAACTGTTTTTTTTCTCAAGGTAGGGCAACTATAATGCCTTTCTTACTTAAGAACATTGACCATACACTTGTGCTGTCCCCTGTGGCATTTACTTTCAAATATAGTTGAAAATGTTGGTTCTTATTGATAGAGCTTCTGTATCATTTCATGAGTTTATAATAAATATAACTAGTATTTATATATAGCACTTTAACTTTTGCAAAGATTATATATCATTTGAACCTCAAGACAACCCTGGAAGGTAGGTGCTCTTATCCCCTTTTTATAGATGAATAAACTGAGCCAGGCAGTGGTGAACAAGTCAAATTGGTTTCCTGACCTCAGTGTCTGAGGCTACATAGAAACGTGGGTCATCCAGACTCCAGGCTTAGTCCTTTACACACTGCTTCACCTGGTTGGAAATTTCCATTTTCTTGGCCTGTAAGTTGTAAGTAGAGAAAAATAATGCTTAATCCTCATTTCGAAAGTGGCTATTTGTTCTTCATAGCTTGTGACTGAAAATGATGATGTTGAAGGATTTCTCTAGTTTTTCAGAGTGGGAGACAGACATGTAATTTGGAAGACAAAGGTGTTTGCTAGATTCTATAATTCCATATTGAAGCAAATCAACTTCCTTCCCAGATATCCCTCTATCAGATTTCTTTGGGAATGGGTAGGAAGAAAGAAGTGTATACTGCTTTTAATATATTTCTACATCTTAATTTTTGATATTCCCTAAAAGGAGAATTTCCTTAGTGCTGATTGTTGTTTCCTAGCGTTTGGTATAAAAAGGAAATCTTCAAAAGGGCCTAAGTGTATTTCACAAATAGTCATAAAATAAATACAAAATAATGACCAGACTTTTATTAAGTAGAATCTTAATTATTTCCTTTACTCTGTCATTTCCTTGTAAAAATGAATTTTAAAGTATGTTCCTTTTTACACAATTAATGGAATGTTCTTGGAGACGAGAGAAATGAAGATAATATATCAAGTTTGCTTGTTTGAGAACTTTACTAATTTGTTGCTTTTTTTTCCAACAGATTTTTAAAAAAAAAATCACTACAAATATGCATTTTTAATTACAGTTCGTGTGTACTATGTTTCTAGTTTTTTAAAAATATTTCCGTTTTGATTAATCACCTAAAAAGAACTTTATATGTGGTAGCTTGAACTGATGTTTTTAAAAATTATATTTGTTTTCTTTAAGATGATGTCAAGAATGTAGTTTCTTGAGATCAGAATTCTTAACTTTTTTTTCCTGTACGCCTTATAAACACCAAGCGGCATCAATTAGTGGCTTAAGAAGTACTTGTTGAATGCTTATTTTGTTGATGTTACGTGTGGGTTTTTTTTTTTTTCCCCTCCGTCTTCTTTTTCTAATTAAGGTGATGGTGAAGTGATAGAACAGGTGATTGGTCAGCAGACCATTGATCAAGATGAGCATGTTCTTGATGGAATGATCAGGGAACTGCAGAGAGAGCAGGACCTAAGACTGTTGAATGAAGAAGGAAGTTCATTTATTCATATTAATAGGCCATATTCTCTTAGTGGAGGTATGTATCATTATCATTGAAGTTTTATACTTTTTGCCATATTATTTGCCTATGTGAGGTCAATCCAGATGGAGGGTTTTTATTACGCTTGAAAATATTTTGAAATTATTTACATAATACCTTTGTTTTTTGGCTTTTTTAAACATGTGTACAAGAAAAATTTAGAATATTAGAAAATTTTAGAATAGTGTCTGGCATAAAAGAGATCCTTAAATGTTTACTGATTTAAAACGTGGCTAATATTAGCTGCATTCTATTTTAAAATTTAATTTTTGGACATTTGTCCTCCACCTTGATCTGCAGGACTTTAAAAACCTGCATTTCAGGCGTGTCTACCCTCTTGTTTTCAGGTGCATTGTTTTAAGCTTTTATATTTAAAACCATGTTTGCAAAAGTTGAACATTCATAATGACTGAAAGTGACAAAATTGCTCTCATGTGGTTATTATGTATTGTATATTTTCCCTAAAGTATGTGAAATGTATTTGAGGCATAAGTATTGTGTTCATATAGATACTTGCATACATTCAATGTTAGGAATGAGCTGCAAAGTCTCATTTTTTAAAAACATGTGCTGCTTCGTATTGGAAATATTAAGAGAGATTTTTAGTTTTTTTGCTGTACTGCCATAATGGGACTACATCATTTAATCTAGGTTTCTTGTGGCCAGATAACAAAATATAATTTAACTTGAGGTGATTCATACTATATTAGGCCCATGTCTTGATTTTGTCTTTACTTTTTAGATCATTTAAAATTGTAAACCTAAACATATTTTCTGTTTCTGGATCAAGCCAAGTATTAGGTGCTAACATTTCTAAGTCCCTTTCTTCCTAAGTTATAAAATTTGGATTACATCCTTGATTTAGTACCTCCTTAATATTTTAATCTTATGTAGGAAACACACTCTTTAATGTTTTGTTAAATGTTAGTAAAAGCTAACAAAGGTCAATGATCCTCTGCTGTCAAATAGTTGTTTTGTCTTTTTTCTAATTTAGAAGTCATGGAGCAATTCCTGATGACTTGTTAAATCTTAGAATCGTTGATTTAGAAAGGAAAGGGACCTTTTAAGTCATGTAGTTTGGCCCCTTCATTTTATACACAGTAGCTCTACAGCAACAACTCATTTGCCCAAGGTCACACAGATAGTAAGTAGCAGAGGTGGAGTTTGCATCTTGCTTGTGTAACTCAAAATCCACCATATTTTTCAACTGGACCTCCCTTGTATTAGAGTTTCAAAGATCCATTTATCCACTGGGAAAGACTCAAGTGTATCTTCCATAAAGAATCTTAACTGCAATTGGTCAGAACATTTTGGGAGGAGATTTCCCCTCGCCTAGTTTATAATACATTGTCTGCTTATGAGATAAAAAGACAGAGAGAATCTAATTCCTTGTCACTTTTTATTCATCTTTATACTGCGGGTTATGCATCAGTCTTTTTTCTTTTCCACACCATGTCTTCCTCAACACCATCTTACAATTCTTCATTTCATTTTTAGTTCTCTTTTAAAATGTATTGGGAACTTTTTTGGAAAACTGTTATTTTTTTACCGATTTTTCAGTACTGAGAAGTCCAAATATGGACTCTTCCTCAAATACTGGATTCCGATCCACTGAACAACAGATGGAAGAAGATGAAGAAATGCCTAGTTCTTCTCATGGTCAGTTGTCCCCTCAGAGGGACTTCATGTCATGGAACCGAAGAGTAGTGGTCAGTGAGCTACATCCTGGTGTTAGTAGGTAAGTTAGAGGTCAGAATCATTTCACACTTTGCTTTGAGTTCACTTTTTTTTAAGGTAAGCATCAATCTCACATTATTGTGTCACATCCATGAAATGATTCTTATTCCACAGTCGTGCAATAGTGATTGCTATTTATTTTTATTTATATACCATATCACATAATTATTCTTTGAGTAAGTTCTTTGCTGGAAAGTGAAGTCTAGGTACATGACAAGTCTCATATAAGAAACCATCTACAGATAATCCCCAAATGCTATTATGACCGATTCTTTTACCACGACTTTTTATAAGAGGTTTTTTTGATAGAATTATTGATTGCAGGGTAAATTGGCCACAAGCAGTGTTACATGTTTACGTGGAGGAGGGGGCATGGAAGAGATGAGTTATCAGGATATAAGTGATTGATAATTTGGATTCTTGACTATGTGAGTAGAGCAATAATTGCACTTTAGTACTTTCCTCGATCAGGTTTATGCCTGGTCATGTCCTGATTTGTCTCACACATCTGACATTTTATTTGTCCAGTGCTTTTCTATTAAGATGAGTGAAAGTGTGTTTCATCATCTCCACAGGGACCAAGAATTATGATGACATTTGATCTGAGTGCAGCTTCCTTTCATTAATAATGTTGTCAGTAAGCTATAACATACCCTGTTGGAGAAATAAAGAAAAAAACAGACCCTCTCCTAAAGGAGGAGAGAAAACATGGCAACAACAATACGTACAAGATTTATCCAGTTAGATGGATATGTTTTGAGCAGGTGACCTCACTGGGTAGATACCAGCAGTGTAACTGACAGGGAAGGTGAGATTTGAGTTGTCTTGAAGGAAACTAGAAATCAGAGATAAAAAGAGGAGAGCCAATGGAAAGACCCAGATTTGAGAGGTAGAATATTTTTGTCTTTAGAGTTAATGCATTATAGTACATTTGGTCCTGTAGGTAATCGGGAGCTAGTTTGAGAGTTTTTTTTTTTTTTTTTTGGAAGAAAAGGGTAGTGGTGATATTGTCAGATATGCCTTTTAGGAAGAGTACTTTGGAACTTGAGTTGAGCCTGGGAGTAGAGGAGAAGGGACTTGAGACTGGGAAAACAGTTTAGGCATCAGGGGATGAAGGCCATCGGGGATAAAACGAGTGGAGTGAAAGGCATGTACTGAGAAGTCCAAATATGGACTCTTCCTCATGAAGATAGAACAAGAAGACTTAACAACAGTTCGGATCCGTGGGTCAAATGTAAATGAGTAGATAAAGAAGACAAGTAAGCTGGTTGCTGGGGCCATTTGATGATGGGAGTTAGAAGTCAGGAGAGAAAGTTTGGACAACTGGAAAAAGAGCTGTACAGAGAGGTGATAGTTGAACCTACGATTGCTATTGAGATTACTGAAAAAGATATTATAGAAGGAGTAAGAGAATCAAGGACAGAGCCTTCTTTTAAAAAAGAAAAAAACCACTGAGGGTTATTGGATGTGACTTAGAGAAGTTTCAAGCAATAGAGACTTGGAAGGAGTGGTCATATAGATTGGAAGAGAGCCAGGAGATAGGCTTGTAATAAAACAGAACAGCAAGACCCAGGAGAATAGGTTGACCAAGTATTCAAGCTTGCAGAGAAGTCAAGCAGAATGAGGGTTGGGGAGAAAGACTTAAGTTTTGTAACTAAACTCTAAAGAAAAAAAGAATGTTGGATATTGTTTTCTTGCCTTCTTAATGACTGGAGCAGGAGAGAGAGAGGGAGAGAGACTTTGAACTGAAAATAAAAATAAAATTCTTAAAAAATCGTGCCTCAGATGACATTGGTAAATTTAGAGAGTGTTGTTTCTGTTAAATAATGCTGTTGGCAGCCACTTTGTTGAGGGTTTTGCATGTAGTGAGAGGATAGGAAGTAGAGGTACCTATTAGAGACATGTTCCTTAAGGACCTTTTCTGAGAAAGGGAAAAGAAATAAAGAACAAGAAATAGCAGATAGTTGAATTAAATTAGGGTTTTTAAGAATGTAGGAGACCCGATCATGTTTGTAGACAGTGGGGAAAGAGCCAGGAGATTGGAAGATATGGAAGAATGATGAGAAAGTCTTGGATGGCAAATGGAAGGGCATTATCGTAGAGATGACAACAAGGGGATAAAATTGTGCCAGGCTCTCTACTAAGTGCTAGAGATACAAATTTAAAAAAAGAAAAGTCCTCACTTTGGAGAAATGTACATTCTCATGAGGGGATACGTGCAAACAACTCTCCAAAGAAGATATATACAGGTTGGATGCAGGCAATCTCTGAGAGAAGGCACTAACACTAAACATTTTGTGAAATACTTCTTTTTGAAGGTGAGGTTTTAGCTGAGTCCTGTAGAAAGTGTGAGATTTGGGGGTGGTGGGAGGTTGATGTGGAGGAGAGAAATAAGAAGTGGAAGGAGTGCCTTTCAAGAAATAGGGAGTCTAGAGTCAATGGCCTTTTGTGTATGTAGAGTGGAGTAATGTATAAGTGGACTCGAAAGGTAGGATGAGGTGAGGTTATGAATGGCATAAAAGCCATGCAGATAACTCTAAATTTGATCCTTGGGGCTATAGGGAGCTGCTGCAGTTTATTAGGGAGTGACTTTATAGAAGTCCCCTTCACAGCTGAATGGAGGGTGTATTAGAGCTAAGGAGACATCTGAGTCAAGGAAATTAACCAGGAGGGTTAATTTAGTTGATGAGGCAGTGTCAGAGAAGAGAGGAGACATATAGAAATGATGAAGCTCAAGTAGAATGAAAGGATTTGAGAAAAGATTGATTTGGATGGGGGAGGGGGTAATGAGTGAAAGATAAGTACATCGGGATCCATGATAAGACTAGGGAAGTTGGGAAGAAGGGATGGAATGAGAGCAAGGATCCATGTAAAGGGGTTACCATGGAATAATATCTGAAAGGTGTCAGATTAGGAGCGGAGAAGAGGGAGCTATATTGGGAAAATGGCCTCTGTTTAAAAATTTTTTTCATGGCAGCATGAAGGAAAGGTCCTCAGCTAGGAGGCAGAGAGAGGGCCTGACATTTGGGATAGTTCCTATCGTGAGTCAGGTAGGGAATCACTTGGGAAGGTGTGAAAGGATTACCTTGGTTTCATGAGGACCCAATTGAGATTACATATCGTAAATTTGTAATGGACCCAGAATAGTCTTCGGATTATCTGTAACTCAAGTAGCATTTGAATTGGAGGAAGGTAACAGATGGTAGGAGAATCCAAGGTTTGAGCTGGGCAAGGCCTGATTGGTGGTAGTCTATTACTACAGGCATCAAACTGGTTCACTAAGGAATGAAGATAAGTAAGCAAGAGTGTTGCTAGTGTAGGCCTAAAGGCCTGGGAAAGAACCTAAGGGTGGAGATCTTAGATGGCCTGGTGAAGATGAAGAGCAGGCTTAAGAGTTGTAAGGCACAGGGAAAGCTGAAATGATGAAAAATTATCATCTGTATCTGATAAATAAGGGAATTTTGGAGTTTGGAGTTTGAGAACATCCAAGAATATTTATGGCTAATGACATGATCTAAGGGTAGAGCAGAGAAGGAAGTAGATCATGAGATCAGAAATTGAGCAACCTTGAACTTAGAGGATTTCTGAGGGACTTGACGTGTCAATCTTGATGTCCCCTAGGAGTAATTAGGTGGGGAGAAAGACTGAACTCATTGGACTCACTGAGGAAGGAAAGAATGCCCAATGAGAGTTGGTTGATGACATCAGAATCTTGAGTGGGTGTTCTATTTTAACTGAATAAACCTCAGAGGAGGAAAAGTTGTTGAGAGGTAGTAGAAAAGTTTGGAAATGGAGCAAAGAGTATTCTGTCTTCGTCACTATAATATTCTGTATGAGTCTGACCTGAGAAAGGCAACTTGAGTCTTGATTTATGCCCTGGAAATCTGCGGTTGAGATTTGGCCTAATATTGGGATCATTGGGGGCCGTCTCAGTAATGAAGACATAGATCGACGGCCTGGTTCCACAGTTGGCCCAGTACTTCCTAAGAAGCTATTGAAGGGAAGAGACCACAAGCTGGGCTCAGAAAATCTTAGTAGTTTCCTTTCGCTATAGCTATTTACACGTAATAGATCCTTGTTGACCGAGTATATCCATATTCTTCTTTCTTTGCTCTGTATTAATAGATATATGTGCCTCGGCATATTTCAATGAAATCTTAGTACTGATTATTTCTTTTGGCCAGTCATTCTTTAATTGATGACCACCTACTTTCTATTTTAAATGGAATATTTTGGCATATATGAACCCTTTTTCATTGATTCTTGCTTCCTGTCCAAACTCCCTCAGGTCATAACTCTAACTGCTCCTGTAGCCTTTCCTGAAGTCAGGACTTAACATCATCAGATACCATGATTGAAGGAGGTCCAAGAACAATCCAACCATCCGCCACCTTCAAAGGACAACTCTCTGGCTCTTGATACTCTTTGTATCTGGCCTCATTTCTCATTGAACAGCACACTCTCACCATACTCATATCCTTCCCATTTCGGTGATTCTGAACCTGACCAAATCATTGCTACACCTATCCCTTATTAGAGTGTCTCTCTTCCCATTGCCCGTAGAGACCTTTTCTGTCCTTCATTCCCACTGTGCATATGAGCATGCATCTTGGTAAATTTGCATCGTTTTGACCTTTTACTTGTTTTCATTAGGGTACAGGAGGAGTGTCGAGTTGCCAAAGGTGAAAGAGAAGTTAATATTTATACTTTTGAAAAGAAAAGAAAACCATCTCACACCATCCAGCGAGTGAGTATTTGATGATTAACCATTGGTTGATATGTGCTCTTTATACATTGAACATTTTTTATTTTGTAAATGTCTAGGGGCTTTGGGACATAGTACTGCAGCAGTTCTCTTGTAGTTTAAGACAATTCTTTTTATTTGGCCTTTGTTATACAGTTATAATACATGATTAGGTTCTTATTTCGTCATATTACTCAAATTGCACTTTCAGACCAGATCGCCACATTTTCCCAGCATCCCATCCATTATCTGGCTTAGTAAATGTCTGTTGAATTGTATTAAATGGTGATTGTATTCATTGGCAAGCCTTGAGTTCTTTATTCTACCTGGGAGAATGGTCACGTGACCCTTTAAATATCCAGATTCTTCCAAAAGTTGCCTAGCCTGGAAACCTCGGGATGAACTAGAGTAGGAAAAGAAGTAGGCATATTGATGAATCCATAAATGAAAAGTTGATGGCCAGATTTCCAGGAAATCTTTTGGTTGGTCATTTTAGGTAATTTTCCAAAAGGGAAAAAAAAATCCCAACCTTTATTGTAGATATACCTAGGTCATTTTAATGTATCTATGTTCATGGTGTTTGTTTTTTTAGCTTATTGTTTTAATACTTACATTTTGTAGTATGATTTTTTTATAAGTAGAATTTGTTTTGTTGAATTTTTTTCATAGCAATCTTAAGCACTGCTTCCAGTTAATCTCTTTTCCTTGTAATCCAGTTTGTTAAAGGACAGAATGATCTAAAAAGAGAGATGCGATTTTGAAAGATTTTTGTTCACACTCAAAAATAGGACTTTTTTTTTAAGCATAAGAATAATAACAAATATTTTCTGAGCAACAAAGCTACTTCAAAATTTTCCCTTGTCATCAATTTTTATAAGACTGTTAAACTTGCTTTTGAAAAATGATAACTTAACATTTAGAAAGTGGCAGAAACATTTATGGTTTTTTCATGATTGACTGTAAAAAAATATGGTCTCTCTGTTCAAAAGACCTGTGTGACATTGGACAAGTCAATCAGTATTCCTCTACCTCAGTTTCTTCAAGAGTAAACTGAGTATTTTGGATTAGATGGCCTTTGAGATCCATTTTATTCCATATCTTATGCTATATGAGTCTATTATAGCTCATCTATTAAGTGTATGCATTTTCTGCCTTTGAACTTTCACTCCAAGTTCATCCGTAGATATCCAATTTGTATCTTGTTCACTTCCTTCTGGGATGGAACTTTGAGGATTAAGTCTGATCTTGGTTGATGTTGGACACCGTGTACCTCAAGCAAATTGGTGTCTTAATGTTAGGGTTATGCTGCATTCTAAAACCAAATGACAAATGGTTTGTGATTGTCTGAAGTTTTCATATCATTTTCCCTTCATATGTAATTGCAATTTAGGTTTAACTGTAACCTCTTTATTAGTCCTTTGTTGACTGTAACAGTTATGGGTTGGTAATTTATATGAAACATCATTTGATGATCTATTTGATGTAGTTAGAGCCTACTTTTTTCTAGTGAAACCTCTGAAGATTTTTTGGTTAATACCTCCTTTATTTTGAGTTAATTTTCTTTGCAAATTTTTAATGTTTTCAGTCCTTGTTTCTTTATGCTTAATCAGCAAAATTACTACTTAGAACTGGATGTTTGGTGTTTCCTCTGATTGTGATGTCCTATGAACACGAAGACTTAAAGATTTAAATGACATGTTATGCACCAGAATCCTAAATTTATCTTAATCATTTTCCTTCATATTTTTCTAAATATTTGTTTTCATTCTCTAATTGCTTGTATTTGTGGATATGTCCATGCTATATTCATGAGATTCAAATCTTTAATTTCCTCTCCATTTATTTACCGAAGACTGATTTTCAACCTGGTAGTGGACGAGCTTTACGAAGAACGCAGCGCAAGCGCCAACATGCTTACCAAACACGCTCTACCATAGAGCATAATCCACAAGTATCAAGTCAAAGTACAGCTGCCCAGGAAGAATCAGAAAGCTCCTCAGAGGTTAGACATATGTCATTCCTTTTATAATGGTGCATTTATTAAATTTGCATTTCCAAACAGTTGACATCTTGAGACCTGTTTATTTCCTGTTTCTTTGTCATTTTCTTCTCCCAAGGACGGTTTTACTTCATTTTGTTTCAGGACATTTAGGGTTTTTTTTTTGTTTTGTTTTTGTTTTTGTTTTTTTTTTTTTTTTTTGCAAAAACATGACATTTCTTACTTCACACCCTCAGGTTAAGCCTTGGACTATCAGCAGTGACCTTCTGATCTCTGTGGCTCGTGTCTCTCCAGGTCACTCTTGCTGCTCATTCCCTCACTTCATAAATTTCAAGGGTTCCCTGTTACAGTTAGAATCAAACATAAATTCTTTTGTTTGGCATTTTACCTTCCTTCCCACTATGACCGACCCACAAAGACCCCTGCCTACTTTTCCAGTCTTGTTTTATTTTATCATTACTTTTTGTTCTTTGCAGTCTTGCCGTACTTGCCTCAGCCTACTGATCGCAACTTCAGGCGTGCTCCATCTGCTGTCTCCTTTCAGTTATACTGATTATCCCTTATTCTAGGAATGCACTCCCTTTTCACCTCTGTAGCTCGACATTCCAGATTTCCTTCAAAATTCAGCTCAAGTTATATGTTATATGTTCTTATATGTTCTGATTGCGCCACCGTTCTCCATCCCTCTGATCTTGCTAGCAAGTTCACTACCAAGTTTTTTATACTGATGATAAATTTTCTTGAGGGCAGGCACCATTTCTTTTTCATCTCTAGCAGAGTTTAGTGCACTGGCTCACTCATGTTAGATTGTTAATAACGCTTTCTTAATTGATTGGCTGTGAGAAAGCAGTCATAGTCAGGTTGGGGTGGAGAGAGTGGGGAAGGAGGGGGAGTTGGAAAGGAAGGAAGGAGGAGGAAGAAGAGGAAGAAGTGGCAGCAGCGATGGTGACGGCCACAGTGGTGATGGCAGCAGTGACAGCAACTGAAGGGAATGAGGCTGGGACAAAGCTTTTGAGGCTTGGGTTCTCGTTTCTCTTGTGTCAGTTACAAGTTTTGTGACCTTGAGCCACAATCATTTTACTTGAGTTAGACTAAATGATTCTCAGGGGCTGGAATGGAGAAAATGGAACCAAAGAGATTATTAGGGAGATTAAGATTAAGATTATGTAAGAAAATAACAGAAGTACCCCATGAGTTCAGCTGGACTTTGCCCAAGCCAACAGACACCATAAAATGTACTTCCCAACCTACTGAAAGAATTGGGGGATACGCTTACTGAGCAGCACAGCTATGAGCATGGAGAACTTGAGAGCTTACTTGATGATTTTCAAGCCAGGTAAGATTGTAAAATTTTTGAATTATAGATCTAATAAGTTGACTTTAGTTAATGATAAAACCTTAGATTCTGTTATTAATTAATTAATTAATTAAGCACTTAGATAAGTGCTACCTATGTGAGTCTAGATAAGAGAGATTTTTCTATTCTTAGGTAAGGTTTCTACTAATTTAGGTGAGTTCCCTTTACTAAGGAAATCTCTGATCCAAATCTGGCTGCCATTTATTTATCTGTTTTTCAATCGACTCCACTCTCCACCATCCTGCCTCTAAAAGAAAAGGGGTGGTAAATAAAACATTTACAAAAGGAGTCAGTTCAGTCATTTTTCAGACTTGCCTGAGTCTTCATGAGTTCATTTGGGGTTTTGTAGGCGGAGATCCTAGATCAGTTTGCCATTTCTTTTACAGAGGAGGAAACTAAATGACTTGTTCAGGGTCACACAGTTAAGAAAGTGTCAGAGGCTGATTTAAAGTCAGGAAGAGGAGTCTTCACTTCAGGCTCTACACTCTTGCCACTGCAGCGCCACCTAGCAGCTTAACAAAGGAAGGCTTGCTAACAAAGCTCTTGTGTGGATTTTGTAAAAAGCCTTTTGTATTCCTGTGAGAAAAAAGGCAGTGGACCGCAGCTCTGTTTAGATTCTATGGTTAGAGAATGGGGGCAGGCCTCTCAATGATGACCTTGATTGTCTGTTTTTGTTCCCTGATGGCTGATGAGTTTGAAGCTCTGCACTGGCTTAGGGCTGGGCAAGGAAGTTCCACTGAAGTTGATACCACCTTGAAGTAGTCTTGGGAGGGAGCAGACCCATTGTTAGATGAGCCTCCTGCTCCTCTTGCCATGATAAGTCTGTATGGAGATAAGGCAGGGTGGTGACGTGGTATTGCCCTTTCCGGATTAGGTTCTTCCTTTGTCCCTCTGCAGCTTCTGGCAGAGGGACTGATAGAAACTAGGAGAATGAACTAGGGGATAGAGTCAACTTAGTAAAAACAAGACTGTTCAGCTCAAGATCACTGCTTCCTAGATTCAGATGGGATAAGCCAAAAGCTCTTAAGGCACATGGATTTCTAGCTGATGATTTTCAAAACAATTTGACTGAAATGAGCCGTGCAAATTCAGTGTGGAATAGAGACAGCTGAATTTGGGGGATCTCCATTGGAATCCTGCTTCTGCTACTTACTAGTTCTTTGATGTTGGGCAAGTCACTTGATTTTATGGGCCTTTGATTTCTTCCTCTTTTAGACAGGCACCCCTCTCGCTCTTAGGGCACTTTGTGGAACTTTGCTTCCTGAAAACACTTTTGGTAAGAAGGACCTTAATGTAGAGAGCTTCCCTGAGTGGTGGGTGAGAGGCCTTGAAATTGCCATGTGAGGCTTGTGTGAAGGAACTAGCCAGAGATGCTTTGCCTGTGTGATAGGATTTATAATAGACATTATTCAATATTTGAAGGGATTAAGGAGGGATTAAATTTATTTTGTGTGATCTTTGCTGAGCAGAGATAGAAATTAGAATATATTGGAGGCAAATTTGAGCTTCATGTAAGGAATAGCTGCTTAATAATTATAGCTATATATGCTAAAAGTGATACCTGCTTTTGGATGTATGTATCAGTCTTGGCTGTGCTCTGTGGACTCTGGGGCCTTTTCCACAGCTGCAATTCTCTAATCATATTCCCTTTTGTCATTTTGAAGAGGCCACATTGTAGAACAGAACTTTTATATTTATTGAATCAAACTATTATCTACTTGGTCTGTTTGTTGCCAAAATGCTTCCAAAATTATGTATTTTCAACAATTATTGATAATATAGTTAATGACAGTAAGAAACTGAAATGCAAATGGTGTTGATGAAATCCATACAGTATGCATATTTGGCTTAATTGCATTTTTGTCTATCTGGTAGATCCTTTACTGCTAGGTAAAAGTCATATGTAGAATGATACAATGGAAGGTAGGATATATCCAAACAGCTTGTTGGAAGTTACCCCCCCTCCCATTTAATGGGACTGAGGATGTTTGAGCAGAGTCGTAGCATAAGCGTGTTGGGATAACCTTCAGTAACTATGGCTAGAAGAGCTTCTGAACAAATGATGGTGACGTTTCCAAAAGAACCGTATAATTTATGAGACATAAAATGGCAGATCATTTGTATAAATAGCATTGGTGCAATTAGAAGGAGAACAGCAAACTGGTAAATGATCTTTGCAGCCAATTTTTCCCCAGTATGGATCTCATAATCGAAACGAAGGGAATTGATACTAATATGTCAGTTTAAGATCCATAGTCTAAAAAGGGTATAAATGAGGAGTTCTCCAAAACAAACACACACACACACACACACACACACACACACACACACACAAACAAGCCATCAACATCACATGAAAATATAAGGGAACTTGGAAAACAACTTGATAAAACTTCTCTTTCCCTCCTTGCCTCACTTTCCCATTCATTTTCACCTGTTTTAACTTTTTTTTCTCTCACAGTGATGTGATGCTTGTCGTGTACTATTGGACTTTTTTTTATTTAAATTTTAAAAACTTGAACAATTTTTAAAATATTTTGTTGGTGATTTTCCCCTTATTATTTCTTTTCCCCAATTCCTCACCTTTTTCACAAAGGACAGCCAAGCAAAACCCAGGAATACCACCTTTGCCTTACCTGACAGCATGTGTGCTACACCTGTGGTCTCCCACTCCACTGTAGGATTTATCAGTTTTTTAAAATGTTATAATATTTCCTCTACATTTGCTTCACTTGGTTTACATGTTTTGCCTCCCCCAGCTTGAGAAGTCTTGATATTTGAAATGTTTGATTTAATATAACAACTGGGTATTCATTGATTAGATAGCTACTTATTTTTTTAAATAATGAATTCTGAATTTAAGGAGATTCTGAGGCTTAAGAGCGATACTTTGGGATTTTAAATATTGAAAATTGCATCATTAATATTTGGTATTGAAATTATAACTTGTGCTTTATTGTAAGCATGTACTATATTCAGTCACAAAGATGCATAGAAGAAATCCTGCAAATACTTAATTAGAATGTTGCAGTTTACCTGGGGCTCAAGATGTTCAGTGCTTGTCAATGTTGCAGTTTACCTGGGACTCAAGTTGTTCAGTGCCTTGTCATATAGTCATTTCTGCTATCTCATGATACATGTTCCTCCAAATCACCAAACTATACAAAATTGTTCAAATAAAAATAGCGAGGCTTATGGGAAATAATAGGAGTGCAACACTCATTACTTTGCCTAATAAATAAGAAACCTAATAAAAATGATTGCGGTGTTTGAAAAATTGTAACTAGTTCAGAAATCTAGAAATACTACAATAAATATTGGTTGATGCCTTTGGATACTGGTCGGCCTGCCTCTTAATTTCCACAGAACCCAGTGTGGCCAAATCTTTGGCCATTGGGTGATTCAAGGTTCAGGACTGACAAGGGAGGGGGTGTGAACCAAATTTCCTTGACCCACAGCCCATAGAAGGTATCCAATAAATAGAGCACTGTTGCATTCCTCTCATAGGCTGCTCTCCATGTTTTTTATCCTGTGTCCCTGCACCAGGTTGCCCTTAGTGCAAATGTGGGCTTAACTTTTGATGTTTAGTCCAATAATTTGTTAAAAGACTTTAAAAGAACATTATGTATCAATTCAAGAATCTGAAGTCAACCCCCACCCAGTAAGTGGGACATCTTTAGGATTGCAACTTAGGAATTATTGTGGAGAAAATACAGTTGTCTACATTCTCCCATATTTCTCATGGAGGAGATCTCTCCTAAGCAAACGAGAAATTGCCCTCTGTTATAGATGTTCTCTGATATATTAATCACATTGGGACAAATTTGGAGTTGTAAAAACAGGTGTTACAGCAGAACAATTGAGGTATAGTGATTTGAGGAAAGAGTGGTGACTTTGATTTTGATTACAGGAAGAGGAAACTGGAGGCACGAGCGATGCATCTGCAGATGATGTTGTAGCTGAATGGCAAATGGAAAGCTCTTCCAGGTACTTTTATAACCGTGTTTATCCAAATTTTTCTTCTGTATTGGTGAAGATAGATCCTGAAAGTTCATGAATTTGCTAAAATACAAATTAAAATAATGTGTGTCTCAGCACTACACATGTGAATTGTATTTTAGTCTTTGAGATAATAGTGTTATTTAGAAAGTCTCTGCTCAGAACCTATTTCAAAATTCATTCATACTGCTTTTTGGATTTTTTTTAGGTGCCTTCTTTTTTTAATTAAAAAGCTTCTCATTAGAAATAATTTCACTACTATAGTTAAAATTTTTCTCTTTATGCTGACAAAAATACTCATCATGTATACATTTTTAAAATGAACTTGTGAAATTTAAATGTAAACCAACATAGTATTTTTACGTTTTTTTGTTGTTTGGTTGCTTTTTTTTTTTTTTTCTTTCTCATTTTTTTCTCATTTGATCTGATTTTTCTTGTATAACATGATAAATGTGGAAATATGTTTAAAAGAATTGCATGTGTTTAACCTGTATTGGATTTCTTGCTATTTATGGGAGGGAAGGGAAAAATTTGGAAGTTTTTGTAAGGTGAATGTTATAAAAAGTTTCTGCATGTATTTTGAAAAAAAAAATTTTTTTTTTTTTTTTTTTTTTTTTTTTTTTTTTTTGCAGTGATTCATCAAGTGACTATTCTGATTGGACAGCAGATGCTGGAATAAATCTGCAACCTCCAAAGAGACAAACCAGGCAGACAACACGGAAAATATGTATCAGCTCTGAGGAAGAGAATTTGAAGGAATCTAAATCAATAGAAGCCAAGAAAAATAAACCAAAACAGACAAGAAAAAAGGTCTGGAATTTGAGGGTTAGATTCTTTGGCCTTTCATATGTTTTTAGTATTGAAAGACTCAATGGATTTAAAATTCACTTTGTGATAACATAATTAGTTTTAGACTGTTTTTTTCCTTTTCTCAAAAGGTAGTTTTTGGTCTTTGGATTGTTTCAAATTGTCAGAGTTAAAATATTCACTGCAAATTCTTTCTCTGATAGTCTTGAATTTATATAATTTTTTTTTTGCCTCTATGGAAAGGTAGCAAAAAGTAAATTGCATGCTGTATAATTCCTTTACTATTAATTTTTTGTTTCATTTTGTAGCTGTTGGTGACAATTTTATTTATCCATTTTAACCTTAACCTGATGATAACTTGTAATCCCTTTATTTTGTAAAATACTCTAGCACTTTACAAATCTGTTCATTGATAGATTGAGATCTAGAATCAGAAAAGGCTTACATGGATTGCATTTGATACCATGTACTCTCCTGGAACAGATTAAAATAATTAATATTTCTTGCTTCAGTATGGTTAGTACCTGAAAGGCTTATCTTGTCATAAAACTTTTTATTAGTCCTTGAAGGAAAATGTTTGAAAATGAATTGGTAAGCAACACTATGGACCAGATAGGTTTAGCATTTGATATATGTCATTGTCTGTGTATTTATTATGACTCTAGATGTCTTAATTTTATATTTAAGAAACCAAGTGGCCTGCCTGCAGTAGCAGGTGAACCTAGTGAAGAATGGCTTGCACCCCAGTGGATCTTGGACACTCTCCCACGCCGCTCCCCATTAGTTCCGCAGATGGGAGATGAGGTGACTTTTGTTGTTTGATTTGCGCAGTCATGAAAATGATTACTTTCTCTAATGACCTCACTTCTGATATTTGAGTTGAAAAGATATTTGTGTATGGGGTTTTTTTTTTTTAATTTAAATTAAAATTTTTTAATTAAAGGTTCTAAATTTTCAAAACATAAGCATAATTTTTCAACATAAACCCCTTTTCCCCCCTCCCCTAAATACCAAGTAATTCAATATATGCTAAATCCACTATAGGCATACATATTTATATAATTATCTTGCTGCACAAGAAAAATCAAATCAAAAAGGGAAAAAAGGGAGAAAATAAAATACAAGCAAACAACAAAAACAGTGCAAATGTTATGTTGTGGTCCCACACTCAGTTCCCACAGTCCTCTCTGTGGTTGTAGATGGCTCTCTAAATCAGAAGGTCATTGGAATTGGTCTGAATCATCGCACTGTTGAGAAGAGCCACATCCATCAGAATTGAGCATCGTATAATCTTGTTGCTATGTACAATGATCTGTCTGCTCATTTCACTCAGTATCAGTTCATGTAAATCTCTTCCAGGTCTCTCTGAAAACATCCTACTGATCGTTTCTTATAGAACAGTGACATTCTATAATATTCATATACCATAACTCATTCAACTCCAACTGATGGTCATCCATTCATTTTGTAGTTTCTTGCCCCTAAAAGGGCTTCCACAATCATGTTTGCCCATCAGTCCCTTTCCTTGGGAACATATTTGTAAGTGCACATTTGAGAACAAAAGTAGAAACAAAAACTCAGAGGAATCTTTGCAATTTGCATTTTGAATTTCCAAAGAGAAGGAAGAGATGGGCAGATTTATGTGTAGGCCTCTTTTTCTGTTGTTCTACATGAAAATGCCCATTTTATTTGTTATTAATTTAAAACAACATCGTTTAAGTTTTGTTTTTTAACTTAAAAAATAAACTATTGCCATTTGATCCTACATGCAAGTTTTAATTCTGGAAGATTGGCATTTTTCAGAACATCATCAATTTAATTGGAAACGTTTTAAAAAACATAAAAGCTCTTCTTCCTTTTTGGCATTTTTTGGAATAAATTAATGAATGTAATTAACCATAATCATTGGCACAAAATTTAAGGAAATCTATAAACAAGAAATCATAGCTCTTAATTTTTTTTATGGAAATGGTGATGTTATCACTTAAGAACCAGAAGACTTGTATCATTTCTCCAACATGTTAGCAGAACTTCAGTTTTGATTATTGGCCGAATATTCATTGGCTGAGACAGACAGTTTGTTGCTTAAAATGTACTTAAAGCCTTTTTCCCTAGGTAGAACTTTGAGGGAGTTTCTGTTCTATGCTCTGCTGGCTTGGAAAATTTTCGGTTACTACCACACTGGTTAGGAGTCAGCTGAAGACAGCCTTCGTTGAGCAAGGAGATGTTGAAAGTATCTATACTTTTGCAATGTCAGAACTTATTTGCAAGACTGCGTTTAGAAAGTTTGATTTTTCATTAAGTATTTTGTTTAGTGCAAAAGGTCCTAAGAACTACATCATTTTTTGACTATTTTACAAACACTAAAATCTCTTGGTTGTCTTAATGAGAGACCTTGCTCCATCTGCAGTGTAGTCGATATCCTTCTGGCTGATACATTAAGTGTAGGAACTGAAAGCATTCCATTTTGGTCTTATAGAAAGACAACAGACATCACAGCAAAATTGAAGAGTAGCTCATAGACTTAAAAATAAAAAAAAACAAAAAACACTAGCAAAGGTGATAGCCTCATGCCCAAAGATCACAAGAAACATCAATAAATGGGGTACTTAATAATCCTGCTTTGTATTTCTCATGATGCCTTGAGAGTGTGGTAAAGCTGGTAATAGTTTTGTACCAACATGTTTCTAAAATTGAAGGAGAGAAATTCTATGAAGAACTTGACAATTTAATCCTAACTGCTATTTTTTCACTTTTAAAATTCAAATTTCATTTAATATGAACTTAACAAATATTAAAATTTTACCCTACAATCAAGTTCCCTTGCCGCTGTCTACTTCCAGACTTCTCTGATACTTTTCTATGCATTTATTGTTTCATTCTTCAGTTGCTGGCATCAGCATCTCAATTTTCCTATCTCTTACCTTTGTAACAAGTATCGTTGAGGAAATGCATGCTTTGACTATAACCAATTCTATCCAGTTTGCTACTTGGTGACAATAGGGAAGAGATAGGGAATTATGATGAAAGGCATGTGGAATTATGTGGTTTGGGAATAGAGGGCAAGTGGTCAAAGATTATTAAGTATCTGCAATCCTGCGTTCCATGTCGACTCTTTTTAGGATCAATGTCCAAAAACCCTGGGATTAGTGAACTCCAAATAACTTTAAAAAATGAAATGAACTCTTAGAGCAAAAAATGACATAGTGATGTGGTAGTTATTTCTAAATTATATAATCAGATCAATTGATAAGAGCAAAAGTTAAATTTAAAATCAAGTTGGATGAAAGACTATAGATTAAAAAGTACCACATATGATCCCAGTCTGTCTATTTGACCAAGCTGCTGTTTTATTAGTGTGGTGTCTATATTCAAATAGGTGTTTGATTTTGAAAAATAGGAAGTAGATGAATGTCGAGTCTAGCTTAATAACAGTTTTGTTGGGAAGTAATTCACTTTCACAGGGATATCAAAGGAAACCCAAGAAAACACTTTATCCAGAAAACGCTTACATATCTCTTTGAAAATAAAAATGGCGGCTAAGGTATAACATTAGTTGGAAGTGTGAAGTCATTGTTAGGGAAAATGAATCTCTGTTAGCTTTACATTAGTTTCAACTAAGTCATTTTCAACCCACCAACATTTTTTATAAGTGAAAATCAAAAGGGAACCACAAATTGGTTTTTAAGGCACATATTTAGATCATTCACATAATTGATAGTAACGTAAGGATCACATTTTAGTCTATCAGTATGTTAGTTGGAAGTGGAAATGGCATTCAAGGAAAGCAAAGGGGGAAAAGAAACTGGACCCAGAGGACAAGAATACATCCCTGTGAGAGAGGATAGAATTTTCAAGGCATTTAGGGATTCATCTTTAAGTTATCTCAGAGAAGGGTGAATTCCCAAAGAGCAAGCATGATCATGGTATCAATACCTCCAAATGAAACCATGCAAACCTAATGTGATAGCAGTTATCCAAAACTGGCTAATTAGTAACCATGTGGCTACTTTCATTAAGTCCTGAATTCTGTTCTTTTAGTTTATTTCAACCTATCAGGGTAACATAGTCTCAAAAACATATTGGTCCTCATAATTGAAAATTAAGTCAATGCTTAAAGTACCCTTTGAAAGTAGTAGCGTTTACATAACTCCTGCAGTTGTGCAGTGTACTGATTTATACTACTGAGCAGTCGACATTTTCACATTGGACTCTTACCTAGTTGTATTTGATGTGAGGGAAACCTCATCCCTTTTATAACTATGAACATACCAAACATTCATCGTTAATGGTTGTGTGTTTGGAAGATGGCTTATATTGCACTTTGCAGATAATGTTGCAGGAAGATCTGCCTTAATGAAAAGTCACTACTAAATTGCTTATTAAATAACATGTCTCTGTGTTATCTTCTGTCTTTTTTTGTGTGAATGATTGCTGTTACCTGGGCATTAAATCGTTTAAGGCATTGTTTTGTTTTCCTCTTATAGTACATAGGTCCCAAGGATGAGCACTGGGGACAGTTTGGTGGGTGACACAAACAGAAGATAATGCTTGGTAGATTCAAAATGCCATATTCTTCAATACCTTTCTTTTTTTTCTCCCTTAGCTTATATATTTTAGGCAAGGCCATGAAGCTTATGTGCGGGCTGTTAGAAAAGCAAAAATATACAGTATTAATTTACAGAAACAACCATGGAACAAAATGGACCTCAGGGTAAGTTTACCAAATTTCACAAACCTATATCTCTGACGTACCATTGCAAATGAATTCAGTGACTTCTTGACAGTTTTATCGGCTTGCTCTTTTGTACTCTTGCAATTAACTCTCTCCTTCCCGCTTCTCTTCGTTCCACACAGTCAGATGATCAATAGCTCTAAAACACAGGGCATGTCCTTTCGCTATTATGCACAGAATATTAGTGACTTCCAGACCTTTCACAGGTGGACTCCTGTAGTCAAGTCTCCCCAATAAACTTTAGAACATTCCTTCATCTTCCATACGTTTCCTGTATCCTCCCACTTCTGGGTTCTGGGAAGTCCTCGTTAGAGTCCCCATTCAAACTGTTGTGGGTAAATTGCTCTATTTGGAGTCAGGAGAACTCTGATTACATATTG
Source organism: Antechinus flavipes (assembly GCF_016432865.1). Lineage (NCBI taxonomy): Eukaryota > Metazoa > Chordata > Mammalia > Dasyuromorphia > Dasyuridae > Antechinus > Antechinus flavipes. Next base: position 60,924,587 of record NC_067404.1, on the reverse strand, counting down.
CCTCAGACACTTAATAGTTCGTTGACCCTGAGCCAAGCCTTTTTCTCAGCCTCAGTTTCCTCATATGTAAAATGGGGTAGGGGAGAATAAGACCTACATCACAAGGTTGTTAGGATCAAATTAGTTAAAAGTTTAAAGTGCCTAGAGTGTCAAGTGTTTTCTTGATCAGTGTACATGTTTTATCCTTCCGAAAGAGCAAAAGTTCCTTGAGGTCAGTCAGTCAGTCATTGTTGAATTGCCCAGTTAGTGCTCACATATACCGAACTAGTATTGATCTGTGCCAGGCATTGTGGTTACCATCAGGGCTGCAGGAATAGTTCCTCCTTTGGATGATTGGCAGTGGCTCTGCTCTGCCAGCCACATGAGAGCCGAAGGGGCAGGTAGGGGCAAAGTCCAAGGTAGTGGTGGGAAGCAGGTGGAGGGAATGGTCCAAGTAGAAGTCAGTTTGGCTTGGAGTCGTCTGAGAAAATGACCTATGGCATCCAGAGTTTAATTCAAAGTGTTGTGTCATATTTCCACTTTTTAATTTAATTTGATTTTTTTTCATTCTCATCTGTTTTTTTCTTTTTATCCTAATTGAGAGACTCCTGCTTGGTCTCGTGGTAGCATCTGTAGTAAAAAGGAAGTTCCGGAATGAGATGAGTGTTTAGGGGAAAGATTATGATGGGAGCTCGTTTTTGTAGAGTGCTTCAAGATTTATGTAATGCTTTTTCAAAAATGATTTCTTTTGATCCTCATAGCAACTGTGAAGTTGGTGCTCTTCTTATCACTATTTATAGTTGAGGAAACAGGCTAAGAGAAACAAGGCTTTATCTTTAGAATCACCCTCATGCCCATTTCCAGAAAAAATCTCCCATGTTTTTTGTGGTCTGCATATTTTACCAAGTATTTGCAGGATAGGAAACATTTGACAGGCCTTCACAAATGTTTTGGATGTTGTGAGTGAGCAAGGGTGTGGTGTCAGGGACAATAATCTCCATGTTGGGAGCCTGGCTGAATGGGAAGATTTTGTGCCCTTTACGGTAATGGGGAAGTTAGAAAGAGGGGAAGGTTTAGAGGCAAAGACAGTGAATTTACTTTTACACATGTGTTTAAGGTGTGTATGGGACATTGATAGTTGGCAGCTGCTAGGAGACAGTGAGATGTGAGGCTAGAGGTCAGGAGGGAGGTTAGAGCTAGATTTGAGAATCATCTGTATAAAGCTGGACCTTGAATCCATGGGGGCTGATGAAGTCATCATGTGAGATGCATTGAGGGCGAAGCGAGCTTTGTGGGGCACCCATAGTTAGTGCGTATGACATGGATGAAAATCTAAGCAAAAGAGGCTGAGAAGGTGTTTTGTTTATATGTCGCTGATACACCATGAATATTTGTTGAAGTCGTTTTTCCCATAAAGATAAAAGGAGGGGTGTATTTTATTTTAGTAGTAGAAATTTGAAAGGTGAATGAAAAATTAAGTCCTTGGTATGCTGGGCACTGTAATTGAGACTTCCTCTGCAGATTTAGAAATAGGGTAAGAAACTATATGGAGTTCTTTGAGAAAAGCACATGATGGGATTATCTAACAAGGTACTTTATAGCCCTGTGATGGTAAAAATGGGTAGTTTACAGACTCTCCTCATAGTAAAATAAGATATATATGTAATGCAAGTCCATCAAAAATATTTCTTTTGATTTCTTCTGAACAGGAACAAGAATTTGTAAAAACTGTGGGAATCAAATATGAAATTGGACCACCTACACTTTGCTGCTTGAAGCTCGCATTTCTGGATCCCATCTCAGGCAAAATGACTGGAGAATCTTTTTCCATTAAGTAAGTAGCACACTCTGGTCATAGAATCTTATTTGTCTGATTCAGGAACAAGTTTTTTTTTTTTTTTTTTTAATCAGCTTGTCACTTGTGAGGTGAGTATTAAGAGAAATCCCCAAGGGACAATTCCTACTCTTGAGTACTGTCATGGATTAATGTAGAGGAACACAGGACATATTTATAGAAGTGTTTTTTTTCCCCCTACAAAGGTACCACGATATGCCAGATGTTATTGATTTCCTTGTTCTCCACCAGTTTTATAATGAAGCCAAAGAAAGGAACTGGCAGAATGGTAAGTTCTTACCACCTCTTATGGCCAATCTTTCAAGGTTAATAAGTGGGGATTTTCTTATTGTTGGTGAGTAACCAATCTCAGAAATGCATTTGTATTAGAGCAAAAGGATGTAGTATTAATGGTGAAGAAAGGTTATTAACTGCAAAATTGCATCAGCTTATCTCCATTGCTTTTCAGTTTGTTGATGAATTCGTTAAAGTGATTAGTGGATGGGATATTTGACATGAGATGTGTCTAGCACAGAATTTTGTTTCTGGCATTCGTAACAAAGGAAAGTTGAATGAAGACAAGGGTTTCTCTCTGTGACATAATTTCATAATACTTAACAGATAGTATACATATTCCCCATGGATCTAAATCAAATTTATGTTAACCTTTTGTAGACCTCTTTGTTTTAATTCTCTACATCTCATTGCTTAACGATTTAATAGCCAGAGGCCTGCACGATATACTCTCTGTTGTGTAAAGAATGACTTCTCTTAGGTCCAGGGATTCTTCTTACCAACCCAAATATTAACATTGATCTTGGTACACAGTCTCTGTAGTTTTGGTCTTCAATTTTGTCTGTTCTCAATCTTTCCAGCCTGAGTAATCTTAAGTAGAGATTCACACTACCTAAATTACAAGAATCTTCAAGTCATCTAATTCAGGACTTCTCTTAAACTTTTGGTATCATGGAAAATTTTGGCAAACTGATGGTGCTTATTGATTACTTTTAAGCTTCATTTAAAAAAATTAATATTTGAAAGAATTCCTTAATTTCCCATAGATTAGTGAAAATCAGGTTCTAATTCTTTTCCTAAGTTTATTGCCCCTTGGAAATGTTAAATGGAATGAGATGAATAGATCCCTCTTTAAGCCTTGATCTTATGTAACCCCTTCTTTTGCCAGATTAGTGAACTGGAAACCAAAAAAGTGGATGAATTTAGACTGTATTCACACAGTGGCTGAACTTTTTTGGGGATCATTTTATTAACTAGTTAGTCAATAAATATATCAAGCATCTGCTGTGTGCCAGGCACTGTGCTAAGCACTGTTTCTTTTCACTGGACCTTCTCTAATTTCCGGATGTGTTTTTTGAGTTGATATAATCAAAGCTTTCCTATTTATTCAGATTGAGATGCACCTTTGTTTTTCTGTAATCTGATTTGATGTTGATGTTAATCATACCCTGTATTTTACTGGCCTTTCTGAACAAAGGAGAATCTTGGGCCTTTTTTTCCTCTAACTTACTTTGTTTTTCTAAGTGTTCTGTCTGGTCACTTCAGATTTTTTGGCTTGGGTCAAAAACCAGTGATGCACCTTACCACATTGAAGATACTCCTTGTATAATTTCAATTCTGTCTTCTTGAAGTTTTTCTCAACCCTCTCTCTCTCTCTCTCTCTCTCTCTCCTTTTTTCTTTTTTATTATCCTTGAAATTTCACTATCCAGAAGGGTTGACTGCTTATCTGAAAACTGAATGATATAGTTCCCTGTGTTGTCTTCCATAGTCACTTGTACAACTTTTAAATCAGGCTTTCCCTACCCAGTTATCTTACTCTTTACAGAAGTGGCCATATATTTACCATGAATACTTTTCTATTCGTAAAATGATCCTATTCACCATTGGAACTTATGAGCCAGTTTCCTTTCCATGAATAGTTTTTTTTGCAAAATACTGGCATGAAACCAAATAATAGATTTTTGTGGGTTGGTTTGTTTTCGGTTCTATATAATTATGCCCACTTGATTTGCCCCTGTTCTCAAACTTTTTGTTTTATTTCTTAAAATAATGATTCTTGAATGAATATCAATCTGTCCATATGTATGAAAACAAATATACATATGTCTTTGTATATAATCAGCAACAGGCTGTATTGTTGCAAATAAATAAACATACATGCACGTGTTAATGCATCCATTTCAATAATCTTTTAATTTGGCTTAAAGATGCTAGTCGTTTTGTAATTTATGGCAATTGCATTCTGCTGGGAAGCTTTACGGTAGTTTACAGAATGATTGATAAGTCATTTTTACCACATGTGATAAGTTGTGTGTTATCAGTCACCTGCCAATGTGTACCTCTTCCACTATCAATGACCAAATAGGATTAGATGTTTTTTCACGAACATATTTTCCATCATTATTTTTGAACATGCCTTTTCATCTCTATAAGTGACATCTTAGTATATTCATCTTTCCCATGCCCCAAAGAAATCTAGTTTTAAGCAAAACCAAACAATAAAGGAACTACTTCTTGACAACGTAATCAGCATTCCATGCCTTCCTGTCCCAATGTAGAAGGAATATTTGTTTTTTCTACCTTTTTTAGCACCCCAAATTTTTCATTTAAATTAATGTCAGTTCCTGAACTTCTTTTCACCTTAAGTGTTAAATGAATTAACACCTCTCTTCCCAAATAAAATAGAATCCCCTTGTTCTTGGAGTAATCATTTCTTTTAGTTTAGTGGAAACCAAAGAGGACAGTGTTTAACTGTGGATAGAGTCAGGACAGGCTGAATTTATGTCTTCTCCCATATAATGTACTAGCTGTGTAATCCTGGAAAAGTCATTTAATCCTTCTGTTAGTTCTCCTGTCAACTTTTCTAATCCTATAAAAATTGCAGATGAATTACAGAGGAAATTTCTTCACTGGTAACTTTCTCTAGTGATGAACTCACAATCCACAGCCTTTTCCTCTTAAGCCCACCCCCAGTAAAGGAATTCTGATGTTATGGAAGTATCTGCAGTGTAATTTCAGAAGCACTAAATGAAAATCAGAAAGTTGCCTCTAACTTATAGTTGACTATATATATATATATATATATATATATATATAGTCTTGATTCCCTCCATAGTGCTATTCTCTTCCTCACATCTTAAACTTAGTTCCTTGAAGAAATTGCCAGCAAGTTCCTATTAAGAAAACATGCATTCTTACCCAGCATATCTAGAGTCTCATTCATATTTATCGAACTATAATTAATCAATCTGGTATTCTGAATTTCTGAGCCAGAGCAAAGTAGTAACAGGATGGTATTCATTCATCCCGTTAGGTTTAGGCACAGTGAAACATGATGCGATTTTAGGCAGTGTGACTTCGAAAGAAAAATACTCAGTAGTGAGCATAACTATTTTCTTTAATAGTAAGCAATAGATAGTTTTATGTTGAAAACCATACATTATTTCCAGTATTGTACATTTAAGAAAATAGAGAAAAATATAATACCTTTTGAAAAAATTCATAGAAATGAATTATAATTAGTTAAAAATTATTTTAAGATGCTGTGGTACTAGAAAAGTGTAAGATTCTGTTAATTTCAAAAATGACTTTGCTTAGAATCCTTACTTTTCTAGGTATATAGATTTTAGTTTGTTCAATAAGATGTATGAGTACCTTTTAAAAATTCTCTTTAATAAAAATTTTAGGTGACAGATTTCGCAGTATAATCGATGATGCATGGTGGTTTGGAACTGTGGAGAGTCAACAACCTTTCCAGCCAGAGTATCCTGACAGTTCTTTCCAGTGTTATAGTGTTCAGTAAGTTTGATTACAGTGATTAATGCCACAATATGTAAATCCATAAATCCATGGCTTTTATAAATCTCATTGGGTATTTTCTGTGTGAGAATATTAAGTCATTATTTAACCACTTCATGGTTGGCCCGTTGCATAAAACCAAACAAGGAAGTATAAATGGGATCTTATTTCTTTCTTCTTCATGTTTTTTTCTTGTCTGTTTTTATGTGTGTTATACAAGGATTCTCTTCTGAGACCATCTTGCTAAAATATGGCATCCTCTGATTTGATGTAATTGATTAAAGCATCAGGAAACGGTTCTGCATTTTATTTAATTTTGTACTTTGAGGATTCCTGATGAACACACTCTTCATCCTTAGATTTTTATATTGTTTTATTTCCGAGAAATCATTCAACAGAGCTTGATTTTAGGGGTTTACTCTTTACAGATTGGAAAAGACATTTCCTAACTTTTGGGTCCACACCTAAGGGCAACAGGGAACTGTTAAGTTATAGAATGAAGAAATTTACAGAATGGATCCCCTTCCCAAAGTTCTTTTTGACTCAGTATTAGATGTAAATTTGGGTTGAGAAGTTGAAGGTCACAGTCTGCCCATGTTTATTTCTTAAGTTTAATTATGTCTGGGCAAAATGTTCTCACAGAAGATTGCATTGTACTTTTTAAAATAGTACACAGAAAGTTCTCTCTTATGTTTGTCAAGATGAGTGCATGTGAATTTGATTTCTCTTTTTGCTTTTTTAATAGTTGGGACAATAACGAAAGAGAAAAGATGAGCCCCTGGGACATGGAACCAATTCCAGAAGGAAGTAAATATCCTTTTGAAAATTCATTCTTCTGAAACTATCATGGCATTCCCCAGAAATTTTAGTTAATTGTTTCTGATTTTTTTTTTCCCCCCAAGCTCCCTTCCCAGATGAAGTTGGTGCTGGTGTCCCTGTATCTCAGGAAGAACTGACTGCTTTGCTCTATAGGCCCCAAGAAGGAGAATGGGGGGCGCATTCTAGAGATGAGGAGTGTGAACGGATTATTCAGGGCATCGATCATCTTCTTACCCTGGGTATGATGGATTTAAAAGACTGAGTGAACTTATATATAATCTGATCTCACAGTTTGTCATATTCAGCTACACATTTCTCTTAGTAGGGAAGAAACAGATTTTTGTTTTAGTATCAGAGCTTTTCAATACCTGTCCAAAGTAATGACTGCTGTGCTTTTTCTGATGTTCTCAGGGGATTAATGGTAAAGGTAGGTCTGCCAGATCTCAGGTACTTTTGTCCTTCCCATTTAATTGTGACTGGCAATAAGGAGATAACTCCCCAGAGTTTTGCCCCCTGACAGTTTTCTTGTTCACTTGGGTTCGTTGGGAGAGACATTGGGTAAAGTTATTTCTTTTATTTGCAAGGTTTGCTTAATGTCATAAATTATATGACTAAAGAAACATGGAGTTTACTTATAAAATATCCACAGACTTCTTTGAAATATGACTTTAAAATCAAATTTTATAGTTTCCCATTTGATTTTTTTTAAAAAATGTGTTCTACCAAATTATTTAAATTTTCATTAGGAGGGGTAGATTTTATTCTTTCTAAGCTTAATGTTTTTGTAAATTGAAACTAGCTATACATTCATTGTTCTATGATATAAAAGTGTAGCTTATTCCCTCTCCTTATAAGCACTGATGAGAAATGGATCTCATTTGTTAATAAAAAAAAGTGTCATTCCGCATTTAACATTATCTTGTTTGATCTTGTAGATTTTGCTAGCCCTTTTGCTGTTCCCGTGGACCTTAGTGCCTATCCCTTGTATTGCACTGTAGTCGCTTATCCGACTGACCTCAACACAATTAGACGGAGACTTGAAAACCGGTTTTATAGGTTAGTTGAGTCCTTATAATCTTTGTTGAAAATGTAAAACATTGGTTGTGTGTTTTTCTTGGAGCTAGTTTGAACTAGTAATGTTTGCATTGTTATAGTGGGAAATGAGGAATTGTTCAAAATAACTCATCACAATTTTGTCTAGTAAATTTGGATCCCTAATTCACATAATTAAAAAAATAAAAAAAATTGTACATTAATCCAGCTTGATAAAAGTAACTACTAGAAGAACTTTTGTTAAAGTGTTCTTCCTTTTCTCCATTTTCTCTCATTCCCTTATAATCCTCTAAATCACTTCTTACCCAGAACATGCTAATTTCATTTTTATCTCAAGTTTTTGGTGTTCTGGTTCTACATCATCTCTTTTTTCCTCTTTTTCTGTGGGCATGTCAGTCGCGCACATCAGCTTGATCACCTTTCATGTGTTATGCAAAGTGTTACTTCAGATTTTTTTTTTTTAAATTTCTAGAATATCTGCATTAAGGCTTATGTACTTATCTTTGGCACCTGACAGATAAGTTTTCCTTTTTTCAGGAGAATATCAGCTTTGATGTGGGAGGTACGATACATTGAGCATAATGCCAGGACTTTTAATGAGCCAAACAGTCCTATAGTTAAAGCAGCCAAAGTTGTAACTGATGTTTTACTTCGCTTTATTGGGTAAGAGAATAATTTGATTTTTCATAGAGATAAACTTTTTTTAATTCTAAAAGTTGTCATGGGCCAAAATTTGATTTGATGCTGTGTTTTGCAGTGATCAGAGTTGTACTGATATTCTGTCCACGTATAACAAAGTTAAGGCAGAAGATTTTATAAGCACTGAGGAAGATGGGGACCAGGACTGTAGCAATGAGGTAAGAATGTAAGAAAAAGTGAATGACTGTGAATATTTAAAATGGTTGTGTTTTAATTGGCTGTGAGCAATTTGTTTGCTCAGCGTCTGCATCTGTTTAAAATGAAGAGTTCTCTTCCCTATCTTTTGTAGGGACATTCCAAATTGGCTATTGTTAAAGTATAGGTCACCTGTTATTTATTTAAGAGGTTTCAGTAATGAAGCATCAGTATTTCAGATTTTAAGGTTTTTAAAAGAAATCATTTAACGTTTCTTACTATTTATTTGGTAGAAGATCGATTAATTTAATTGAAATATGTATGAAGTTTTTTACTCTTTGGATGATATATGTTAGCTTAGTGTATTTTAAACTTAGTTTTGAGTTGATTCAAATTTTTTGCTTGATGAGATGTCTTCATTTGCCTTCATGAACATCATTTACAGTATTCTTGGCAAATATAGGAGGATGGAAAATGTAATTATGTATTGCTGTAGTGAGTTAGATTTTGTTCTTTAAATCAGGAAAACACAGAAAATCCCATATGGTTTTTTATTACCACGAATCACACAGATCATTATCCTTTTCATAATCTGGCATTTTGTTTTTCACCTAGCACTTGCCTCAGGGTTAGGATATAGCAACAGTTCTCTTCCAGCTAATGTGGCACCGAATGTAAGTCCTAAATTAATTAGAATGAATTCAACATTTGCATATCTATAAGGGATTTATGCTGGTTTCAGTTGATTCATGCCTTGGTTTTGAATTACTAGCATTTAGAAGGTTATTTCCATCCTCCTCGGGCATTTGACCCTCATTTTCAGGGCCTGCATGTATGTGCAGCCCTAAGTTATTTAAGCCTTTTTGTTTTTGTTACAGCTATGTTTCCTATAGTACAACCACAACTTATAGCACGCACTTCTCCACATTCATGTTTTGGTGTAGGGTTTTTTCCTTTTTTAATGAAAGTGAGTTTTTTAAAGCATTGAGATCAGTCACTAATTATGTGTATGTGTATCTGCATGCACGTATATGCAATATTGCAAACATTTTGCTTATTTGTTCTTTTTGACTAGCAAGCAATCAGTCCTAGTGATTGTCTCTGGCATTGCCACCCAGATTGAAGAGAAGAAAAGCTTTTTAGTACCTCCTGAAGCTTTCATTTTGTTGTTGTCACCAAGAAAGGAGCCCTCTGAGAAGTCTGAGGACTGTTTTGGCTATTTTTGATTTATAATTAATTATTCAAGTAGTTTTTAACATTGAGTATATAATGTTTTTCTTTTTTTAAATTCTAGGTGGTACAAGCGCCAGATGTAGATTCTGATGGTCCTGGAACATCCTCTGGAATAACAGTAAGTAAAGGAGCCTACTGCTGAGAAGAAAATACCTTTTCCAAGATTTTCCATACTAGTAAATTTATAACTTTCTTTAAGGTCCATTTTCGCTTGTAAAGCGGAGGGGATTCTTAAAAAGGATACTGTCAAGTGAAATTTGTATATCCCCACAATGGATTGATTCAGTAAGAAGAGTAAATGTTGTTCTAAGTGTTAGAATGGAAAACTTGAGTTGCCAGAATGGATGGGGCCCTTGCAAGTGTGCTTTTTTTTTTTTTTTTTTTAAACCTTTTGGAGATTCCAAAGGCTAAAATATTTATTAGGTTAGAATTTTCATGAAGTATATTCTTAAAGCAGTAAATGCACTTAACCTCCATTTTAAGAGGAGAACATTTTATTATAGTTAGACTTACTTAAGGTACCTATTTGAATATCAATTTTAAAAACAAGGGAAAACATTTTTTAAAGGAACATCATTTTTCAGAAAGTTTTTTTGAGTATCTAACATGTAGAAATAAATCCCTTTTACCTGCTCCAAACTTAGCTTTTAAATGTAGTTTCCCATAAAACTTGTAGGTAAGATGCCCACCCAAAACTTCCATTCAAGCAACTCCTGTTGAATGGGTAAAACAGTGTAAAGAACTTTTGAGCCTCATTTATGAACGTGAAGACTCTGAGCACTTTCGACAACCAGTCGATCAATTGTCTTACCCGGTAAGTGTGTGCTACATTCAGTGAGAACCAGAATTCATACTCGCTACATACAGGAAGTTTCGATTCAGCATTGCTAATGCCATTGACTTGTGGGATGCCTGTGCATGCTAAGTTTGAAAAATTATACTCTGTACTTTGAGACTCAACTCTTTTTGTGCTTCTTTTCTGTTTTTTATCTTGGTCATCTATTTTTCTTTTAAAGTTTTTTCCTTAATATATATATTTTTAATTACAGTAGAGTTTTGCACATTGTACACATTGAGTGCATAAGTGCACAAAATATTCCACTTTGACTTAACTCTTACTGGATCTTTTTACTTGGTGCAATCCCTAAAATAGTCAAGGAAATGATAACACTACTTTTTATTTTAGCAGGGAGAGACTATACAGGAAATGATCATTAGAATATATTTCTAATATTATTTTATTGGCTTTTTAAAAAGCAGTCTGATGCAGTCTTTGGACCCCTTTTCAGAATAATGTTTCTAAATGCATAAAAACATACGTAAGATTACGAAGGTAACCGCTTATTTTAAAATAGTTAAGGAAATGTTTCTAAATGCATAAAAACATATGTAAGGTTACAAAGGTAACCACTTATTTTAAAATAGTTAAGGAAATATTTTAAAGAGCAAATTCATGCCTCTCTCCTGGATCAGACCCAGCCTTGAATTCATCACTCCCAAGATGTCTTCCTCTATCAACATGTTTTTTGGGTTTTTTGGGTTTTTTTTTTTTTTTTTTTTGGTTTTTGGAAAAAAACACCTTAGTTCAGAGAAGGCATTTGCAAACAGCAATTGATAAATCTCATTCTTTGTTTTTTTGAAGGATAGAGAGGTTTTGTCTTTTTCTGGGATAATTTCAAAGAATAATGAAAAAGGGAAATTTCAGGATTATTTTTTAATACTAATATAGTATTCTTATTTGGAAACTCTTGCGTTATTGGCATTTAATATTTTTGTAATAGCATTCTGGGTACATAGTATGTGCTCTATGTTCTCCTAGGATAAGCAGCAGCAAGGAAGAAAAATGCTGAAATCCATTGTAGCATTTGCATCAAAAGAATCTCTTCTCCCTATGGTACAGGCTCAGTACCTACTTAAAAAACCAACTTAAAAAAATTGATTTTTATTCCCCATATTACAGTGAACTTTTTTTCTAATTTGACAAAAGTGTCCAACAGCTTTTCTGTCCTTTTTCTTTCTTTGCCATTTAAACAAAATTGCACAGAAAAGGTTACAAGCCATTTATGTAATGGATTTCTACTTTCAAGTTTCTCTTGTCCATTTCCACAAGGCATTTGTTTGTTGAGAGGCGCTAAGGTCAGACTGATCGAGCATTTACCTGCTCAACACCTTCCTTGATAAGCTCTGCATTATGGTTTTCAGTTATCACGTTTTGACATTTGGTTTTTGGACTGAATTGATTATCTAAAAAGCCATTCCGAATAGATATTAGCTTTTTAGAAAATGACTTAAACAAACAGAAGTTGCTTCTGGGTTCTTTGAGTCCCTCATTTGAAGAAAATGAGGAATTTTTTTTTTTTCCTAAAGAGGAATTTTTAAAAATTTCTGTTATTTGATTTCTTTTCAGAGAATATGCTGGTTTTATTGTCTCATAATTCTGCATGGATAGAGAGAAATTTCATTTTGAGACTTTATCACTAAAGGTTTTTTACTTTAACCCTTTGTTGGCATATAGGTCTAGTTATTTATACTAGAAGGAGAGTTCAAGGTGAAACAATTAGAGAATATTTTCTTTAAAAACATTCCAATCAAATTCTGAACCATTGTGATAACCCTATACACAGGAGGAGTTTGTGATGAGAGTCTAGATTCCTGAAAATATTTAGTTCTGTCACTCCATTCTAGAGAAGAGTAATCCTTTTTGTGGTTGGGAAAGGGCTGGGATGGTTGTCAAGAGAACCTTTTTCTGCACTGGAGACTGTTCAGGGCTAGAGCAAAGGAAATTAAACTTTTTTAAGGATTGATCTTCTCTATTGAATCCTTGCATAGCCATGTGCTTTTGCAGAATGGAAATAGGGCTAAGGTCCCTTCTTAGCTTATTTTCACTTCTAGGGGTTTTAGTCGCATCAGACATCCCTACTTTGTGATATAGTTGTTTTGATTTTGAAAGGTTGGGAAGTCTAGGGTGGTTTGGGTGGTACTTTCTAAAGCATAATGGAGCTTATAGAGTTACTCGTTATACTAAGCAAACCTCTCTCTTGTATATTGTTGAACACTGTTGCCAAGATTTAGATATGATAACATACATTAATACTTTTAGGATTATCAAGATATTATAGACACTCCTATGGACTTCAGCACTGTGAAAGAAACTTTGGAAGCAGGAAACTATGCCAGTCCTTTGGAATTTTATAAGGATGTTCGCCTAATATTCACCAACTCAAAAGCTTATACTCCTAATAAAAAGTCAAGGGTATGAGTATTCTTCATGGAATAATTATTTTAACCATTTTGTAAAAAAAAAAGATTCCTTGAACCTCATTTAGGCAACCAGTCATTTGTATTAAACAGTTATCTTTGATCACTTTTTTAAAGTTAAAAAAGGTGCTACTATGAATATACTAGTTTAGTGTCTTGAAATATCTCTACTAAAACCTGGGTTTAATAATAAGCATGCATGTTACACACCAAGGTACTTTTGTTATATAAGCAATACTGAATTAACTTGTCTTCCTTTCACTTGCCTCCTATTCATGTTTGCATATTTACCTCAGGCTATCAGAGAAAGGTCAAGACAATAGTAAGTAGTAAGTGAAAAATTAGGCCAGTGTTAATTTTTTGATAAATATTGTTTGCGAGAAAGGTGGTTGGTATTGTGGAGATGGCATAAGTAAAATATTTTTATGATCTGTAGATTGTTTTATCCTCATTTCCATAGTTGGGTATGAAACACTCTTTGGAACTTTTAACATTTTAATTGCATTCAGTATTTCCCGATACCCTGTCTGAGCAAAATAGGCAATTTATATATAGTCTCCACTGCTACCACATTTACATTGAGTCAATTCTCAACAATGGTTTTTCTCACCAAATAGTCATATGTAAATGAGTTCTACTGTAGTTAATTCATCATTTGGGTGAGTGAAATTTCAGGACTGTTGAATATAAGTTTTGTTTGGAATGATGATACAGATGTTTCTATGCATTTTCGTACTCTATTTTTTAATAGAACTAAGTTATGTTTCCTGGTTTCAGATCTACAGCATGACTCTTCGCTTATCTGCCTTATTTGAAAATCATATTAAAAATATAATCTCTGATTATAAATCTACCATCCAGTGTCAGAAGAGGAAACAGCCCCCGTACAGAAAACGGATCCGAAGCAGCAGTAGTTCACCAAATAGTAGCAGAGCATCGAGGTAATTGTACTCTTGTTTTTTCCATTTCATTAATGACCCCTTTTATACTTAGAACAAACTCTCCAATAATTTTGCTGTCCTTCGCTCCTTCTTTGCCCAGCTTTTTATTGTCTTTTCCTCCACGTGTTTACTGTAGGGTTTTTTCCTCTTATGTGCTATCACCATCATCGTCAGTCATCAAATTATATCATTATTATTAACATCATCGTCGTTTTGGAAGTCGTTTCTTTAAAATAGTAGTTTGAGGGATAAAAGGACCATTGTTTTGTAATGGTTCCCAGTGTTTGGTCTGTTTAGTTAGCAGATAACTGACCTGGGAATTATGAGACCTGGAATGTCCATTGAACTCTTATCAATGTGTGATCATGAGCAAATCATTGATCATGCATTTTTCATTCTATCTCACTGATTTATTGTGATAATTAAATAGATCATCTCTATAAAAACACTGAGTTTAAAATGAACAATAAGCCCAAAGTGGGAGGGGAATGATGCATTAGAAGTGTTTATAGTGCAGTGCAAAAGAAGCCTGGGTAGACCACAGGCCTGTAATATTCAGTAAGAATTTAACACGAAATTATAGTTATTTCTTTGCTCATCCTTAGGGTGCGAGGAGAACTTGAATATGAAAAGGTGGTCCAATGGATAAGAAATGTTTTGTGGTGATGAGAATTGCTCTCTTTGCCCTATTCTGCCAGTGTGACTCTTAGCACTTAGCATTACAAACCAGAAGTGTGTGAAGTGTTTAACACAATTAGAAAGATACAATACTCCATAAGTAATGCTCATTTGTCATTTTCAAATTTCACATGCAGCTACAGAAGTCAGTTTTTTATTTGAATTCTATACCTGAATTCCAGGTGACTTTTCTAAGATTTAGTTACAGAGAAGGTATCTACCTGATTTGGGCAGAATTTCTTCAGCTGAGAATTCCTTATACTAATAACACCAGAAATTCCTTTGCCTAGCCCTGACTTTCATAGCAAGTATAAAAAGTGACCAACCAAAAATATTTATTTATTTATTATTTATAATTAGTTATTTAATAATCATTAGTCAGTAGTTTAATCCCACAAATCGGTTGCATTGGTGATGTCCAATCATGGTGACTTTCTCTTATATAGTTAGGGATATTCTATTTTACCCTAAAAAGAATGACTTAATCAAATCCAGGCTATTTTTCCTGCCAAAATATATTTTGTGAATTTGTTCTGGGACAGGGTTCAGGGCTGAAAATGATGTCTTACTTTCAATGAACTTACTTACAATCATTTTCAGTCAACAGAAATTCATCTCACTCTCCAACGCAATTTTGTGATCAAAACTGTTTCTCACGTGTGGGCATCGTATCCATTTTTTGTTTGATCGGAAACCCTTCCCCCATCTGTAGTTTTGAAAGATAATTTCTTCCTTACTTTTTTAAAAAAATAAATCTTCCCCTATGTATGTCTGTCATGTAACTATTTTTGTAGTCTTAGCTTCTGCCAGAATCTGTTTTCCCAACAATTTTTGTCATATGATGTTCTTAGCTCAGTGTATGGAATCTATAGGTTTATCAATCACTAGACTACTAGGTTCATTTGCTTCTCTGGCTTTCTTATCCCTTTATTACTTATTGTAGTAAACTACTAATATGCTTTATAATTTGACTTGCTTTGCACTTCTCCCCACCCCCATTTTTTCCTCTTATAAGTCTGGACTTTTTATTCTTCCAGGTCTGTTTTCTTATTTTTAGATAGCTTTTAGTAATCCTGTGACTATGTAATTGGTATGGGACTGAATAAGTAGAATAATTTAGGCCATGTGGTCAAAATTTATTATATTGACTTGGTGTCTACCCCTGACCAATTAATGTCTTTAATTATTTAGCTCTGTCTTTGTTTTGTCATAAATAGCTAGCATTCATAGTATTAAAACACATCAAGATTTGTAAAAACTAGGCAAATTTCATCTCATTTAAACCTTACAACAGCCTTGTGTTATATGGGTAATTATTATCCTCATCTTATCATTGAAGAAACTGAAATCGACAGGTTAAATGACTTGCCCAGGATCAAACAAGTAGGAGGCTTTTTTGAGATCGATTTTTTTGATTCAAGTCTTCCTGACTCCAGGTGAAGTGCTCTATCCATATACCACGCCACCTGGCTGCCTCTGTTAAATTCATGACTTTGCATGTAGGCTCACAAGGTTTTTACACATTACAGAGTTATTTTAAATGGAATTTTTCTTTTTTTCTCTTCCTGCTGTATTTTAGTTAAATTACTTGGACCCTTCATTGATATTTTAGTATGTAGTTTTCCAATAGGCTTGCCAGTGTTGTTTTCTTTATAACATATAGAATACTGTGATTAATGGGGGTTTATTTTCCATCCTGCAAATTTGTAAGTTATTGCTTCTGTATTGCTTCTGTTGATTTTTAGTTTCTTTAGACACTATGGTTTTCTGAGTAAACCATTGTGTCATCTGCAGAAAGCAAAATAACTTTATTTTCTGTTTGCCTATGTTTATTCTGTTTCTTTTTCTAATAATTAAAACATTTTTAAAAAGAGCAAGATATATGCATGGGTAATTTTTCAGCATTGACAATTGCAAAACCTTTTGTTCCAATTTTTCCCTTCCTCCCCTCCACCCCTTCCCCCAGGTGGCAGGTAGACCAATACATGTTAAATATATAACTAAAGCATTTTAAACCCTACATCAAATAAAATAGCACTGGTAATAATGGTCATCTTGATCTTATTGGGAAAGACTCGATTTTATTCCCATTGTATGTAATTAAAGAAAGATCCTATGATTGCCGTACCATGTATTTTTCCTAGGAATGAGTATTGCATCTTACTATAATAGAATTTTTGTTCTTGTTATTAATATGATTAATATCTTTACAAAGTACCTGGAACATAGTAAGCATTTAGTAAATGCTTGTTTCCATTTTTTTCCTTCTTTGCTTTTCTCAGTATTAAACCAACCCTAAATTCTTGGTATGAATCCAAACTAGTCATTGTGTACAATCTTTGTGACATTTTGCTATAGCACCCTTAGTATTTTATTTAAAATTTTTGCATCTGTATTCATTATGTATATTTGTGTAGAATGTTCTTTCTCTATTTTGACTGCCCTTGGTTTAGGTATCAAATTTTTTTTGGTATTTCCTCTTAAAAAATTTTTATGGATAACAACACAGATATATTTCTTTATAACCCCACTGCCCTGGCACGTGCACATGTGGGGTACTGCCATGCGCCCCCCTCCCCCCAATTCAAAAACAAAAAACACAACAGAAAAACCAAAAAGAACCAACAGCAGTAGCAGCTCCTGATATTAAATAGTGGTGGTTTTGCCTTCCATTTTGTTAATATCTTTGATCTTCAAGATGGCTATTTTGGTATCTAATTAGGCTTTTAAAATTTGTTCGTTTTTCTAGGGTTATTTTCTCTTTTTGTGTAGTTGCTTGTCTCATTTGTTGAGCTATTCTTTTTCTTTTCTATTGATGAAAGCATTAAGAGAGAGAAAATTTCCCCTAAGGACCGTCTTGACCACATCTCAACAATTTTGTTACATAGTCATTATCTATTTTTCTACACTTGTTTGTGAGATTATTATCCTGTAACACATGGTCATTTTTATACAGGTTCCATGCACAGCTAAGTTATGTATATTCCTTTTTATTCCAATGCAATGATGACCAGAGTACTGTCACATCTACTTCTTAGGAAATTCTGTTCAGCCTTTTTAAACCCCTTTTTTGGTGGGTGGGATGAGGCGGGCACACTAGGGTGGCAGAGTTAATCTAAGTTGAAAAGCATATGTTAACTTTATTTTCTTAATTGTCTTTTCTGAGATCATGATTGTACCTTTTTGCCTTTTTAAAACTTTTAGCTGAAACATGAACTTTTTTCCCTTATTTTAATTTTTTGTGCTTCTTTCTTTCAAGTGTGTTTCATGCAAACAATATATTGTTGGATGATATTTTGTGATCTTTTCTTTTTTCTTTATGGGTGAGATCATCTCATTCACAGAATTAGGAAATATATATTTCCCTTCCATCCTCTTTTTATTCTTTCCTTTTTATTTTTTGTCACTCCTTTATAAAGAAGAGGGTAGAGATTGAGATGTGTGTTCCACGCCAGAGCTTTCTTTAGCCTTCTGCCCTCTTGCTCTCTTTGGAACCCACTCACATATTCTTGTTCTTTATTTTAAAACGTCCTTACATGATGTATTCCTGAAAAAAGCTTCATCGAGAGATTTTTTTTTGGCTTAGAACTAATTCTTCCTCTAATTTTCTTTTTTGCTTCCTGTTCCTCTTTTTCTCTGTTGTTTGAAATGTATTTCTGCATCCAACTGTTCTTCTCTCATCTGATCATTTCAAGTGTCACCTGTTCTCTTATCCATTCCTTCTTGATTGTACATTTTTCCACTAGCATACTCCAATTATTTGAGATAATTACCCAGCTCTTGTATTTTCTCCTCCTGTGTATTCCATTTCCCCTCCCTTTTCTTCCTTCTTTTAAGATCCTGAAAACATAGAAAAATGGTTCCCTGTCTCAATTTCCTCTACAACTATCAGGATATATTAGGGTTCTGAGGGGGCATGTGTAGTATCTTCCCATATGCAAATGTTAATCACTAATCATTGTTTAGTCTCTTTTGATTGCTTGCTCATATCTCAAGAGTTTCTAGTCAGTTTGGTTTTTTTTTTTTTTTTTTTTTTTTTTTTTTTTTTAAAGTCTGCCATGGCTAGAAAATCCATCTGTTTTATTAAAGATCCATTTCTCTCTTTGTAGGATTAGATGTTGGCCTTCCAGTTAAAGTTAATTCTTCGTCATAAGTCTGTATCTTATATTTCAGGCTTTCTTCTCCTTCATAATGGTTGCTTCTACATGATACATGGTCTTGACTGTAACTCCTTGTAATTGGACTTCTTTCTTTCTGGATGGTTGCAGTAATTTTTCTTTGAGCTGTCGTTGGATTTTGACTATGATGTTCCTAGAAAGTTTCATTTTGAAGTTGCTATAAGAAAGCGATTGACTGCTGGGTTTTTTCTGTCTTCTTTTAAGATTTCTTTTTGGTTTTAAGTTTTATTTTTTTTCAAGGAACAAAGAACAACTTTTTCTTCTTTTCCAACCTTCTAGTTGAAAACAAAATAAAAACAAAAATGAAATCTACATTAAAAAGATGTATAGCATAAAGAAAAATTCAGCATTGCTTATATTAAAAAATAGGCATCATTTTGCATTCTGAATCCATCTTTCTGTCAAGAGCATGTTTAATCATCGGTTCCTCTCGAATTGTAATTGGACCTTATTGTATTGAAATTCAAAATTCAAAATTTTACATCTTTGCCATATTGTTTCGTTGTTATCTGCTGTTCACTTCAGTCCTTCATGCGTTCATACAAGTCTTCCCAGGTCTGTGTGACATGATCTGTTCATCATTTCTTCCAGCATTTCTTCCCTGTGTCACAATGTGCGTTCTCTCCTTTGACTAGTTTAAATGAGGGTGGTGTTGCAATTATTAGAAGGGTCCTACCCCCTTTTTCCTTGTTTTTTTTCCTAGATACTTCTACATCTTGTTTGAGAGAGAATTTTCCTTCCTTTCCCTTCACCCCAGCCATCCCTAGTGTTTTCCTCTTCCCTTCTCTTAAGATTATGACATAACAGGACCACTTACCTGTCTTATCTAAGTAGACTCTCTTTGACCTCTGATAAGAATAGGGTTTCGAGGGGTAACATGTAACATCTTACCCTTATTTAAATATCAGCCGTTTATCCTTGTGTAGTCTTTTGTGATTGTTCATTCGTGTTTATCTTTTTTTTTTCTCTCTCTACTCGCGAGGTTTTTGAAATCTTAGGATTTTTACATCTCTATGGTCTCTTCAAGTGCCTAGAAGTTTTCAGTTTCATTAAAGGTTGTTTTCTTTTCTCTCTTCCACCCCAAGATTATAGTTTTAGCTAGTTAAAGGATTATTGACTAACCTATCTTTTTCAAAACTCTGCTCCATTGTATTCAAAATGCTCCACTGCTTCATAATGGTGGTTCTAAACTGTGTCTGGTCCTCAGTACTTGAATTCTCTTTCTGTCTGCTTGCAGTATTGATTCTTTGATCTGAAAGCTCTAGATTGGGGCCATAATCTTCCTGGGAGATGTTTTTGGAAGTAAATTTTTCCCCCCCTTTCCTTTTTTTGGGGGGGGGAGCAGAAGGGAGATTTTTTGAGCTACTCCTGAGATTCTGAAATTTTTTTCTTCATGTTTTCTGGTTCCGTTGTCTTCAGTCACATTTTCTTATATATATATTTTTTTTCATTCCTTGGACTTTGTTTTGATATTTCTTATCAAATCCTCCTTGGCTTCTATTTAGTCTTTTCTGGTTTTTAGAGTTTGTTGAATGCAGGATTTATGCCTCTTTTGCTAAAGTATTATTAAGTCCCTTTCCAATTCTTTCTTCCATAGTGCTCATTTTTCTCCTGCTTTTCCCTTTAATGGTCTCATTTCTTTATATACACCTGAGACACGATCATTTAAATGTTTTGAAACGTACTGGAGTGAAAATTTATAAAAAATGAATTCTGTGGCTGGTTGGTGGTACAGTGGATAGATTAGTGGACCTGCAGTCGGAACAACCTGTTTGTTTGTGAAAGTAGTCCTCTCTTGATGGTGTAGTGAGCCTTCTACTAATAGTAAAAATAAGTAGCTAACGGAACATCTCCTGTGTGCCAGGTGTTATGCTAAGCCCCTTACAAATATTACATCATTTGATCTTCACAATAACCTTGAGAAGTAGGTGCTAATATTATACCTGTTTTACAAAGAAGAGAACTGAAACAGAGGTTATGTGATTTGCCCAGGATTATGCAGCCAGCAGCTATCTGAGGCTTCCTGGTTCCAGGCCCAGCTCTTTATCCATTGAGCTTCCTAGCTTCCCTTGATACACAGCCTAGGACTTATTCTGAACAAATACTGGGTACAGATCCCCTCCTCATTCCGCCTTGCATCTTTGACCTGAGAATGAGTATTGGGCAGACTGTCTCCCGTTTTGTGTCCAAGTCCGCTGGCATGAATTTGACGTAGTACACAGCCATTCTTTGTGAGGTATCTTTGCTTGACATGCTTTGTCCTCAAAGTTCTTCACTCCCTCTTTTTCCCTGTGCCTATCTGGACAGGAAAAGGAATTTTTCTTGAATTTCCTCATCAGGATTCAGTGTAACATTTTTTCTAGATCTTTTTGGAACAGGAGCTCACTTTACACCTTTGTGCTACCAGTGATTGTGCTTCATCTTCCTAGTGCAATGATTGTTAGGTAATCTCTCCTTGATCTGTTTCCTAGGTCACTTTTTACATTAAATACCTTCTATTTTGGCAGGGAGGGTGTGTTTTCAATCTTTTAGCTTTCTTTTTGTTTTTCTCACATTAGGGATTCATTGGCTTCTCTTTGATCCATTCTGATTTTTAAGCATTCTGTTGCTTGGGTCAAGTTTTTAACTTGGGCCAAGCTGTTGATCTTTTTTCACTTCTTTCTTTTAAACTCTTGTTTCTTAGCCGGCTTTTTTCCCCCCTATAGCACCTCTTCGTTTCATTTAGAAAATCATTTTAAAACTAATGCTTCATATCTTTCAGGAATTCTAGGGGAACTCACATCCAAGCTGTCTTTCTTTTAAGAGTCTGTCTCTTTTATGTGTTTTGAACATCCGTGTCACCATAATTGTTCTTTATGATATGATTCCTTTTTTTTTTTTTTTTTTGCTTGTTCATTCTTCTGGTCTTATCTCCTGTCTTTGCATGTTGGGTTCTGACCAGGCTCTCTGCATTTTTTTTTTTTTTTTAAAGACAGTCAGGGTTCAATGACTTGCCTAGGTTCACATAGCTAGCAAGTGTCTGGGGCTGCATTTGCACTCAAGTCCTCCTGACTCCAGGTCTGGTGCCTGTTTACTTCTAACAGGAATGACTGGGCCATACTTAATCTACTTTTGTGTCCTCTTGAATCTTTCTGTTGCTTTCTTAAGCTATTGAATGTTAAGTAATCCCACGATCCCCAAGTGATCTAATACAGGCAGAAGTTTTGGTGTTGATTTTCTCTTCTAAGTTCTGATAGTTGCTAGCCCAAGTTTTGATCTGAGCAGTACAATTATGACATTGCTGTTGATTTCACCCAGTTAAGTAAGCTCACATAGATAGATTTTTGCCGCATTCATCCATCAATGGCCAACTAGAGGCTAATGAAGGTTTAGAATTGCCAGTTAACATCTGTTTCTGTTACCTGCCCAAAATCAGGTCCCTCTGTGCACCTTTCTTTCTGGTACGTGGGACCTCCTTTGTCTCACAGCTACAAGCCCTTGTTGATTTCTCATGCTGGAAGAATTCCTTGAAAATTTGTCCTAAAGCCCATCTCCAATGTGCACAGACCTTTCTCTATTTCTCTACTGGGAAACTGATTTACTTAGCCTCCCCTCTTCCCCCTTGAGTTTCCTAATTAGCATTTGGTCTGGTACATTTTCTAAATCTTTTGGGAATGATCAGTTCTTAGTGGTTTGGCCAATACTGCTTCTTTCAATTCTGCGGCCTTGCCTGGTCCATCCTTCCATATGCTTTATACATTTCAAAGCAGTTTTATATGCATATTCTTTTTATTCAGCTTCCTGAATGGCATTGACAGATTTATCTGGAATTCTGTGGAATGGATAGAGTAGGTAGTCCATAGGTATGGATCCATTTAAAATAATTCACTGATAATTTAGCTTAGAAAGCACAATGGCTAGTGTTGGAATTAGAGTCAGGGATGATCAACGTTTCTGTCCTACCTTAGGAATTTAATCTGAAGCTCAATGAGCTTCTCTCATCCTCAGTGTCCATATCTAAAAGTGGGCTCAGTAAAATGAATTCTACCTCACAGGATTGTTGTGAGAATCAAATGATTGAAATAGGGAAAGTGCTTTTTAAACCTTTGAGTGTCATGTAAATGCTAGCTATTATTATTCCTTTGTTTCTTATTGGGATCTGTTAACAATTCAATAAAACTTGGAGGAATAAATTTTGCTAATGTGTTGTTGTTTGGGGATATCTTCTAAATGACCTCATCATAAAAATATCTTGTTTCATATTGTAAATTGGTTTTTAACATAGCCTATCTACTTATGATTGAACATTCTTTTTTTTAGTCCAAAAGGGAAAAAGAAACAAGTGAAGACAGAGTCTCAAAGTGACCCAAATACCTCCCTCCCTTTGACCCGGACGAGTTCTTCTGTCTCATCTCATGGTAAATATGCTCATTTGTTTATTGCCTCTGTTAGACGCTTGTCTTAAAAGTTCATTCTGCTGTCTTTTGTACCTCCATTTTTGCCTCTCACCTGTAGGAGCTCTGAATTAGTGGCCTTGAAACCTGAAATGCTTTGTTGTGTGTTAGCAAATGAGAGGCCAGCCAATGATGTTGCCCCTAGAAATGAGGTTTTCTGACTAGATCATATCTCTAGTCGTTTGTGGGTCCACTCCCAAATCTGGGATTTTGTGCAGACTACGTGATTTAAACTTAACCGCCATGTATCTGTTGCTGTTATATGGTCATATATAATTTGAACTCATTCTGAAACATGAAAAAATGAAATGGTGGGTGTGTATGGCTCCTCCAGTATGCTGTCATAGATCCCGTTGACCAAAAGCTCCTAGAACAAGTTGATGTTCACTATAATCGTAATCAAGTTTTGAACTTTGCCGTTTTCAATTCTAACATAGTATAGCCAAACGAGCCATATTTTCAGGTCCCAAATTACAGTATAGATCTGTTATTCAGTGCTGTCTCTTTGAAATTGAAGTTTCAGAGCCTGGTGATGATCCTGGTGGATATGTAATTGATGAAGCTACTGAGGGACAAAGTTCTTCCAATCCAAATGTACAAAGCCAAAATGAAAATAGTACTGCTCCAAGCAAAAGTACATCATCCCAGAGTAAAGTTACATCAGCTGAAAGAGGTAGGAAATAAATAAATCGATAATTTCTTTTGATGCCTTTCAGTAGGATGTAAGCTTTTCAAGAACAGGGACTGGACTCTTTTTTTCCTTACTTCCTCCCTCTCTCCTTCCCTATTCTAGCTATGGAGCTGTTTAATAAATACTTGTTGATAATTTAATTTGATTGACTTTTACAGTCTTTCTTTTTAAGTAACAGATAAGTCATTTAAGAACTATTATATTTAAAGTATAAAAACTAGATTTTTTTCTTTCTTTTTTAAAAAAAGGGAATCTAAATTTATGGTGTTTCCCTTTAATTGCCAGCCTGAATAATTTGGATAAAGTATCTAGTTGTCCTTTTTTTCATATCGAGCTACCTATAAGACTTTGTTCTTACACGAGCACCTCAAATTGAACATATTCAAACTGTATCTAATCTTTTTTCTTTCTCCCTAAATCTGCCCCTTCTATTGTTTTCATTATTTCTTTCCATGTCACCTTCTTTCTTCATCCTCCCATACCTATAATCTCAAAGTTTCTTTGGCTTTCCCTCCACCATTCATATCCACGTATTGTTTTGTAGTTTTTGTTTGTTTCTAATTTACTATTAACTTTTCCATTGCCTCCGGTTCTCCCAGTGTCTCTTCTTCTTCCTTTCTTCTACATAACGGACTGTCCTTCTGTATAACAAAGAATTTTTTTTTAAAGGAGATGAAAAGGAGCAGGCTGCCACTCATTATACATTTAATATGTCTTCTAAACCCATGCAAGAGTATTTAATTTATTGAAATTCTCATAGGCTCTTTTTCTGTTGATACAATGCTGAGCAGCGAGAGCAATTATGAAGTTGTTGAATTGATCCACTTAGTGGATCTTGGATGGGTCCTCACTGTAGTAAAGTAATCCTTTTACACCTCCCTAAAATGACTCAATATTTCACTCCCCACAGTAATTCTTGTCAAAAGTTTTCAGCCTTTTTAAACTCACTTATAGCGAGAACCTGGCCTTATTCTAATCTGGGGGGAAAAATGAAGCCATTTACTAAGAGCTCTTTCTTTTCCTCTCCTCTTTCATCTCAGATGTCTCTCTCTACTCTCTCCTCCTTTACCTATCTCATGTGAAGAGAGGGCCTTTCTTTCCTTTTGCCAAGGCAAATGTCTCCATGTGCACTCTTTCCATGTCCTCTTTTCCAAGTTGCACCCTCTGGTACCACCATTCTTCTTGCCCTGTAAATTGGCCGCCTCGGTGCTGTCTACAAACTGCTCCCTTCCTCGTTCCTAAAATACTCTTCCTCAATCCCATCATCACTCCCCAGCTCTTACCTTGTTTTTCTCCTTTCATTCATAGCTAAACTTAGGAAAAAGTCCTATAAAATCAAGCCCTTCTCTCTCTCTCTCTCTCTCTCTCTCTCTCTCTCTCTATTTGGCGTTCTCTGTAGTTAGGGAAGGGGGTCTCTTAAATGGCAAATGTCATCTTTCTCAGTCCTTGTATGTCTTGACCTCTTTGCTGCCTCTGCCACTGTTGGTTGTTCCCTTTTCCTGAATAGTCTCTCCTCTCTGCTTTCGTGATGCTGTGCTCTGCTTGCCTCTCTGCTGGCTCCTTCCCAGTCTCCATTGCTTGAACTTCATGCACATCCTGTCTGTTAACCCTGGGTGACCCCTGTCTGGACTCTTCTTCCTCTTTACCCACGTGGTAATCTCATCAGCTCTCATGGATTCCTTTTATAATCTCTTTGCTGGTGACCTGACGTCTATATATCCAAGCCCAATCTTTGTCGGCACCTCCATCCGACTGTCTTTTGGATATCTCCGACTGAATATCCTGTAGACATCTTCAATTCAACGTGTCCCAAACTGAACCTATTTTCTTTTACCTCTAAACATTCAGTGTTGTGGTCAAGATATCCCCTACATCCTTGTGGTCACTCAGACTCTCGCACTTCCATCTTTATTCTCGCTTATATTCATCCCATCGGTATTCGTTCTGTTACCAAGTCCTGTCATTTGTACTTTTATGCCATCTCCCCTTTTCTTCTCTAACACCGCCCTTGCCCTGGTACAGGCTCTATCACCTCATGCCTGGACAATTGTAGTAGCCTGCTGGTGGGGCTGCCATCCTTAAGGTTCTCCTCACTCCACTCCCTCCTTCTCTGCTCAGCTCCCAAAATGTTTTTCCTGAAGATCAAGCCTGATCATCTGAGCTCCCTATGCAGCAAACCCCAGTGGCTCCCCGTTACCTCGGGAATCAAATACACAATCTCATTTGTCTGGTGCAGCGCCCACAACACAGCCTCTTCCTGCTTCTCCAGTTTTCACATATATATTCTCCGATGTAGCACTACTGGCCTTTTTGTGCTTCCTACCTTTTCTTTGGCTTTTCTCGAGTCTTCTTCCTGCTTCTAAAGCTTCTCTGGCTTCCTTCAAGACTGTTCAAATTCTGCCTTCTCCAGGAACGCTTTCCCCATTCTTTCTGAGATGACTCTTCTCTTCACACCATATGGATTTGTGGTGTATTGAGACATGGAGCTTGAGGGCAGGAACTTCCTTTTCCCCTTTATTTGCATCCCCAAACTTTTACATGCTCACTCCGTGGCCGGCACTATGTTAGACAGATTCATGCAGTCTTTGCAAAAGTTTCCCTCATTCCTTCAGACTTATTAACTACAAAAGAACACGGTAGATGCTGCAGGGAGATGATTAGCACATTATCTCTATCTTGGTACGGGTTATAATTTGTTAGTAAGACAAAAGAATGGTATTAGGGTGCTGCATGGGATTGGGTAGAAAGGAAAGTTTTCCTGATCTGATCAAGAATCCCATGGCAATGAGTTCTGAGAAATGCTCATGTGATAGGAAATCTCTTAACAAGTACATGGAATGATTTGTGTGCACATATGTACACACATAGATACTCGCACAACCCCAAATTTCTCCCTTTTGGTTTTACTGAAGACTAGCTGATACACTTTTTTTCATGTTAACCTTTTGGGAAAGAGTAGTTTTGTTTTCTATGCAGACTTTAAATTAAGAGATTAATTAAATAAGGCCTTTGTAAATAGAAACTGAGTCTTTAAAGTAGTTTTTTTCCCCCCAAAGAATTTTTTGAAGACCATATATTTTTTTCTGGGTTGTAAAAGCAAGATGAATTTAATATGCCTATTTGCTATTAAGGTATATAAGATCCCTTGTATATTTCATTTTAAAAAATTTCCTTTTTTTGCTGAGGCAATTGGGGTTAAGTGACTTGCCCAGAGTCACATAGCTAGGAAAGTAGTAAGTGTCTGAGGCCAGACTTAACTCGGGTCCTCCTGACTTCAGGGCTGGTGCTCTATCCACTGTGTCACCTAGCTGCCCCTCTTTCATTTCTTCTTAGCTCAGTTTTGAGCCATCTTTGCAAACTCCATCTTAACCTTTAAAAATCATCCTTCCTGTTTTAGATCAGTCCCTTGCCGAGCCCCTTACAAATGGCGATGGAGAACAACACCAAAAAGGAGTGAAGAGAAAATTAATTATTACATCAGAAGATGATGAAAGCCATGATGAAGGACAGAAGAAAGAAAGACGAGAGAGAGCATGTTCATCTTCATCAGAGAGTGGGGAGTCTAATTCCAGTTCTGAAAGTTCGTGTTGCTCTGATACGGACTCCGATTCAAGTTCCAGAACGGACCGTGATTATGTAGAGGGAGACCACGACTACAGCAAAGTCATTCGTACCAGACCTAAAAGAAAGCTCAGAAAGAATCTTGCCAGTGGAAAGAGACCGTGGAAGACCAGAGGAAATGCAGAAAGAGGTGGTAGATGGGGCAGATGGGGCCGGTGGAGCAGAGGAGGAAGAGGAAGAGGAAACAGAGGTCGTGGAAGTCGAGGAAGAGGAAATGGCGCAAGGGGGAGAGGAAGAGGGAGAGGAATCTCAAGAGGAAGCTCTAGAGCCAAACGTTTACACGTTGCGGATGATGAATTTGACAACATGTTGTCAGTTCGATTTAGTAGACTGCCCCGAATTAAAACAAGAAACCAAGGCAGAAGAACTGTTTTGTATAATGACGATTCCGACAATGACAGCTTTGTTCCCGCTGAAGATCCATTGAATCTTGGTACGTCCAGATCTGGCAGAGTACGTAAAATGACAGAGAAGGCCCGGGTCAGTCATCTCATGGGATGGAATTATTAGTAAATGAACCTTTAGGTAAATTTTTAAAAATCACATCCCAATGGCCTTCTCCTACAGGGAATATACCAGGCAAATCTACCAAGCAAATTGTGTGGGGATTTTCTGCTTCCTTCCAGTGGTGCTTTTTCATTATGCCAGTATAAGTTTGTTTTGAGACTCGAGCTCTCCACACTTCAATTTTCCCTGCAAGCCTTACTCATTAGGCCTTAAAGTAAAGAAATTCTGCTCCCCCCACACACTACATATTTACTATGTTAAAGGAGCTTCTGGCTTCTCTACAGTAGCATGACATTTTTATCACAAAAAGGAAATCGCCCTTTTTTGGTTTTGTATTATAGAAATTACAGCACCTTCTTACAGAGTTTTTATATAGTTTGTTTTTTGTTTTGTTTTGTTTTGTTTTTTTTTTTTACCATTTTGATTCCTATACACAGTAATAATGATAACTTTTGCACAATACAGCAATCCTAAAAGGCAGCTATAAAATGTTTACAGTTTCTATATTGTAAGAAGGATCTGGATTATTTTAATCATCCCAGGCCAAACTTTCACAAATTGTACTGAGCTGAAGTATATTTATACGACAGGTTTTTGGGGGGAGGGGGAAGGGGAGGGGACCTGAGCGAGAGAGAAGGTGGGGAGCTGGGGGGGGGGAGAATCTTGATATGATTTTCATTGGTTCTTCATGTTTAAAAGTGAGAAAAGGGTTGGTGCCTTGTAAATATGTAGCAAATCTTTGCTGTGGTGTGTCCTGATGTGTGCATTAACTTTATTTAAAAAAAAAAAAAACAATACTTGAGAAGTATCAAAATCTAGACAAAAGGTGCCAAATGCAAAAGTTACTTGCATCTATTTTCTTTTTCTTATATTTTAATGCATTAGACATTGTGTAGCTAAAGGTGAAAAATTCCTCATCTGCACAGAGTAAGTTCTCTGAATACAGTAGCTCAGCTACCTCTCATAAACTACAACTACTGGAAACCTAAAAGAAAATAGATGCAGTTCTGCATTACTAAGAAGAAATTAGAAGTAGCCAATCATTAGAAATGCTTTGCTCACAAATGATAAGCCAAAAGGTTGTCTACGATCCTATTGGCTCTGACTTTAATAGCAGTAATTGTCAAAATTCCACAAGCCTTGTGTACTCTACCTTAGCTTATATTAGAACTTGTCTGTGTAAGTAGTATATTGGGCTGTTGTTTTCTATGTCTCTGCTACTACTTACTATTTAATAGATGTGGCTTTGGTTTTCATTCAGATCTTGAAACTTTTAACATCTAGTTTGCGCTGTGATGTCCTAACTGACTAATATTTGGGGTCAACTTTTGTAGCTTCTGTTCATACTGTTTTTTAAAAAAGGGCTCTTCTGTTACAGTCTTTTAGAAAAGGACCTGTTGTTGCACTCTATACTGATGTTTTGATCTATGACTTCCCGGGGATAGGGAAAGACTTGAAAACTCTCGTGCTCATGTTCACAGCAATAGAATTTACATATGGTGCCATAAGAAAGTTTGGGTCAAAAGACTTGTTTTATTTCTTGAATTTGAGACATTCGCACTCATCGAGTAGCAGGTATTGATTGTGATGGAATGAAGAAAATCGGCTCCGATTCAGCTAGTAGTAGCAGATTTCTTGGACTTGACCATTACTTAACGGGATCAGCCTTGAAGCGGTTGATTCATTCAGCCATCCTAAATCAGTACTTAATTACAAAGCTACCTACAAATCATTCCATGCTTTTGGATGCTTTAATTTTTGATAATTCCATCAAAAGTAAAGGAAGGAGTGTATACATCCACACACGATACACACACAGGCATGAAACTTTGGGCAAATGAAATGGAGGAGGACATCCTGGCCTGACATCCTTGAGCCTATTTTGTTTTGTCATACAAATGATGTTTGGGCTTAACAGAAGTGTTATTGTGAAACGTTAATGGCACTAACTTTGCTTTTTGGTACGGTAAATGTCACTGCTACCTTTCTGTTGTTTTCTTCACTGATTCCAAACTCCATTCTAGGCGTGAATTCAAGATTTCTTTTGCAATCTTGGTCTTCACATGGATCTTTGCCTATGTGCACTATTTCAGTCACTCCTCTTTTATGCACTTGGAAGAGTTTGTGCTATTCTTTTCCTGGACTTTCCAGTAAACAGTGTAACATGGATACACTTCAGTTAGTATGCACACTCTAATACATACCATCCGAGGTTCTTAGCATAATTTTTACATTCCTCTATTCAGCTGTAGTAGAATTGCCATTTATGTTAATCTTAGCTAGTTTAAGCATTATTTATTTATTTCAAAAAAGAGAAATTTGTTTAGTCCCCAAGACATTTTTCTTGATGTGAGATCGTTTTGATAAGGTGAACTGTGTTTTCTTTGAAGAGTTTAGTTTATGTCTTTTGAAATACTGTGAAGTTAATAGTGAAGCAGCATTTGGCTCAAGTGTGAGTCTTAATCTTCTGGGTTGGAATGGTAAGAACAAGACAGAAGCTTGTGCCAGAGCAAAGCAGTCTTTGTTGACTGCAAAACATCCGTTTGCATGCAGACCTTCTGGATGCATGAAAATAGCCTCAGTTTGGAGGAGTCTTTATGTTCATATCTGAATTTTTGGTTTCCGATTTAGATAGTATTTTTGAAAGTCTCATAGGATGCTGTGTAGAGTTTTTTAAACTTTTCATTACCTTGTCATTCCCACTTTTTTCTCAGAGCCCATTTATTTAAGCTAGACTTTGGGCCCTAGGAAAAGTAAAGCAGGAGAGATTAATTGAGAGAAAGGAGGGGGGGAGATGGACATAGCATTTTTCATCCCTAGGCAAGACCACTTCTTTTTAGCTCCAATAAGGTATTTATGTACACATGTCGTGAGCTTGGTCTTTATATTGTAGATTATAAGTGGTTTAGCAGAGATGCTAGCCAGCCTATGGGCTTCCATCATATTAATGCTTTTAAGAGTCTCGCGATGAGTAAATTTAAAACAAAAATGGTTTGAGTGTTTGGGTCTGGAAGGTGTATTGGGGTTTCTTTTGGGGTTCTTTTTTCCAGCGGTAAGAACTGTTTTCCCCAAACCCCACCATCCTGGTTAGTTTTTGCATTTTTAATGCATTTATATTTCCCCCAAATCTTCACACCTTTTGTTACTCAGACAGGAAAAGGAACTTATTCCATGGTTATCCAATTCTTGCATCTCTCCTACTGTTCCTGACTTAACTGCTGTCAATCCAGTTTAGGTACACATCAGATGCCTCTGTTGAACCTTAATTTACTGACCTTTTTTTTCCCTCTTTTTTTCCTCTCCTTTTTTCCTTCCCTGAAGATTTTGTATTACTGCTCCCATCCATCCTGGAAGTGTAGGTTAACCTAATGAATAGAAATCATAGAACTTGTTCTGTAAAACTGGGGTCTTAAACAAAATGTCCACATTTGGAATTTTCTTTTCTCCCACCCCTTCTCCCAAAGCACGTTCAGAATTTAGTAGAACTTGTTTCACTTCACACCTCCTCCTCCTCCTTTTTCTTTCTCTCTTTTTTTTTAAAGTTTTCTGTAGGCTCACTTCCCATGTAGCTTTATCGAAATTGGATGATATTGTTAAATTTTGTTCTTTTGAGCCTTTTCACAAGTATATTATTCTGGCTTCGATGGTAAATTGAGGGTACCTTTTGCTGGTTTTGCGTATCTTGACAATGAGTTCATGCAGTTTTATCAACAGGTGCTCACTTAAGACTTTGGGATTTTTGCACAATTTTTAAAACATCTCAAGTTAACTATAATTAGTTATTTATTATTGGAATGTTAAATGATCATCACTGTTTTGATTTTTGAAATTTACACTATTTAGGAAAGATCACATTTTTTGATATTTAAGATCCATTTTTGACTGTTAATCAAGTGACATTTTATGATACCTGAAGAACTGTCAAAATGGAAACAGAATCTTGCAACATCTTTCCAAAGAATTTTTGCTTTGAAAAACATCTTGGGAGATTTTTCATGCTCTTTCCTTTATTTTTTTTTATTTGACACGAAAGTGATTATTTCCATGTTACAAAATTTTTTTTGATGCCAGTATAAAGATTAAAGCCATTTTTCCAGGTGCTACATTTATGCCATATAAGTGACACTCAGATCTCCCTAATATTTGTTTTTTTATCTGTGTTCTTAATCTCCTCCTTTCCTCTCCCCCCCCTCCCCTCTTCCCACCATCTTCTTGGTGTTCTCATGCCCAGTTTCTTTATTTCACTTTCTGTGATATAAAACTGCTACCTACATTAGCACAAGTCAGCAGGACTGGCAATTGTGTAAATAGAAATTCTCTACAGCTTAGAATTAAATAAGGTGTGTTTGTCTTCCTAACTATATACTCACTTGTTATTGTAACACTTAACTTAAACCTAGAGAAGGAGACCTTCGTGGATTAAGAAGAGAATGATTAGTACTTTCTAGAAAGCAAAATTGAAGGATAGCAGACTCCTTAGAAATCTAGGTTGGGAAATATTTTTACAATTCTATATAAACAGATATTAGCTATTAGGAGGTACTAAAAATTCGAATTCTTAACCAATAGTGTGTGGTGATGGCAATCAGGAAATGACTTCTTTGGTCCTGTGTTTTATCACTCTGTTCCTTTGTAAGCCCCTACGTAGTATTTAATAGTACAGTGATCTGGTCCTTAGGGTCCATGTTTTGAGAAGGGAAATGACCCTGAAGTAATTGATATATTGTTTTATGAATAAAAGGGTCTATGAAACTAAAATTTCAGTGAGGAAGCCAAGCTAATGAGACTTCGCTTTCAAAACAAAACAAAACAAAACTGGTTAAAGGAACACTTTCTTTAGAAACTCTTTGAGGGGGGAAATACTGGACTAACTCACTGCCAAAATGCACTCTTGCTACTTTATGCCTTAACTCATGGTTATGAGGAGAGTCGGTAGCAAAGCGTCAAGAAGATGGCAGATAACACTGGGAATTTCTCACTGTAGGTCCAGATGGGAACTTGAATAGTTAGAAAGATGTCATTTCTTGGCGTTTACTTTTTTTTTTTTTTTTTTTTTTTTGGTTCTTTCTCTGCCATAGAATGTTTTAAAAATGTTGTTTACCTGAGAGACATAAGGAGCCTCCTGCTATCTAAGAATGAAGGATTCTCCTTCACTTGGAAATAGTTACTGCTAATACGTTTGGGGTCACTTTTAGTGGTGGTAAATCTGATGTTTACACTTGAAATCTGGGCGGCTCGCTGTGTTGAAATGTCAACTTTAGAAACTTTGGTCTCAACACTTTTTAAGTGTTTTAGACCTCAAGACTGAGATGTTTCAGACCCTCCTCTGGCTCACAACAAGATTTTCTAGTTGAGCCACAAAGCCCTGAAATTTTTGATTTTTTTTTTTGGGCAGAATTGCCTGCAGTCTTAACTGTAATATTTTAAGTGGTGCTTTACTAAAATGTGTGGGGAGGGCAAAGGGTGGAAAGTTTGTGGTGTTGGGTGGGATTGGGAGGGATAGAGGGGGGTGGGGGTGACCATGAGCCAGAAGCTGAAGGAGCTATCACTCTGTCAGCTAATAGGGACTTTTCAGCCTAGTTCCTTACCTTCTGTGTTTAGCCATGTACTTCCCTCCCAGTGCCCAGAACTTACTTCACTGGCTTCAAGATTATTTGGCTGGCCAAGGATCGGACTACACTTACGCATTTCCTTTCTGTTATACAAAATTCAAGAAATAAACTGTTTTAAGAAATCTTATCACCCATCTCTTTCTGGCACCCCCAGTGGCTATGACAATGGCCTTTAGCTGATAGGATTGGGAGGGTTTAAAAAAAAAACGAAGCTGTTTGTTTTTATTAGGTTAAAAATTCCATTTGACACATTACAGAAACATTTTTTCAAATTTCCTTGGGTCTTAAAATTTTTCCTATATTGTTTCTCATTAGGAAAAAATAATATATTCTTTGCAGCAGTATTGATTGGGCAAGATCACTTTGGACTTCATTTGTGTTTTTGGTTTTGGTTTTGGTTTTTTGTTTGTTTGTTTGTTTTTTTCCACTTGAGCTCAGAACAAAGTTTAAGTACTGTCTAACCTCTTAAAATTTTATGTGTTCCTGACAGTTTAAAGCAGGCCACCAAAAATGCACAAAAACAGATTGAACTAAGACATTTAGTTTGGGTGTTGATTTTCAAGGGATATTTATGCCCATATATTTACAGCCTCAATCTCAGGTCCCTTTAAATAAATATACTTCAGGGATTTTTAATGCCACCCAATGATGGCAGACCAAATGTAATATTTATATGCAATGAGCTGTTAGTGTTTGTATTATAAACATGTAAATCTGTAAATTTTGGGGGGAGTTCACTTATGTAATTTGAGATGTTATCGTTTTCCAGCTGTCTTAATAAAAAAGATAAAACTCTTGCTTTGGATTTGATTTTTGTATCGCTTTGTTAATTGGCGACGATAAGTCTCTTTGCAGAGTAGTCCCATTCGGTATCCCGTTCGATTGAATTTACTTCCAGCAATTTTGGAATTTGTCTTTTCATCTTCAAGATGTGTACTGAATTCTAAATATTGACTTGGCATATCATCTTCAAGGTCTCCCAA
Source organism: Antechinus flavipes (assembly GCF_016432865.1). NCBI lineage: Eukaryota > Metazoa > Chordata > Mammalia > Dasyuromorphia > Dasyuridae > Antechinus > Antechinus flavipes. The sequence goes on along the minus strand of NC_067404.1, from coordinate 60,890,119 downwards.
GTTTTTAGAAAGCTGATTTCCACCTGGGTGGTTTTTGTGCTCTGTGGCACTCTTATTCCTGCATAAAATTATTATTATTATTTTTAAAGCTAAATACAACCAAAAAATACAGTGCTGAAGTATTGTTTTTTTAAGTGCTGACAGGAGGAATGGGTAGAAGCTGAAGAGAGGCAGACTGAGGTTTGACAGATATAGTAGAGAAGAACTTGGTAAGAAAAAAAGCTATCTGCACAAGTATTTGCTTGAGGAGATGAGGGCCTCCTTTACTGGAGTTCTTCAGAAAGAAATCTAGTCATCTGTTGGGAAAATTTTAGAGGAGGTTTTTGCTCACTTTAGGGCTGGTCTGCATGATCAAGGAGGGCCTTCGGAGCTGTGCTTCTGGGACACATAATGAGTTTGACGCTGAATCACTGATTTCTTTGTGTACAGCAAATGAAAACAAAACTGGGTATTGCTCCTCCCAAAAACATGCCATTCACTTAAGTCACAGTCAGCAAAAAATGTCCTGAAGAACTGCAATCTGGAAGTCACGAGGGATCAAACTAGAAGTGAGCTTTTTCTCTCGCCATTCTGAGACAGATGTGTTTGATAAAGTGGGTCTCTTACTCTAGGGTGTTAATAAATTATTAGATGCTTTATTTGGGGAGGGGAGGCGGGAGTAAGCTCTCTTGAATGCTGTACCAGAAATGCACAAGCTCTGACAGGTCCTTCCCTCCTGGAAAGACCACCAGTGTGACAAGACCAGGAACCGGTTGTCTTGAGGACAATTGGCGAAGCTCATCACTAGAAGGGCTGCAACCCCAAATAATGAAACTTTTCAGCCTCAATGACTTAGGTTGTAGAGGGAACAAGATCTGTATTGGTGGATTTTATGGCTTAGTACATGGGTGGATAGCCAGCAACCCTCCTTCCATCTGGAAAATTGTGATGTTTGTATGCCCCTCTTGATAGACATCACAAATCAAGGTATCTTCTACCCAGATGGGTTCCCACCATATATAAACACAGACTGGTGTCTTTGGGTAAGGCTGCTCATGCCGTGGCAACAATTGGCTCCTAACATAAGGGTTTCTTTGGTGACTGGGACCTAAAAAAGGTCCTGAGTCAAGACATAGGAGGAAAAAACCCTGCCTTCCAATGAATTTTTTAGTATGTGCAATGGGCTGGGCTGGATCTAAATTGAGAAGGATTCTATAGTTTCGAGTTTAGGTGCGTGTGTGTGTGTATGTGTGCGCGCACACACACGTGTGCATTCACATATAAGAGTATGATAAATACTTAAGGTTTAAAGGGTGGCATGAAAGCCAAAAGAAGAACTATCATGAAGGTTTTTATGGAACCGGTGATATTGGAGAGAAAATGGATGGGTTGGTTTCTGAGAGGCAGAAATCAGAAGATGAACATTTATGTAGCATCTAGTCTGGGCCAGACACTGTACTGAGTGTCTTGTTTTTCTTAACAGCTAGTCCTGGGAGACCAATGTCTTACTGTCGAGGAAACAGATAATTGGGTCGAGCTGCACATCTAGTACATCTAAGGCCAAACTTGAACTCCAATTCCAGGCCCACTGGCACCACCTGCCTCCCGCTGTATTCAGTGGAAAATCGGTTTCAAGGTGAATATGAAAGAGAATAACGTAAAAGCTACATTGGATACGATCGTGCATGGCCTCAAAAGCTGCCTGAGGAACTCGGCCTCTTTAGACAGTGAATGATGCTGACGAACAGCAGTGACACGATCAGAAGCCTGTGTGTTAGATGGATCTGGCAGTGGTATGAAGCATCCATTTAATGAATATTTTTGTTGCATGTTAAAATATTCGACATGTTTCTTGAGTACCTCTATGTATAGGCACTCTATTAGACAATGAGAGAGAAAGAATAAGAAACCAGCCATGCGTTTGACATCTGGCATAGGGACCCAGTGGGAGGAAAAAGGGCAAGGATGTAAGCAAGGAATTCTGTCATCCCTTCAAGGATCACGTTTGGCTTTTGATGACTCCACTTTCTCAGAGGCCAGAAATATCTAAGGCTTTTGTGCTTCTTAAAGGAATGTTTTCTGTCTTCACATGAGCTTGACCTTCAGTTGAAAAGAATTCTAATTCTCTGTGTTTCATATTGAGTTATCCAAGAATTTGATGAATAGTAAGTAAGATATTCCGCTTGTTTTCTTACAAGGAATTATAAACTTGGTACTAATGAGCACATTGCTGAAATTCATTTCAATTCATCAGTAATAGCTTTGCAAAAGTAGTGCTTTCAGATTTGAAAAAGGCTGGTAGAACTCATTTGGTCCTTCAGCCTTTTGACGTAGGTGCTCCCATTATCCTCACTTTACAGATGAGGAAACTTGAGGCTTAGATGTGGTGGCTCCTCTAGGCTCATAGAGCCAGTTCGTGTCTGAAGCAGATTTTGAAACTGGCCTCTTCCCAACTCCCAAGACCACCGCTACAACACCCAACTGCTGCCTTCCTTCATGCAAGGCACTGAAGAAAGAAAACAAAGGAACCCCCAAAAACCTAACCCTTGGGTAATTTGCATTCAGCTTGGATGTGGGGAGTTGAAAAGTGCCAGCTCTCTTTAGGTGACCTATACCAGCCTAAGAGGAGGCACCCCAAAACATCTGATGTCCCTTTGGCTCACATTTAGATTCCCGCAGATGTGAGTAACAAAGCAGCTACGAGACAAACTTTGTTTCATGCCGCAGGAAACACAGGTATAAAGACCCTATACGTGCTTAAAGCACAGAAAGGAACTTGAAATCATCGAAAATTGGCATAATTTTTCCTTTCTGATTGGCGGTCCTTTCCCACCATGGTAATCTTCTCTTTACACCTGGTCTCTTAGTGCCACCTTGTGCTTTTTCTTCCCCTGTAAGGGGTGCATACCTTGGAGCTACTAGCCGACCTTTCCTTTGGGCCTGTGATATCAGAGAAGAAAGTCAAGTTCTTTGACTCTTTTATATATTGGCTTTAGTCTTGCCTTTCAATCAATCATTTATCCAGCATCTTCTATGTATTAGGCCTCGTGCTAAGTACTAGGGCTACTAGGAGGCAAAAGTCAGACCTGCCCTCCAGGAGCTTACCATATAATGGGGAAGATAACGAGCAAACATATACAAAGCAAACACTCTCATGTGGATGTATATATAAACATATATGTATAAATATGGAGGAGGGCACAAGTTGAGACTTGAAGGCAGGAGGTAGGGAGAGGGGAGAGAACATTCCAGGCATGGGAAACAGCCAGAGAGAATGCCTGGAGCTAAGATTTAGAGTATCTTCTTCATCAAACAGCTAGGAGGCCCATGGCACTGGATGGAAAAGTGTGTATGTGGGTGGGTGGGGCTGGAAGTGAGATATAAGACCAGAAAGATAGAAAGGGACTAGATTAAGAAAGACTTTGAGTGCCAAACACAACAGCTGAAGGTGATGGGGGAACAGTAAGTTTTGAGGGCTGGAGGGGGGGAGATAACATGTTCAGACTTACACTTTAGGAAAGTGACTGGTGAATGAATGGAGAGTGGAGTGGAGTGGGGAGAGACTTTGGCAAGTGGACTCCCCAGCAGCTACGATAATCTAGGTGTGAGGTGATGATGAGTTTGCACCTGAGTGGGGGCAGTGTCCAAGGAGCGAAGAGAGCACCTTTCAGAATTGTCAGCACCTTGCATATGGAAAGTCTGTGTGTGACAGAGAAATCCAGGCCGACTCAGAGGAAGAATGGTGTTGCCATCTACAGAATCATTTCCCTCTTATGTCCCTGGATTTGGATATGTGGTGGAGAAGCTGGTACCTTAGGAATCTTGGAATCTCGCTTTCTTCTTCTTCAACTTCAAGGGAGTTGACCAGATGATCATAAGGGTCTCTTCTCTGTATCACATGGTCCTTTTAGCTCTAGATTTAGAAAGAAATACTTATTGGATTGGGCTCTTCTGAAGGACACATTTGAGATAAAGAGAAAGATGGGAAGAGTTTGTAGTGCTTATTGCATGATAGCTGAAAAATTGATCTCTAAAGAGCCCTCTTCCAGCATAACTCCTTCCTTCTGCAATACAGATAAAAAACAACCCTCTGGGTATTTGGTTACAGAATCTATTATCATGAAAATGATTAGATAAAGCATTGGCTGGGGAAGATATTTCGTTTTAGAGGACCTGTAGAAATCAGATGAAAAAAAAAAAAAAAGAAAAGCTGTTTCTGTGAACCCTGTATTAAAATCTGGAATGACTTTCGTTATATCAGCCTTCAAAGGCTGACTGTGTTTGGAGCTGGGGCACCTAAATTCTAAGCCCGGTCCTACTTTTCTGCATATTTGAATCATGGAGCAAATCATTTCTCCTCTTTGGATCTCAGTTTTCTCATCTGTAAAACTCGATGAATGTATCTGTATTCTCATCTGTAAAATGCGTGTGTGTAGGGGGTGGGGGAAAAATGACCCTTGAAATCGGAGGTCCTTTCTAGCTCTGAACCTATGGTCTTAGGATGCATTTGTGATAAATAGGCTCCACAATGTGAATTTTATTGAAAATTGGGACAGATGCACCATGACAGAGTCAACACTAGATGGCAGCAACGGAAAAAATATTGAAAAGCAATACGATTTCAATTCAAAGGGAAACAAACTTGGATGGCTCCCATTTCTAGAGTGCTTACATATTCGCAACAAACTTGTGAGATTGGTGGTGTGAACAGCCCCATTTTGTGAACCAGGAGACAGTCTCGGAAATTCGCGATCACTTGTGGAAAGTCATCTGTCGAGCTAATAAACTGGAAAGGGTTTGGGATTTTACCTAATGAGGCTCATTTTACAAAAAAGAAGCATACTGAGGCATAGGGAGCTGACTTGTCCATGGTGATAGAATTAGTTAGGGACAGAGCTAGAGCAGGGACCCAGGTCTTTGCTTCCAGGCCAGTGTACCATGTTGCCTCTCAGCACCTGAAGACATCCCATCAGTAAAACTATCTAAAAGCCGCCTCCTTTGGGTCATATTCCATTTGCAGCCTTCTTGTGTTTTGAATGCTGCTAGCGCTTATGAGTCTGGCCGGCCATTCCCCCAAATCTTGTTTGTTCTGCCTCTTGAAATCCCTGCCGGCTTTCCCCTCTTTGCCCTGAGTTCTATCTTGTGCCACAAAATGAGCCTGTATCCTTCAGAATTTAGAACAAGAATTAAATTGTAAAAAGAAAAGAAAAATACTTCAAAAAGTGTATTTTCATATTTTATTATTTATTGATGTATTATTCTATTTATAATTTATTGATATATTATTAATATATTATTTATTAATGATTAGTTTATTAGTTTGCCCTCAACCAGCAGATAGTTTGCAGGAAGGGTTTATCAACAGTTGTGCAAGGCTGAGCAGGCTCACAATGGAAGGAGAGGCCACGCCTGAGGCTTGGGAGCTAGAAAGAAGCAAGGGAAAAGTTCCTTGAGTAAACATGGAGGGGAGGGAGCTTTGACAGCAGAAGGTGTCCAGGGATTCTGGGTCAGCCCTTTGGGCCGACCAGGTTCGTCGAGCACCAGTCTGGATTTGCAACATACGAAATGTTTTTCCTACCACAGAACTGAAAAGTCATCGGAATTGACCTTTCTTCCCTTAAAATAGGGGAGTCCCACTTGTTCCTGTAGGTAGCGGCCTAGATGTGCCTCTGGAGCTTGTGCGTTCTCTGAGAGGCTTGGGGTTATTTTTTCCTAGAACTTGGATAAGAATCAGGCCCCGCTTGAAGCCGGATTCATAGATTATGGGGATCTGGAGGAACACTGCAAATCCCTCATTTGAGGGAACCTTAATCACTTTGGTGTCATGGAGGTCTCGGACAGCCTGGTGGCACTGTGCCCCTCTTCTCAGAAATGGTTTTCAAGGTACAAAATGAAATACGTAGGCTTACAAAAGAAATCGAATTCTATGGAATATGCTTTTTGAAATATTTTTCTTTTCTTTTTAAAATTTAATTCTTTTTTTTAAATTCAGATTATATATTTATTTAAATGACATCAACACAATGAATACAGTTCTATTATTACTTTCTTTTTTAAATTAAAGCTTTTTATCTTGAAAACATGCATAATTTTCAGCATTCATCCTTGCAAAATCTTGTGTTATACATTTTTTCCCTCCCTTCCCTTCCCCGTCTCCTCCCCCACCTCACCCAGATGGCAAGTAATCCAATACAGGTTAAACCTGTGCAATGGAAATATTTTTTAAAACAATTCTATAGACCCAGATTAAGAACCCCCGGTCTTGCCCAAGCTCATCTCACAGAGGAAGAAATGGAGTCCCAGAAAGGAGAATTTATGTGTCCTGGACCACACAACCAATGAGTGGAGCTTAAAGTCAGGTCTCCTACCCGATGGTGCAGGACTCCCCAGAGAAACCTTTGTGAACGACGCCTTTCTATAGCAGAGGGATCCATCTGAGCCTGAAGTGAGATCTACAGCCACTAAACTTGAGGCTCTCGGGAATGGGATTAGATGGATATTCATCAAATAAGTAGAGCTCATCTATATATCAGTCAGTAAGTACTCATGAAGTACCTATGCACTAGAGATACATAGACAAGAGCACTGTTCGGCCCTCAAAGATTGTCATTGTGTCAAAGATCAGACTGGATGGAGGATGGAGGCTGCTCGCTTCAATCCTGGTTTGGTCGCAAAAGCTTACAAAAGCAGTTTAATGCCCCTGTAGCAGATATATGCTTACAGAAAAAGACTCCGGAAGCTTCAGAGAAAGCTGGCTCTTCTATAGAAGGAATCAAGAAGCCCTTTCCCATGATTCTGTGAATCTTCACTAGCTGCAAGAAAGAAGAAAGAGGCTGCCTAGGAGGCAGTAATGAGAAATGGAAGCTCAGATCAGGGCAACATGAGGCAGAACCTGTTTGTTTCTACAAAGATCGAAATTGACTCTGTAAGGAGAAAAGAGGGAAATGGACCCTTGAACCCTCAGGCTCAGATGTGAGCCCCTTTGTTGCTCTCTCCACACCGCAAACATTGCATGTGCAATTGTGTGTGTGTGTGTGTGTGTGTGTGTGTGTGTGTGTGTGTGTGTAGGTTAGTGTGACAGAGATGTAAGAAAATGAATATCTTCAGGGGAGAGCCGAAATGGCCCTCTCTTTGTCTGATAGAGTAAGGAGAATTGTTCTTAGTCTTCCAAACTGAGGCCACTCTGAGTTCAGGGGAAAGGAGTTCAAGCTTAAAAAGCACATTTGATAAAGGGATAATTAAGAGCACTGGTTCAAAGGAATCTCTTCCCTCCCTTTGTAAAATCCTCACACAGGTCTCCTTTATGGATAAGTCTTTGCTGAGCTCTGAGGGTTGGGGCCCTTTTAGATTTTTTCACTTCAGACAAATCCGGCCCCCTGAAGATGTTTTCCTTTAGTGTGTCTAGCTGACCATCTCACCTCTTGTTACTGGTCCAGTGTCTCTGATGACATAGTAAATGGGGTCGGGGGGAATATGACACTCCTTTGCTCTACCTTGTTTAAGAGGTCTACTATTTATATATGTATACGTATCTATATGTAAAAGCCATATATATATATATGTATATATATATCAAAGTCATATATATGTAAAAACCACATACATATAGCCATAAATATAAATATACATATATAAAACCATAGGTATGTCTACTTGTTTCAATCAAACCCAATACATTTTATCATTTGATTTCATCCAGTGGCTAAAAGTATTTTACTCCTCACACCTATCTTATATGGATTTGATTGATTCAATAGCAGTGTCCAGGAATTACTCACAGTTAGATATACATCTGCTTCTGTAACTCAGTCAAAAAGGCTTCCTTTCGATAAAGGTATCAGAGCTCAGAACATCTTTTTGGTCCCATTAATTGGGGCTGAGGATACAAACACCCCTCTAACACAGGGTTAAGCGAGTATGGCCATAGGGGACCAGATTGACGCATCTTATCCGGGAACAATGCCAGAGTTGATCTGATCATTATTGCATTTGGTTCCAGAACTAAAAGGTGGGGAGAAAAGAGTATTCTCACAGTGACAAAGCAGTGGAGTGAGTCCTGGAGGAGATGGCTGCTGAACAGAAAGTGAAATGAAGCGTGACTGGAGCTTTCCCCAATCTCAGAGAGGAAGTCAACAATCAGGATAGTCAACGTTTCAGAGGCGAAAGGGCAAAACGTCCGCTATGGATGGCAAGGTGGTTGGCGAAGCTGTGTAGGCAATGGCCAGAGAATAGGGAATAAAATGAGGCATGGCTGTGCTTTCCAAAAGGAGTAGTCCAGGAGAAGCAGAAAACAAAAGGTAAACAAAGCATTTTGCAATTCCTTTGAGTTCAGCTGCCTTTTTGTGCGTGTTTTCATTTATAGTATGTAAGTCACTGTGGATATTATTCTCCTCATTCTGCTTTCTTCATTCTGCATCAGTTCATCCCAATCTTTCCATCCTTCTCTGGGTTCTCCATATTTGTCTTTTCTTAGGGGATGAGAGCATCCATTCTATTCCTATGGCACGGTTTGTTTAGACCTCCAACTGATGGGTACCCCAGTAGTTTGCAGGTTTGGGCCACTGCAAAGATTCTGATACCTACTGAGCCTTTCCTTTTAGGCACCTTTTTGGTCACCTGCTGCAGCCCCTCGTGCATCACTCCGTCATTCTGAAATCACCCGTTATTTCGCTTCGTCAAGTGATGACGTATCACGGAATCCATCTCCCTGGATTGTCAGAGGGAACATTTCTGGCATTAAAATTCGGGCGTTCGTTAAAAATCATATTGAAAAGTGCCATTCGTCTCCTCGCCGCATACTTCCAGGCAACTGGTGGTCTTGGCCCTCTCACATACTGTCTTGGATTAGTAAGTACCGTTTCATGGGTGTAGGTATTTGAAATCTGATCGGCCCTTTCGGTGCATAAATGTTGTCAGTGTCTCTGTCTGCTCCTCTGGAAGATGAGGGGGATTGGACTGGGATTTCTAATGTCTCTTCCAGATCTCACAATCTAGGACTCTGGTACTTCTCCTTATATTCATCTCCCCCCACCCATGCCAACTCCTTTCCAGCCCTCCAGTCAGTCAGCAAGCGGTTAATAACTATGTGCCAAGCACTACACTAAAAGCTGGAGATTCAAAGGCCCAAAACAAAACATCACTCAGATTCTAATCTGAGAGACAATATATCAAGTACTGGATAGATACAAAATACACACCTAGGAGATACAAAGTAATTTGAGAGGGGAAGACTCTAGCCGGAGGCGGGGTGCTGGGAAACTAGGAAAGTAGGATTGGAGCTGAATCTTGAAGGAAGCCAGAAAGTAGAGATGAAGGAGAGCTTTCCGGGTCTAGGGGTCTATTAGTGCTAAAAGATTGAAGAAGGATGATAGTACCAGTGTAATGGGATCACAGAGTGTGGAAAAGAATCAAATATAAGCAGAATGAAGATTATGAAGGGCTCAAAAAACCAAACAGGATTTTATTTTTTGATCCTGGAAGCAAGAAGGAGCCACTGAAGTTTACTGACCAGGGGATTAAAATGGTGAGACCCGGCTTGTAGAAAAATCACTGTGGCAGCTACATAGATGGATTGGAGCGGGGAGAAACTTGGGACAAAGAGACCACTTAAGAGGTTATTGCGATAGTCCAGGCAACAGACGATAAGGGCCGAGGTAAGGTGGCAGCTGTGCCAGCGGCATATATAAGAGATGTCATAAGGGTAGAAGCGGTAGATCGGTAGTAGAATGGAAATGTGGGGAGGGCCAACAGAGGACCCAAGGATGATACCAAGGTGGTGAGTCTGAGCGACTGGGAGGTGCCCTTGGCAGTAACGAGGAGCTTTGAAAGTGGGAGAGGAGGTAGGTTTGGGTGAAAAGAGAACGAGTTTTGTTTCAGCCGTGTTGAATTTGAGATCCCCGTCGGACGTCCACTTTGAGACGTCCGAGAGGTAATTAGTGACTCGGGACTAGAACTCAGGAGAGAGATTAGGGCTGGATATGTAAATTTGGGAATCATCTTTATAGAGATGAAAATTGAACCCATGGGAGCCAATGAGATCATCAAGCAAGAATTGCTAGGGACTGCTGGCAATTACTTGGCAGCCACTGGTTGCCAGGTAACCATCTGTACTTATTTTTCGAAGCATTTCCAACATCTGCCAAACTGATTATCATGAGAATTTCAGCCCACGTGATGGCCACAAGGCTGACAGGTAAAAAATCAAAAGACTCCGTAGTTTTAAAGTGTAACATCATCTACGTTTTATTGTATTTTGTATCGATGTCGTTAATATTTGCCAATTACATTTTAATCTGGTTCAGGGTGCACTAGGCACTGGTTAGTGTTAGCAGCTGCAGTGTGACACTGTCACCGTTCCCCTCTATTAATGTATATACTCAAGAAAGAGCTTTCACTTTCATCACCCCACAAGTATTTAGAGCGGGTTATCTTCATCACTGGAGAGAAGGTGACTCTAGTCCCTCAAGAGCTGGGGCAAGATGTCCATCTGTCCGCTAACTGTGGAGAGAGACCTATCGGCAAAAAAAGAGGTAATGATTTTGGGGGCAGCTCGGACTTCTCAAGGAATTGTGATCTGTGTTGTTGTATGACGAAAACATGCTGATGAAAATCATGTATCCTTTAATGTTTTGAGAGAAAAATCACTTGGAAGTATAGATGGGAAGGAATTTTGTTGGAATCTCCATTTCTTGCCAGTGCCTTGTGGCCCTCTCCTCAGCTGAGCCAGGTTCCCGTGAGCCTCTGAGACTGAGGAGGGACACTCTTCCCTCGTTACTCCCCCTTCCCATCTTTTCCAAAATTCATGGCAGTTAAGTGAGTTTTCATTTCCTCAGAATCCTCTCCAAATTATTTCCTATAAATTTGAAAAGACGGGATCTGACACCAAATAAAGTGAAAATCCTTTCAGTTCATACATGAGGAAACTGAGGTCCAAAGAGAAAGAGCAACTTTCATAGGATTATCACAAGCTTTAGAACTGGAAGGGCCCTTAGAAATCATCTGGTCCCAAACCTACCATTTTACAGGTAAAAACAATGACGCCTAGAAAAGTGCAGTGACTTGCCCAAAGACATCAGACTCATTAAGTTCACAGAGCCAGGATCAGAATTCAAGTTGTATGCCCAGGGTCAGCATTCTTGGGATGTTGGGAGGTGGAGGGCAGTGAGGAGGTGCTGCAAGCTGCAGGTCTGGAGTCTGGAAGAACTCAGTTTGACACTTACTTGTGGCCTTAGACACTTACTAGCTGTGGGACCCTGAACAAGCCACTTGACATTTGCTTGCCTCAGTTTCTTCCTCTGTAAAATGGGAATGATGATAATAATAGCATCTGTCTTGCAGGGTTATTGTGAAAATCCAAAAAAAGGAGATGATAATTATAAAGTGCTTAGCACACAGTAAGTATATATATATATAGCAAGTAGATATAAAGTTAGTGATTATTAATATTAGAGCACATAGTAAGTATATATAAATGTTTGCTATCAATTTTAGAGCACATAGTAAGTGTATATATATAGTAAGTATATATAAATACTGGTTCTTATTAATATGAGAGCACATAGTACATACACATACAGTAAGTATATGTAAATGTTAGCTATTATTGACATTAGAAGGAAGGCAATAAGAAATTGAGTAGTTCCAATAACCGTGAAACCATTTCGACTGTTGACCTTACTCACTGCTATTGAACCCATATTTGGGGGTCACGTGTTCCCATTTATTTTGTAAGCATTGATTAAATGTCTGCTCTGTGTTAGTTACTAAGCCGGCAGCAGCTGGGGTTACAAGGATAAAATAAAACACATCCTATCCTCAAAGATAGTCTCTACACATTATTAAGCACCTTCTCTCTGCCAGGCACTATGTTAAGTCTGGGGATACAAAGAAAGGTAAGAATAATCCTTGCCTTCAAGGAGCTTACAGTCTAATGGAGGAGAAAACATGCAAACATTGTACATACTAGGTCTATATAACCCCTATGCAAATAAATATAAAATCCCATGTGCACCATCAATCCAAAAAATTTAAGAGGTAAAAAAAATGAGCTCAAAGGTTAGGGAAGGCCTTGAGTAGGAGGTGACACTTGAACCTTGAAAGGAGCTAGGAGAGCACTCCATGCATGAGAGGCCACATGAAAAGCCTAGAGATGGGCCAGAAGATGAATCTTGTGCATGGGCCACTCTAACCAGAATGGAGTGTGGGGGACAGTGATGAGAAATCTTTTTTTTTTTTTTTTTGAGGCAAACAGGATTAAGTGACTTGCCCAGAGTCACATAGCTAGTAAGTATCTAAGGCTGAATTTGAACTAATGTCCTCCTGATTCCTGGGCTGGTACTCTATCTGCCACAGCGTCACTTAGCTACCCTTGAAGTAAAAACATTCTAGAAAGGTAGTCTTGGGCCACATTGTGAATAAGTATAAATGTCAGAATCGGATACCTAGAAGCAATAGGGAGCCACAGAAGCTGCTTCAGTAGGGGTGTGATGTGGCCAGAGGTTCTAAGCTGGTCTGTGAACTTGATTTAAAAAAAATATAATTGGCTTCCTTCCCAATTGTATGCATTTTATTATATGTCTTTGAAGCATTATTATAAGGTAAAGGGTCCATAGCCTTCACCAGTCTGCCAAAGGGGTCCGTGATATACAGAATGATTAAGACCCCCTGCTTTAGGGAGATCACGTTGGCAACCGGGTAGAGGATGGGTTGGGGTGGGAAGAGAATGAAGGCAAAGAGACCAGCCAGAAAAACCGGCTATTTCAAGTGGTCCAAGTGAGAGAGGATAGAGGCCAGCAGTAAGGTGGCAGATATGGGAGGAGAGATGACATTCTAGTCTGAATTACAGACTTTTATTGCGTTTTTTAAAAAAGGAAAGAAATTTTGGTAATAATTCATCTTTAAACATTTGCTTTATTAGACTCTTTTTGGAAAGGATGCTAGATTCAGAGCCAAGGACCCTAGGATCCTGCTCTGCCTTAACTTTTCACGTAATGCTGGGTTGTTATTAGCCCTCTCTGGGCCTTGGTTTCTCCCTCTGTAAACCAAGGAGACTAGAACAGTTAAATATCCCAGACCTTTCCAGCTGCTCTGACCTTCTGTAATTCTGCCAAATAGTCGACAAAGTTTCCAAGTAGGCACCTTCCCATAATTAAAATTAATTTATCAGTGTTAGCAGCTCATGTTGCTATGGTAAACATAAGACTTTGAATTAGGCAAAGTCAGAACAGAATGGAAAAAACCCAGCTGTGTTTTGTGTCAAGGCTGTATTTATCCTGATGGCTTCAGTAATGGCAGGAATAGTCCAGGGTCATCTTTTTTATCATCCCTTAATCTTACTGTGATATCGATTATTTTGCATGGCTTGCCTGAGACCAAATTCAATGATTCATGAAGCTCTAGCTTTCACACTCATCTCCTTGATTCTTTTTCTAATTATATTTTACCTTGTTTCCTTGGTTTATTTTCACTTAAACTGAAAGGAGAGGGATTTGCCAAGTACAGCCAGCTTTGAATTTATCCATGGCCATAGGGGAAAGAGAGACTGGATAATTTAAATCACAGATAATTCAAACCCCTCATTTTGGTCTGTTCGATTCCTTTCAACGTCTTAGTATCGAAAGTCCTCCTGGATCTATCCACAGCCTTATCTTCCCAGAGTGACTTCACGGTACTTTCCCACAAAAGTGAACTCTGTTCCAGCCATGCTGATCTCCTCGCTCTTCCCTCTCTGTGACATCCCATCTCCCACCTGCGTGCCTTTGAATGGGTCGTACTCTATACCAGGAAGGCTTTCTCCTCATCTCTGTCTCTCAGAATCTATACCTGACCACGCAAAGGCTTTTCCTGAATCCCAGCTCGTACTTCCACTTCCCAGTTTGTTACTGCTTTCCTCCTGCCATGAAATGACTTTGAATGTAATTTTTTTATACCAGTTCTATTTGCCTAGTAGAGAAGGTGAGTCACTGAAGGCAGGGATTGTTTCATCTGTATGGCTTCAGTGCTTGGCACATAGTAGTTACTTAATAAATGTTTATTATATTGAAGCAAACAGACATTTATTTACTGAGCTGCATCTCTAGGCGTCAGCCTCCATGCTAGGTAGAGAGTCTACAGAAACAAAAATGAAACTTTTTCTGCCTTCAGACAGTTTCCATTCTCCAGAGTGGAGACAATGAGGATTTGAGAAAGCAAATACAAAGTATATTCGATTTGCCAGCAACACAATTTCAAATGAGGAGGTCTCATTTAAGAGGAGCCATTTTTCAACCTTCTAGCAGGAGGAGGTGAAGGAGGGAATATAAGGAATGGGGAAACACTTATGTAAACAGCCTTGATTCCTTTTGGAAAATTACAGATGCTAATGAATTGCCAGCTTTGAAGAGGCTCTGGTTTTTCATCAACTGGTTGATAACCAGTACCCAAGTTCTTGAGATATGACTGTAGTGTTGCAGAAGGACGTGAGTGGGAAGATGGTATGGCCATTGGCTAAATTGTAAAGTTGGTGAAATTTGACATTGGGCCCTTTCAACATCCCTGACTGTACTTCTTCATCCATCACACACCCCAAACCCATCGCTCTTGCTACCTTTTTAGCAATCTTGTTCTCTAGAGGCCCTCTCAAATTGCCTTAAAATATCATCCTCCTCTTCCAATGTTCATTCCTCCAGTGGGAATATCTTACTTGGCAGAGAGTAGCTGATTAAATTAATTCTCTAGAAGGTACAGAGCAGGAGTTTTTGAGCTTTTTTCTATGTTCTGGCCCCCTTGGGCAAATCTGGTAAAGCCTCAGAACCCCTTCTCAGAATCATGTATTTAAATGGATAAGATAAAACGGGACTACAGAAAACATCGATTATATTGAAATATAGTTATCAAAATATTTTCAAAACAAGATCATGGACTCTAACATCAAGAACCACTGGTGAAAAATGTCTGACACTTTATTATGTTAAGCTCCCCTCCCTCCAAACTTGTCTTTTAAAGGAAGATGCTTGTTAACTTCTAAGAAATAACTTCTCTAATGGTTGACTTTCAGGTGGTATAATGTTCTGTGTCAGTCAGAGGAGCCAAACCTGCCAAGTGTGGGCTGTGTGGGAGCCGCAACATTGCCTAGTGCATCAGGAACCAGATTAAACTGTCTTTGGGAAATAATTAATAAAATAAATAAAAATACAATAACACATAGATAATATTCCATTTTAAAACTAAGTCACTATGTGGCAGTAGGGATCCAATTTGGACAGAATAACTACCTGCTTCTTTTGGAGTTTGACATTACCAGTACCGGTGATAAATTTTTCTACCTCTGCTTATGTCTCTCAGTAATGAGAACAAAAGCTCCTATGAGTCATAATTGTCACCATCTGCATCATTTCGGTAGTTAAACGAGCATTTTTTTTTAATTAAAGTACGTAGTCTCCTAACTAGTCTTCCCACCTCTGCTTTCCCTGTCTCTAGTGCTTCCTACCTGATTGATCTCCAAAATACCACTCTGTTGCATCCCTCTCCTGTAGAAAAGCCTTTGAAGCTCCCTATTGCTTAGAGGCTAGAGTCTGTCTCCTTACCCTGGCATTCAAGGCTCCCTACTTTTCTGGCCTTATTGCCCAGTGCTCTTCTCCTACATGTTCTACAGTTGTGTCAAACTGATCTGTTCCCTGTATACTGACTGACTGGCTCATCTGGTGCTGTTCCCTAGACTTAGAATGAATCCTCATATCAGCTGTCAAAATCCAGCTCCCACACTTCCCCTCACTTGGAAATACTGATCATTCCTTCCTTGGACCCAGCAAAATTCAATGTTTGCATGGATCTCATATTCTTTTTCTGATTATTATTATTATTATTATTATTTGCTGAGGCAATTGGGGTTAAGCGACTTGTCTAGGGTCACACAGCTAAAAAGTGTTAAGTGTCTGAGACCAGACTTGAACCCTGGACCTCCTGACTTCAGGGTTGGTGATCTTGGATCTTATATTCTTGTTGTGTGTCTGGTGGCCCCAACTTTTAAACTTCCTTCTTTTCAGAAGATGCCTCCCCATGTAACTTTCTTAGAAATATTTAGGGAATTTCTTCCAGTTTATCTGGACCTTGAGAATCATGGGAAAGAAATCCTGGAGACTTTTCTCCTCAACCATACTATTACTGATTCAGTTAGTATATACTTCGGTCTAATCTATTGGTAGCCAAATTCTACCCCACCTTATGCAAAGT
Source organism: Antechinus flavipes (assembly GCF_016432865.1). NCBI lineage: Eukaryota > Metazoa > Chordata > Mammalia > Dasyuromorphia > Dasyuridae > Antechinus > Antechinus flavipes. The sequence goes on along the minus strand of NC_067404.1, from coordinate 60,873,931 downwards.
TCTCATTACATAGATTCCGAGAAATTAGAAGTTGTACTTAGACTCATAGAAGTTGTAGTTAAAAGAAACATCAGAAGCAGTTTAGTTCAGTTCATAACTGAGTGAGAATTATCTCTATAACACAGGAACCTCTTCCCTCCAGAGATAACCCATTCCACTTTTGGGTAATTCTCCTACTGTTAGGAATTTTAAAATATGTCATACTTTATTGATATGAAAGAGGACAAAATGGTGCTTGAATAAAGACAGAGAAGAATCAAGTAGGGTGGAGGTATATCGATTTCCCAAATTATTCCATCCCTAGATTAACAGATCATGTTTTTGACTTTCAAAGAGTCAGAGGAATATTTTGAAAGCATGTTAGCAAGCAGATAAGTATGGTGTATGAGGTAATCAAAAGCTTACTTGGGAGTTAACTTTAACTTGAAGAGATAGAGAATCTACCTTACAGCTCTAGTCCTACCACTAATTAGCTTTGAGACCTAGGGAAAACACTAAACAAGGTACAGAATTTCAAGCTTGGAATGGACCCCCATAGCTGTCTAGTCCAATCTCTAGCTAACCTGTTGCCCGCTCTTCCTAACCCATCATGACTTGGCCATTGGGTGTGAAGTGTCGAGTTATTTCCGTCATATTTCACTGTTCACGACCCCATTTCTTTTTTGTTTTGGGCAAAGATACCACGGTAGTTTGCCATTTCCTTTTCCAGGTCTTTGGGTGATAAAAGATGTAAATCCAAAATAGTAAAATTTCATTGATGTGTCTTTGGGCAGCACAGTGATCAGTTGTGGGTTGGGAAAGGGAAAAAATGAGATTCCTTTTTTTCTCCTTTTCCTGGTGCTTTAGAGCAAGCAAGAAAGAACTTTATGTACCACCCTCGCCTCGCGCCCCCCCCCCCAAGAAAAGGAAGGAGCTATGTTCCAGACGTTTCTCTTGCTTCTGTTTGACCAGAGAGATAGTAGAGGCTGTGATTTGGCTAGCGGAGGCTGCTCAGTTTGGGGGAGGGACTCTTAGGCCATAGATTCAACTAGGCCACTGTGACTGTAAGGGCACAAAAATTTTAAAGGTTAACTGCATTTAGGTTTTTTAAGCAGCTAGAAACAACCGAGCTAAGGTCCTAGTTAGCACAAATGAACTAAAGTAGAAAAAACTACCATATGTTCCAATTCCTTCCCTGGCTGCTGTTCCTCAGGTGAGCACCTGCTGTATACAAAGCCCTGTTTATGAGCCTCTGCTTTTTTGAACTGTCAGTAATGATAAGATGGTTCAAAGAGAGAATGTTTTATAAAAAGACACAGAACAAAGTACTGAGTTATTGGATTTAAATGTCAGAGAGATTTTGAGTGACTCATAACACAATTTACAGAGATATTCACGGCTTTATGGCAGTTTGCTCAAAGCTCTTCTGACGTGGGTTGCTGGGAATCTTTGGACAGCTCACTGCTCTTCCTCTGTCTTCCCCTTCCTCCGCCCCCGGCTGAGAGCAGAGTGACTTTTTTTCACGTGAACACCTGGAGCACTAAACGTGTGGATTTGGTTTTGTGTGGTATACTCATCCCTGCCAAGCGATGCCAAGATCTTTATAAGAAGGAACCCCGTTTTATTAAACTTCCCCTCAGATGCAGAAGACACAACAGGTTTCAAGAAATATTTTTGAATTCTTATTGAAAGAGCTGATTTCTCTCCCTCCTTTCCTTTTCTCTGCCATCTCAACCCCCTCAAATCCTCTGTTTGTCATATTAATTTTAATTTGTATTCAATTTGCCAGTGGTCCCTGGCTTATCTCCTCTATTAGTCAGCAAACTCCCGGATGGAGCGCCCTCTGATTTATTTTCCTATCCGTCCAGCCCCGCCTCTCACTCCCAAACAGGCATTTGGGAAACGTTTGTTGAGTGAATTTGGATGAGCTATAACCAGCGCTGGGATGGACTCTTCCCTTAAATCTTTCTTTTGCTTTTCCTTTTCTCACTTTGCATTTCTGAATCTATACTAGCACTGTATCCCCAGTCAAACAAAGAAAAACTATTATGAAATAAACACTACAGTGATAATGCATGCACCATTCTGCCCTAACCTCCTTTCCTCAGCTGGAAGTAAATGTCTTTTGTCTTTGGAGGTCATTCTCGTTCTCTCCATCTCTCTTTCTCACACACATTCTCTTTCTTCCTTCTTTCTCTTTCTCTCTCTCCCCATTTTCCCCTTCCTCCCTCTCTTTTCTTTCTACTTAAATCAATGTAACCATCCCTGCCTAGGTTGTTGTTCTTACTTCCTTTTATCAGCTCATACAAATATTTCCCGGCTTCTCCTAATTCCTCCTATTCAGCATTTCTTGCTGTTTTTTGACTCCTCGCTAGGGTGCAAAGCAGAGATGTCATCCCAGTGGGACCTCATTCCATAGGTTGGACTTTCAGATTAGATCCTGGGGTAGCTTCCAGGGCTCCTGTTTACCTCAGGAATATGCCCCTATTCATATCCATCAGCTGTGCTGAGGGAAGAGAGGATGAGGCCAATGAACTTTCCTGGTATTATGGGTAAAGTTGGCCATATCCATAGGCAGAGTAACAGTAACAGGAGGCAACACTTGTACAACCCCAAAGTGCTTTACCAAATTGTAGGATGTCATTCACCTTGAACAATCTGAAGCTCTCTAAAGTCCCTTTTAGCTTCTATGGACAGCTGAGGTCTTGTAGATTTAGTTTTCCTTATTTTCAGATAAGGAAATTAAAGCAGAGAGAAGTCAGAGAATTTGCCCAATTGAGCCTTACTACGTGCGGGGGAAGGAGTTTTGCCTGTGTGGAAAACTGTCCCCTGTCCCCAAATCTGGGTTCCAGATGCCTATTTTGAGGCTTTGAATTCCACCAAGAGAAAGTCATTAACTTACTGCTGTCTATAGATATTCTCTTTTAAAATTCAAATACCTGTGGGGAGTGGTAAAAAAAATATTGATGATGAATATTCTATTCTTTTTATCACCATCAAAATTATTTTGAAATACTATTCTTTTCAAAAAAAGAATATTGGTGATGAATATTCTTTTTATCATCATCAACCTCAGCATAAGCGAGTTTGGGATTATTAGAACTTGACACTTAAATGGCTCGCTGGGTGAAATTGAAGTGCTTTTGGAAATGGGGCACAGTCCAGAAAGAATGAGCTCATCTGGGACAGACCTAAAGGAAAAACAGCTGGAGTGGTCTGGGGTCACTGCGGGGGAGCCAGGTTCACCTCGAGGAAAGAGGTGAGGGTGAAGCTCCTTGGAAACTGTGTACTCTTCAGCTGCTGCCACTCCCTTTGTGCTTCCACAGGCTGCTGCTCATCCCAATGAAGTGGCCCCTTAGTGCTGCTTGGGGCATTCATTCTTTTGTGGGCACATATTCATGGGTGGGTGTAAAATTGGGTTAAAAACTGGCCCTGGAACCTTTACAAAGAAGCTTCAATTGTCTAGTTCCCCTTCAACTGATCCCTGGCCACTTATTCCTCCCTGACAATGAAAGACTAATTACTTAGTGTGGGTGAAATGAGAGCAATTGGTCTATTGGGCTGTTTGGCTAGGGCCAATAATTTATTTTGCTTTGAATTTTATCTTAGTTCATGCATCTGGGATGAGGGTTATAGCTCCAGTTTTGGAGGATTTTGCTCCATCCTTTATCATCCTTGGGATAGTGGTATGAACATTGGACTTCACAAGAAGTAGAGAGGAGAAGGGACCACTGGAGAGCAGAGTTTAGAGAAAAATGGGGAAAGAAGAGGGAGAAGAGAACACCACTGGGAATGGGGAGAAGAGACAGAGGGAAAGCGCCATTGAAAAGGTGAAGGTAGGGAAAGTGAAAAGAATATTGGGAGTGGGGGGAAGAGAGGGACATAAGGAAAGAACCATTGGTAAATCGGGGAGGGGAGACAAAGGGAAAGAACCATTGGGAATGTGAGACAGACAGAAGGGATGAACCACTGGGAGTAAGGAGGAAGAGACAAAGGGAAAGAAAAAAATACCCAGATGGGGGGTGGGGGAGGAGAGATAGGGAGAAGGAACTACTAGGGATAGTGAAGGTAAGAGAGGGAGAGAGACAAAGGGGAAAATACACTCTAGATGTAGGGGAGAGATAGAAAAGATGACTGGAAATAGGGAGGATAGAGACAGGGAAGAAGCCCCTGGAAAAAAGTGGAGCGGGGGTGGAGGGGAAGAAAAATTGTGAATGTGAAGGGACAGTGATTGCCAGAGAAATGAAGCATTGGAGATAGGGGAAAAGATGAAGGGAAAGAACCATTCCATATTGAGATGGGGTGGGAAGAGAGATAAAGGGAAGATATTGGGGAATGTTGAAGGAGATAAAGGCAATGAACCATTGGGAATTTGGGAGAGAGACAGAGGGAGATGGGGGACAAAGTATAGAAAAATCATCACATTATATAGGTATGACCTAAATAACATCCCTTGTAAATATGAAGTAGAAGTGATGGATAGATTTAAGGGATTGGATCTGGTATCTAGAGTGTCTGAAGAAGTTCCAAAGAAAAGAAGATCCAGAAAGCAAAATGGCTGTCTGATGTGGCTTTACAAGTAGCTGAGGTAAGAAGAAAAGGTGGGAAAAAAAGGAAAAAAGAAAGGGAAATAATGCAGCTGTCTTGATTGAGAGGTCAAAGTAGATGAGCCCTTTGATCTCAGACGCCAGATGAATGAGGCGGGAGACTCATAGAGTGTGGACAGAGCTCCAGCTTATCATGCCCTACAGCCTTGTTAATACACATTTTTGCAAGCGCAATCAGGGCATGAACAATAGGCAATCCCCCATCGCCATTCAGAGAAGCACCTTGTGGGCTTTGCTTATGCACGGTGTCAAGGCATCCCTGCTCACCAGCAACTACACTATGACCCTCAGGCTCAATCTGTTCTCAGCGCATCACTGTTCCTTGCTCGACAAGGGTGTTTCTGCAACATGGCAGAAAACTTATTGTACACCAAAGGACGAGGTGGCCTCAGTACTCCCTCTTGGTGGGGTCCCATACTCTAGCATGGAAAGATATGTCCAAATAAATGCAGAATTCCCGAGAATAGGAAGGAGAGAGAAGGTTTTCTTAAATGAGTAGTGCAAAGGAAAAAAAAACTCAGTAAAATAGGAAAGACAAAATCTCGAAGTAATTAAGTAAAAAAGTAAAATGTTGAGGGGACATTTCTTGAAGAAATAGGTATGATAAAAGACAAAAATGGTAGAGACTAAACAGAAGAAGAAGAGATTAAGAAGAGGTGGCAAGAATACACAAAAAACTATACAGAAAGATCTTAACATCACTGTTAACCTTGATGGTGTAGTTACTGATCTAGAGCCAGACATCCTGGAGAATAAAGTTAAGAGGGCCTAAGAAAGCATGGCTTGCAATAAGGCTAATGAAGGTGATGAAATTTCTACTGAGCTATTTCACATCCTATTTCAAAAGATGATGCTCTTAAAAGTGATGCATTCAATATGCCAACAAATTTGTAAAACTCAACATTGGCCACTGGATTGTAAGAGTATAAAAACTAGTTTAAAGCTATGTTTTTCTTCAGTAGCAATGTACGACTGTGAGAGTTGGACTACTAGGAAAACTGAGTGCCACAGAATCAGGGCTTTATAATTGTGGTGCTGGAGAAGACTTTTGGGAGTCACTTGGACAGTACAGAGATCAAATCAGTTAACACTTAAAAGAACCTAATTCAGGATATTCACTGGAATAGGAAGTTCAAATACTGAAGCTGAAATTTAAATACTTTGACTACATAATGAGAAGATGAGACTCGTTGGAAAAGATCTTGATGTTGGAAAAGACTGGAGGTACAAGGTAAAAGGGGATGAGATGGATAGACAGTGACATGGAAACAATGAACATGGATGACCTTCAGGAGACAGTGGAGAATAGAAAGGTCTAATGTGTTATGGTTCATTGGGACAAGAAAAGTCAAACATGACTGAACAACAATGACAAAGGGAAAGGGCCACTTTAAATTGGGGCAATGACGGGGGGAACAGGACCATGGGGAATATGGGGAGATAGAACAGAGGGAATGAAACAATGGAACCACTGGTAATGGGGTGGGGGAGACAGGAGAGTGGAAGACAAAACAATGGAACCATTGGTAATGGAGAAGGACAGGAATATGGGAAGACAAAACAGAGGGAACAAACCATTGAGGATGTGGGGGAAACAAAGAGGAAGGACAACAACATTGGGGTGGAGAGGAAGGGAAAATAAATAGAAGACAGGAACCACTGGTCATAGAGAGGGAAAAGAAAGAGGAAACAAAACTTGGCTAACGTGGAGGGAGGAAAGAAAATAAATCCTGAAGTTACATGGAGAGAAACAAAGGAAAAGGACTATTCCAGATGTGGGAGGGGAGGAGAGAGAGAAAGAGGAAAATGAGCTAGTTGGGAAAGTGTAGGGAGAAAGACAGGAGGAAGGAACCATTATAGATGCGGGAAAGGACCACTCTGGCTCAAAGTATGGGGGCAAACGGGATGGGAGGAAGAGAAGAAAAATACCAATGATTATGAAGCAGAGAGACATAGAGAAAGGACCATTGGGAATGTGAGGTGGGAGAGAGGCAAATGTTCTTTTTGTTCAGTCATTCAATCATGTTGCCACATTGTCAAGATCTTTGTTTTCTTTATGTTAAGCTTCAAGTTAGCTTTTACACTCTCCTCTTTTACCCTCGTAAAGAGGTTTCTGAATTCTTCTTTACTTTCTGCCATCAGATTGGTGTCATCTGCCTATCTAAGATTGTTGATATTTCTCCCAGCAACTTAATTTCTCCCAATTGTTTAATTCCAGCTTTTGATTCACCCGGCCTGGCATTTTGCATGGTGTATAGCTGCATATAATAAAATAAATTAGGTGACAGTATAAAATCTTGTCAAACTCCTTTCCCAATCTTAAACCATTCAGTTGTTCCATATTTGCTTCTGTTACTTTTTAGCTTATATACAGGTTCCCCAGGGGAAAAAGTAAGATGATCTCGTACTCCCATCTCTTTGAGAGCTTGTGACGTTTTGTGATCCACATGCTCACAGGCTATATAGTGTAGTCAATGAAGGCGAAGTAGATGTTTTTCTGGAACTTTCTTGCTTTGGCCATAATCTAGTAAATATTGGCAATTTGGTTTCTAGTTCCTCTGCCTCTTCAAAAAGCTGTCTGCTCTTTTGGTAATTCAGGGCTGGAGAGGGAAGATACCATTGGTAATGGGGGGGAGGGAGGCATTGTGAATGTGGTAGGGGAAAAGAAACACATATAAAGGGAATGAACCTTTAAGGATTTTGAGAGATAAAAGGAAAGGACCACTTTAGATGGGGGGGTGGAGGAAGACTAAGGGAAAGGACCACTTTAGATGGGGGAGGGAGAGTCAAAACACCATTGGTAATGGGGGGGGGCAGTACGAGTGAAAGGATCACTGGGAATGTAAGGGGAAAGAGACACACAAGGAATGAACCACTGGAGAGACTAAGGGAAGCAACTTTGCCAGAGTGGAGAAGGGGACTGAGAGAGAAAAGACCGTTGGGAATGGAGGGGGAGAAATGAGCCATGGGGAAAGGGGGGGGGGTGAGCAACAAAGGGGAAAGGACAACTCCAGTCTGAGGAGGCAAGGAAGAAGAGAATCTGAGGGAAGGAATCATTGGAGATACTTGGAAGGAGAGAGAATAGAAAGGCAGAGACAGAGAAAGGGAGGGTGGGAGGGAAGGAGGGAAGTACCACTGGAGAGGACCCAGAGAGAGCGAGTCAGGTGGACTGTCTAATTTCAATACTTTTTCCATTTGTACCACACTGCCTTTTCCTTTTTAAAGAATAATTGAATTGAGAAAGTTTTGGTCAAATAGGACTGTCATCCAGCATTTGGGGAGAATTTTTGCAATATAAATATCTAGATATTTTGGTGGCTGAGGCGCCTCGATGGAAAGTGTTTTTATTTGTTTGGTGCAGGGCCTGTGAACACAAATTAGTCACAGCCTGAACAACACCTGTGTTTGTGACTGTGATGGCAAAAGAATATTAAAAAGAGAAAACTGCCAAAACATTTTGAGAGGTGAAGTGGTGCAAAATACATTGGTGAAAAGGAAAGGAGAGAGGCACAGTGATACATAAGAAAGTAAAAGAGAAATATGAGCTGAAGAATTAAAAATGAATGAAATAGCTATGTACTCCAGTGGGAAATGGTGTGACCTGGCGGTCAGAGAATTCCGGCTTCTGATTTTCTGCGATTCCAGGAGCTAGTGAGCCCTATCCCCTTCACATCTGGCCATTTGTATGAGCCACATTCTGGCTTGCTATGTGAATCAGCTTTGATAGCTCCTTACACCCTTGTGCCCAGTACGTGGTTCTGTCCAGGTGTCTCGCAAATGCTGGAACACTGTCTTCCTCAAAGAATCTCCTAGACAGAAGCTGTGTTGAATTCAGTGCATAGAAATGGTTTTTTGGAGAAAATCAATTTGGCAACTGATGAGAAGAGAGCTAAAACATCTGCAGGGCTCTAAAAATATGGCAGTTATTAAATCATGGACTCCAGTATCTCTTAAGGCCTACCATAAGGGCCAGCTCTGTAGAAAGCGTTAACCAAGGGGTAATGGCAATGTTTTGATGGAAATGATCAATTTATGAAATTTAACTATAACCTAACTTTCTGAGAGTACAATAATTTCACACAAATTCTCCAGGTCAGAATAGATCCATACAGACCCAACATCCCAGATATCTTCAGAACAAGAGTGCTGCCTAAGGGGAACTCAGAGGCTTAACCTAGCCTCCTGCCTTTCCTGGCTACTCCCTCTATCTTTCCTCTAAACTCCTATAATGTGAACAGTCCAAATGCCACGGGCTCACATTTTGCAGAGAACTTCCTTCAGAACAGTCCTGCCCAAGTTTTCTTATTTTGGTGCAGTAAGAATGGCACTGGATATGGTATCAAAGGAACTGGATTCAAATCCCTGCAAATCACTTGACCTCTCTGGGCCTTCCTTTCCTTATCTGTGTATGAGGGTCAGATTTGTTTACTTTTTTCAGATGATAACAGGAATTGGTTTGATTTTTTAAAATAAAATTATTATTTATTCTAAAATTCTTTTAAAATTCTGAGTTCCAAATTCTCTCCCTCCCTCTTAGGGATTCCCCTATCCACAGAGAAATCAAGCAAAATGATAACAATTATGCATGTAAAATCATGGAAAACATTTCCATATTATGTGTATCACCAAAAAAGCAACAAAAATAAAGAAAGGAATAAACTTATACTTCAATTTCCACTCAAAAATTCATCAATTCTCTCTCTGGATGTGGATAGTCTTTTTTCAACATCAGTCCTTTGGAATTGTCTTGGAGCATTGTCTTCATTAGAGTATCCAGGTCTTTCATAGTTGATCATCTTTAGAGCATTGTTATTGTATACAATGATCTCCCAGTTCTTCTCACTTCACTTTGCATCAGTTCATATAGGTCTTACTATGTTTTTTTCTGAAACCATCCCCTTTGTTATACAATAGAATTCCATCACAATTATATGACACAAGTTGTTCAGCCATTTTCCAATGGTTGAGTATCCCCTCAATTTTGAATTCTTTACCAACACAAAAAGAGTTGCTATAAACATTGTTATGATATAGGTCCTTTTCCTTTTTTAAGATCTCTGGGCACAGACCTAGTAGTGGTATTGCTGGATGAAAGGGTATGCATAATTTTTTAGTCCTTTGGGCAAATTGTTCTCCAGAATGATTGGACTAGTTGATAGTTCAACCGACATTTTATTATTGTACCCATTTTCCCTCAATCCCTCCAGCATTTGTCATTTTTGATAGATGTGAGATGGTACCCCAGAATTGTTTTAACTTGCTTTCTCTAATCAATTGTGACTTAGAGTGTTTTTTCATATAAAAAAAGCTATAGCTTTGATTTCTCCTTCCCAAAGCTGCCTGTTCATATCTTTTGACCATTTATCAATTGGGGAAAATTCTTATTTTCATAAATTGGATTTAGTTCTTGATAGATTTGATAAATAAGGCCATTACCAGAGAAAATGTAATTAAAAAATATTACTTCACTGTCTATGATACCTTTTAGCAAAATGTGGTTTCCCTGATTAACTTTTCATTAGATCTCTTTTTGCTTTGTCTGAGGTAAACCATTTCTATGCACTGAATTCAACACAGCTTTTTCTATTTTTATTCTGTCCCTTCTCAGAAGTCTATTTTGCTTTTGACCACTACCTCTTTTAAACCACTCTCCCTTTCATCATCCTACTTCATATCTCTTATCCTCTTAATCTCATATTTCCCCTTTGAATCAGATAGATTTCTGTATCCAGCTAAGTGTATAAATATATTCTTCTCTCTTTAAACCAATGCCAATGAGAATGAAGTTCAAGCATTGACCACGCCTCCATTTTCCCCTCTACTGAAAAAGCTCTTTCTTGCATGCCTCTTTTATTTGAGAAAGTTTTCCCCATTCTCCTTCTCTTCTCCCAGGGCATCTTTCTTTCTCTTTCATATGTTTTTATAGAGATTATCCCAAAACAATTAACTTATGCTCATGCCCTCTATCGATGTCTACTTCTCCTAACTGCCCTAATGATGTTGAAATTCTTAGGAGTTACAGGTATCATCTTCCTATAGAGGAATGTAAATGGTTTAAACATATTAAATCCCTTATGATTTCTCTTCCATGTTACCTTTTTACACTTCTCTTGCATCTTGTGTTTAAATGGCAAGTTTTCTATTCATTACTGGTCTTATCAGGAATGTTTGAAAGCCCTCTATTTCATTGAATATCCATTTCCCCTTGAAAGTTTATACTCAGTTTTCTTGGGTAGGTTATTCTTACTTGTAATCCTAGCTCCTTTGCCCTCCATAATATATTTGAAGCCATCTATTCTTTTAATATGGAAATTGCTAAATCTTGTGTGACCTTGACTATGGTTTCATGATATTTGAATTATTTTTGACTGCTTGCAACATTTTCTTCTTGATCTGTGAGCTCTTAGAATTTAGCTGTAATATTCCTGAAAGTTTTCATTTGGGAATATTTTTTCAGCAGGTGATCAATGGATTCTTTCAATTTCTAGTTTGCCTTCTGGATCTAAGATATTGGGGCAGTTTTCCTTCCGAATTTCTTGAAATATGATTTGCAACTCTTTTTTATTGGCTTTCAGGTAGGCTAACAATTCTTAAATGATCTCTCCTTTAATCTATTTTCCAGGTCAATTGTTTTGCTGATGAAACATTTCACATTTTCTTCTATTTTTAATTCTTTTGACTTTTAAAAATTGTTTCTTGATGTCTTATGGAGTCATTAGCTTCTAGTTGCTCAGTTTTAATTTTTAAGGAATTATTTTCTTTTAGTGCATTTTCCCCATTTTACCTTTTCTGCTTTTGTGTTTTTTTGGGGGGTGGTTTTTGATTTTTTTGCTAAATAGTATTTTTTCCCAATTATACATAAAGATAGTTTTTGACATTTGTTTTCTGTAATATTTTAATTTTCAATTTTTTTCTCTCTCCCTCCCATTTCCCTTCCCAAGATGGCAAGCAATATTACATAGGCTATACGTGAGCAATCATGTAAACTTGTATTTTCATACTAGTTATGTTGTAAAAAAAAGAAATGGAACAAAAAAGGAAAAGTCATAAATGCCAAAAAAAAAAAAAAAACCCAAAGTGAAAATAGTATGCTTTGATCTGCATTCAGACTCCATCCAGATTTTCTATAGCTATGGATAGCATTTTCCATCATGAATCTTTTAGAATTGTCTTGGATAATTCTATTGCTGAGTAGAACTAAGTCAATCATAACTGATCATCGCACAATGTTGCTGTTATCATGTACAATATTCTCCTGTTTCTGTTCACTTCACTCAGCATTAGGTCAAGTACATCTTTTCTGAAAACTGCTTGCTCATCCTTTCTTATAGTACAATAGTATTCTAGTGTATTCACATACCACACCTTATTCTATCATTCCTTTTTGATGGACATTCCCTCAGTTTCCAATTCTTTGTCACCACAAAAAGAGCTGCTATAAATATTTTTGTATATGGCCACTTCTATTTTTTAAGGTGACATTTTCTTCAGTTTTGCCAAGTTGTTAATTCTTTTTTTTTATAATTTTCTTGCATCAGTCTCATTCCCCCCCAAATTTTCCCTCTAACACTCATATTTCTTTCTTTAACTCTTCTAGAAATTCTTGTTAGGTTTGGGATTAGCATTTTTATGTGAGACTTTGGTTGTAATTGGTCAGCTTTCCTGCTCTGTGCTCTGATCTTTACTCAGGAAGGGTTCCTGTTCCTTTGCAGTTGCAAGCATTAGTGTTCATCTTGACCTTGAAAGTGTGACCAGGTCCCGTATTTCCCTGCAGCTGTAAGTACCACTGGTCCTCTCTACTTTGGAATTGTAACTTAGATCCCTGCTCCCTGGTGGTCAATCACAGTTTCTCTTCCCATCCTTGAAACTGCAATCCAGAATGATGTATGGGCAACAGGGTTGCCATTCAGCACCAGCTACACCCAGTGCCTGCTGGTTCCCTTCAATCTCTTTCTGACCAGTTGCCTGACTCCCTTACTATCTCCTGATTGGGAGCTCCTAAAGATGCTGCTGCTGTCAATATCAGGGCTGCCCTCCAACACCCACTGTTAGTGCTGTTGCCTTGTACTCTGGACTGACCCCCTACCCTGCTGTCACAGACCTCTTTTGACAGCCCCCTAAGTTGTCTTAGGCTGACAAAATGTTTCACTCCAAACTTCTGTTGGCTCTCCCACTCAAAATTTGACTTGAGACATTATTTTTAAGTTGTTTGGAGGAGACTTTTGGGAGAGTTCAGCTGGGTTGCCGCCTGTATTCTAGTTCCACCCCTGACCCTAGTTTGGACTTCAGGGAAGTCGAAGATGGTTTAATGGGTAAAGACAGAGACAATGAAATGTAAGGATGAGGCCCCTTCAGGTAAAACAGTCTATATCTCATATGATCTATTTCATCCTCCTCTCTTGACTGTCAAATTGATCTTCCTAAGAAATAGGCCTGACTTTGCCAACTCTGTCCCCTCCGTTCAAACTTTAGTGCCTCTTTATTATCTTCAGGAGCAAATATAAAATCTGCTTGTCTTTTAAAGCCCTTTCCAACCTGTCCCCTTCCGACTATCTGGTCTTCTTACTGATCTACACCAGATGAGTCTATACCTTACTGCCCTCCACATACTTACTCCACATACTCCAGGAACACTGGCCCTTGTCAGTTGTCACACACAGCCCTCCATCACTTGATTCTGAATATTTACATTGGCTATGCCCTTTGCTAGGAATTCTTTCCTTCCTCATGTCTGCCTCTTGATTTCTCCAGATTTCTTTTATGTTTTAGCTCAAGTCGCACTTTCTGGAAGAAGCCTGGTTTAGTCCTCTTTAATCTCCCCTCCTTCAGACATTACGTCCAACTCATCTTCTATACCTCTTATTTATAGATAGTTGTTTGCCCATCAGATGCTGGGCTCCTGGAGAGCAGAGACTATCTTTGTGTCCCCAGTGCTTAGCATAGCACATATCAAGGGCTTTAGAAATGCCTATTGACTAGTCTTGTAAGGGTCTCAATTATATGTGAGAAGACACTCAGAAACAATGAACTTGACTCCAGGGCAATGTTGTCTCCCACCTTTATTCCTGGCTGCTCGTCCACATAAATAATGAGCCCCTAACAGGAATCTGGGAAGTGTACTAGGATGACCTCCATAAGATTGGATGATGACAATGAGATAATGGAGGCCAGTTCCAATAATCTTGTGATAAAGAGAGTGGGAACTGAGTATGGATTACACCATAACATTCTCTCTCTCTTTGTTGTTGTTCGCTTGCATTTTGTTTTCTTGCTCATTTTTCTTTCCTTTTTGATCTGATTTTTCTTGTGCAACAAGAGAATTGTTTAAATATGTTTCTACAAATTGGATTTAACATATATTTTAACATGTATAACATCTATTGGATTGCTTGCTATCTAGGGGAGGGGGTGGGGGGAAGGAGGGGAAAAACTGAAACACAAGGCTATGCAAGTGTCAATGTTGAAAAATTATCTGTGCATGTTTTGAAAATAAAAATTTAAAAAAAGATTAGATGATGGTTCCTCTTTCCAGAACCCATCTTTGAATCAGAAAAAGTTAAGAGGAGAGGATATACCTGTTCCACCCCAAACCTGAGGAGAAGCCTTAGAGCCTAAGCTTCGAGGCCTATTTCCCTCAAGGAGGCAGAACCTAGACTGCAGTAATAGACTTCAGCCAGGCCTAGGGAAAAGACATCTGTCCTTTTTGAAAGAACACAGTTGTAGCTCTCCTGAAAAAAAAAAAAACAGTTAACATCTGGCTTGAAGCTGGAAGTGGTAAAGTCTACCCATGTCTGTTAAAGAGGGAAGCCAAAGGCTCAACCCATCCAAGACAGATGCCATATTTTGGAGGGAGTCGGCTTCTACTGGGCCAGTAATCTGCCTGCTCCCTCCAAGGTGGTAACTGATCCCACTGTTCTGCCCCACAATAAACTCCATGAGTAAAGAAAGGAAATGTTGTTCTGGAGTTGTAAATCACCTCAACCTCATGTATTCCTTACACGTGTGCCTTACTACTATTGTAGTTTCTACCCACTGCACTGCACCCCCTCCTGGCCCTGTGTGTCTTTGTGGGAGCTGAGGGGAAATGATTTTTAACTACTGTTCTTGCTATACTATGAGTAAATGTCTTTTCTCAGAGGTAATTGAGTATGGGCAATGTGGGAATTTGTTTTATTTGACTATACAAGTTTGTAATGGGGTTTGTTTTTCTTCCTTTCTCAGTGGGGTAGGAGGAAGAGGTGGGAGGGAGAGACTATAGATCTGAAAATAAAGTAAAATTGAATTTTAAAGAGAGGTCACTAAGTCACTAGTTAACTAGCAGGGGTTCTTGAGCTACAAGATTGGGCATAGTGACTCATGGGTTGTCTCTCAAAAGAGAGGTAGCAAACTCCCCTCTGGTGACCCAAACCTCCATTATTAATGCAAATTGGAAAAGTCATCCCAAAGAGGTACTACATTTAACATGAAAAAGTCAGCCTACATGACTTCTAAGGTCCCATTCAGCTGTAAATCTATGACCTCAGGATCCTGCAATTCTCATCTTCCAGATGAGAAGACAGGCTTGAAGAGATAAAGTGACTTCCTATAATTACACAGTTCGGAAGTTTTAGATCTGAGACTGAGGGACCCTGCCTTCAAGTTCGTTAAGGTGATATGTTTCAAAAATTAATTATATATCATTTTGTATCACTCATTAATTACTTTATATATCTACTTCTGAACTTTCCAATTGGACTTTTAGCTTCTAGGGCACAGGGACCATGTCTTAGTTGACTTTGCTTTCCCAGCAGCATTAGTTTTAGAAGATGACACTTTGATGTAGAATATAATATAGTAAGTGCAGTAAAAGAAAATAGAAGCTACATATGGAGTGGGGGGAGGGTACAGTCCTAGCTCTCCCACTTATAACGTGTGTGACCTTGGACAAATTTCTCCTCTCTGAGCGTCAAATTCCTCATCTGGAAAATGAAGGGATCCACCTAGGTGATCTCTAAAGTTCCTTCCAGCTCTGAATAACTGTTAAATACAATGCAATGTAGTCATAACTTGTATGGCTGACACTATCTGAGTCTTGGGTTTCAGGCTGTCCTCCTTGAAGGGCAGCAGTATTCATTCTACTACCCCCCAAAGTAGGGAGAGCTCCTGGATATTTGACCATCTGACTTCTGTTTGGTCCTGATGACTGAATTTCAAATTAGGGGATTTGGGCTTAAATCCCAAACTGGGCCAGACAGAGATTCAGTAACTTGTTTCCATAGTCACACAGTTAGTAAGTGTCTGAGGCCTACTTGGAAGTCAGTTCTTCCTGACTCCAGTCCTGGTGCCCTATTTACTTCATCATCTGGCTTCCTGGATGGATTCTCTACCTATGCAAATGTAATTCCCAGTCTCTGGGAGCTGTCCCAGGCACGGATCAAGAGATGCCAATAAATGCCAGAAGTAGGACTTGATTCCAAGTCCTTTCCGATTCTAAGACCTGCTTTCCTAATTCCAAGCCCTTCCTAATTCTAAGAACTTCCTTCCTGATTCCAAGACCTGCTTTCCTAATTCCAAGTCCTTCCTGATTCCAAGGCCTTCCTAATTCCAAGGCTTTCCTGATTCCAAGTCCTTCCCAATTCCAAGGCCTTCCTGATTCCAAAACCTGCTTTCCTAATTCTAAGTCCTTCCTGATTCTAAGACTTGTTTTCCTAATTCTAAGGCCTTCCTAATTCCAAGCCCTTCCTAACTCTAAAACCTGCTTTCTTAATTCTAAGGTCTGCCTGATTCCAAGGTCTTTCTAAGTCCAAAGCTTTCCTGATCCAAGGCCTGCCTGGTTCTAAGGCCAGCCTTCTGTTGTCTGGTTCAGGTTGTATTATGACAGAACACTTCAACTCGGATCTTGCTAATTATCCTTGTTAGACTTTAATTGCAACAGAGCTTTTCAAATACTTGGGTAACGTGGGCAAGAAGGATTGGGAGAGGTCACGGTTGGATGATAGTCACAAAGTGGGGAAGGCACATCACTCAGAAGTGTCAGGGACTCTAGCTATTGTTATCCCATCCCTTCTTATTATCCCGAGAGGCTAATTCAGCATTCATCGTTCCACTAATTAACGTCCCACAGAATTCTTTGTGTATGTATGTGATTTCTGCTTATTTTTTTAATTTAAATTTTCTTTTTTTATTATAATCTTAATAATCATCCACAAACATGACCATATCAGTGTGCCAAGAAGACGGAAGAAAATTTTGTTGTAAATAGTAAGTTCCCATACAGTTTGTTCTACGTTTTTAATGGTGCATGTTGAATTTAACAAGAGTAGTAACACAACGATCATTTGCATCCCTTCTAGGCTAGTGTTACTAGTTACATTTAAGTTTCCTTTTGGCTCTAACCTTCTGGGATCCTGCTCAGGAATGAAAAGGGAACTTAACCCTACAACAGGAGACCTGGGTTTTTACTTCTGAGTAAGAGATTGCTGTGTTGCCTGGGGACTACTGAATCTCTCTGAACCTCAGCTCAATAACAGTTCTCCTGTTATAGATGTTCTCCTGTATAGATGAAGTACTCGGCAAACCTTAAAGTGCCTTATAAATGTCAGCTATTATTACAAACTTTAACATGCTAGAGTAATAGGAGTTGCTATCAGCTGAAGCAACTAATCCCAGTGCTTCCCCTTTGACTATAGTCATGTGACTTGGAATCATGTTGGCAGTCTGTCAGTGTCACATTGCTTCATGTGAAAGCTACAGATAGGAAACTCTAATGACCAACGACTGGTCAGTTTGTTGATAAACATTTAACATGTCTGCTGTGTCAGGCACTATGCTAAACACAAAGGATACAAAGAAAAGCAAAAGGCAGTTTCTATTTTCAAGGAGGTCAAAATCTAATGGGGAAGATATCATGTAAACAAGTTTGTACTAACAAAGCTTAGAGAGAAAGAAGAGAGCTTAAATCTTCTTTATTCCAAGAACCAGAATCCCTGCAATATGCTACCCAGCTGCCTTCTTCTATAAGTTTTCTTAACTAGTTATTCTTTTTTTAATTAAATTTTGTTTTATTTTCAAACCAAGTTACAAATGTAGTCAAGCAAAACAAATTCTCTCATAGGCCCTGTTTTTTAAAAAAAAATGGCTCATTCTGCTCTCTGAACCCTTTGCCTCTGTATCAGGAGGAGGCAGTGTGTTTCATCAGGAGACCTCTGGAATTGTAGTTGGTTGGTCATTGTGTTGATAAAAGTTCCCAAGTCTTTCAAAGTTTTAGCTAATTTCAAAGAATTTAGCTAATTCTTGCCCGCTGGATGCTAACTGCAGTCATATTTCTACTTCAGAAGAGCTGGTCAATGCCCTCTGTGTTTCAGTTGCCCTGAGTCAAATTAATGATGACCCCACCCTAGTTATAGAGAGGAAAGGCCAATCCTCTGTATTGTCAAGTACTGACTTAGTTGGTAGTCAATGATTACAGCAATCTAGTGTTTGACAAACCCAAAGACCCCAGCTTTTGGGATAAGAATTCACTGACAAAAACTGCAGGGAAAATTGGAAACTAGTATGGCAGAAACTAGGCATTGACCCACACTTAACACCATACACCATAATTTAGGCATAAAGAATGAGATCGTAAATAAATTAGAAGAACATAGGATAGTTTACCTCTCAGACCTGTGGAGGAGGAAGGAATTTGTGATCAAAGAAGAACGAGAGATTGTTATTGATCACAAAATCAATAATTCTGATTATATTAAGTTAAAAAGTTTTTGTACAAACAAAACTAATGCAGACAAGATTAGAAGGGAAGCAATAGATTGGGAAAACATTTTTACATTCAAAGATTCTGATAAGGCCTCATTCCAAATTATATAGAGAAGTAACCCAAATTTATAAGAAACCAAGCCATTCTCCGATTGATAAATGGTCAAAGGATATGAACAGACAATTTTTAGATGAAGAAATTGAAACTATTTCCACTCATATGAAAGAATGTTCCAAATCACTATTGATCAGAGAAATGCAAATGAAGACAACTCTGAGATACCACCACACACCTGTCAGACTGGCTAAGATGACAGGAAAAGATAATGATGAATGTTGGAGAGGATGCGGGAAAACTGGGACACTGATGCATTGTTTTTTTTTTTTTTTTAAAATAACTTTTTATTGATAGAACTCATGCCAGGGTAATTTTTTACAACATTATCCCTTGCATTCACTTCTGTTCCGATTTTTCCCCTCCTTCCCTCCCCCCCTCCCAGATGGCAAGCAATCCTTTACATATTGAATAGGTTACAATACAATAGGTTGAATATCCTGGATACAATATATGTGTGCAGAACCAAACAGTTTTCTTGTTGCACAGGGAGAATTGAATTCAGAAGGTATAAATAATCCGGGAAGAAAAACAAAAATGCAAGCAGTTTATATTCATCTCCCAGTGTTCTTTCTTTGGGTGTAGCTGCTTCTGCCTGTCTTTGATCAATTGAAACTGAATTAGCTCTCTTTATCGAAGAGATCCACTTCCATCAGAATGCATCCTCAAACAGTATCATTGTTGAGGTATATAATGATCTCCTGGTTCTGCTCATTTCACTTAGCATCAGTTCATGTAAGTCTCGCCAGTCCTCTCTGTATTCAACCTGCTGGTCATTCCTTACAGAACAATAATATTCCATAACATTCATATACCACAATTTACCCAGCCATTCTCCAATTGATGGGCATCCATTCATTTTCCAGCTTCTAGCCACTACAAACAGGGCTGCCACAAACATTTTGGCACATACAGGTCCCTTTCCCTTCTTTAGTATCTCTTTGGGGTATAAGCCCAGTAGAAACCCTGCTGGATCAAAGGGTATGCACAGTTTGATAACTTTTTGAGCCTAGTTCCAAATTGCTCTCCAGAATGGCTGGATGTGTTCACAATTCCACCAAAATTGTTGGTGGAATTGTGAACACATCCAGCCATTCTGGAGAGCAATTTGGAACTAGGCTCAAAAAGTTATCAAACTGTTTGATCCCCTTTGATCCAGCAGTGTTACTACTGGGTTTATGTCTCAAAGAGATCTTAAAGAAGGGAAAGGGACCCACATGAGCAAAAATGGTTGTGGCAGCCCTTTGTGTGGTGGCCAGAAACTGGAAACTGAATGGATGCTCATCAATTAGAGAATGGCTGAATAAATTGTGGTATATGAATGTTATGGAATATTATTGTTCTGTAAGAAATGACCAGCAGGATGATTTCAGAAAGGCCTGGAGAGACTGACATGAACTGATGCTGAGTGAAATGAGCAGGACCAGAAGATCATTATATACTTCAACAACAAGACTATACGATGATCAATTCTTATGGACCTGGCCCTCTTCAACAACAAGATGGTTCAAACCAGTTCCAATTGTTCAGTAATCAAGAAAATCAGCTACACCCAGAGAGAGAACTAGGGGAAATGAGTGTGGACCACAGCATAGCATTATCACTCTTTCTGTTATTGTTTACTTGCATTTTTGTTTTCCTTCTCAGGGTTTTTTCTTTCTTTCTAGATATGATTTTTCTTGTGCAGCAAGATAACTGTATAAATATGTATACATACATTAGATTTAACATGTACTTTAACATATTTAACATGTATGGACTATATGCCATCTAGGGGAGGGGGTGGGGGGGAAGGAGGGGAAAATTTGGAACAGAAGGTTTTGCAAGGGTCAATGTTGAAAAATTACCCATGCATATGTTTTGTAAATAAAAAACCATAATAATAATAAAAAAAATTTTTAAAAGGAATTTGAAACTTTAAAAAAAAAGTATTGACTTATTTGGGATCATTCTTAGAATCTCTCTTTTCCCTCTTATTCAGTTCCATTCGAGAAATAAATCATCATTGAGCACCTGCTGTATACAAAGACCAATGGATGAGCCTTAGCTTTTTTGAACTGTCAGTAATGATAAGATGATTTAAAGATAGGATGTTTTATAAAAAGACACAGAACAAAGTACTGAGTTATTGGATTTAAATGTCAGAGAGATTTTGAGTGACTCACAGTACAATTTACAAAGATATTCACAGCTTTATGGATATTTGCTCTAAGCTCTTCTGACGTGGGTTGCTGGGAATCATCAGACAGCTCAATAGCCTTCCCCTTCTCCTTCTTCCACCCCCATTTGAGAACAGTCAGTTAGCAAACATTTATTAAGTGCCTACTATATGCCAAGTGAAGTGCTAAATATTGGGGATATAAAGAAAGGCAAATGACAAGTCCTGCTCTGGAGGCATTTACTCCATCTAATATGCAAACAACTATGTACAGATAAGTTCTAGACACATTAAATGGGAGAGAATCAACATTGGAAAAGGTGAGAGTTTGGTTGGGATCTGAAGGAAGCTAGGGAAGCCAGAAGGCCTTTCCATCACTGATACTTTGCTTTGTTCTGGTGACTAATTTCTTTTTTTATATTATTATAGCTTTTTATTTGCAAAACATATGCATGGGTAATTTTTCAACATTGACCCTTGTAAAATCTTCTGTTCCAACTTTTCCCCTCTTTCCCCCTACCCCCTCCCCTAGATGGCAGGTAGTCCAATGCATGTTAAATATGTTATAGTACATGTTAAATCCAATATATGTATATATATTTATATAGTTATCTTACTGCACAAGAAAAATCATATCTAGAAAGAAAGAAAAAACCCTGAGAAGGAAAACAAAAATGCAAGTAAACAATAACAGAAAGAGTGATAATGCTATACTGTGGTCCACATTCATTTCCCAGTGTTCTCTCTCTGGGTGTAGATGACTTTCTTGATTACTGAACAATTGGAACTGGTTTGAATCATCTCATTGTTGAAGAGAGCCACGTCCATCAGAATTGATCGTTGGATAGTTTTGTTGCCATGTACAATGATCTCCTAGTTCTGCTCATTTCACTTTGCATCAGTTCATGTAAGGCTCTCCATGACCACCTGCTGGTCATTTCTTACAGAACAATAATATTCCATAACATTCATATACCATCACTTATTCAGCCATTCTTCAGGATGGGCACCCATTCACTTTACAGTTTCTTGCCACTACACAAAGGGCTGCCACAAACATTTTTGCCCATGTGGGTCCCTTTCCCTTCTTTAAATCTCTTTGGGATATAAGCCCAGTTGTAATATTGCTGGATCAAAGAGTATGCACAGTTTGATAACTTTTTAAGCATAGTTCCAAATTGCTCTCCAGAATGGCTGAATTCATTCACAATTCCACCAACAATGTATCAGTGTCTCAGTTTTCCCTCATCCCCTCCAACATTCATCATTATCTTTTCCTGTCATCTTAGTCAATCGACAATAGTGGCTTAGCTACACAGGTGTGTAGTGGTATCTCAGAGTTGTCTTCATTTGCATTTCTCTTATCAATAATGATTTGGAACACCTTTTCATATGACTGGAAATAGTTTCAATTTCTTCATCTGAATATAGTCTGTTCATATCCTTTGACCATTTATCAATCGGAGAATGGCTTGATTTCTTATAAATTTGAGTCACTTCTCTATATAATTTGGAATGAGGCCTTATCAGAACCTTTGAATGTAAAAATGTTTTCCCAGTCTATTGCTTCCCTTCTAATCTTGTCTGCATTAGTTTTGTTTGTACAAAAACTTTTTAACTTAATATAATCAGAATTATCGATTTTGTGATCAATAACAATCTCTAGTTCTTCTTTGGTCACAAATTCCTTCTTCCTCCACAGGTCTGAGAGGTAAACTATCTTTTGTTCTTCTAATTTATTTACAATCTCATTCTTTATGCCTAGATCATGAACCCATTTTGACCTTATCTTGGTATATGGTGTTAAGTGTGGGTCAATGCTTAATTTCTGTCATACTAGTTTTCTGGTGACTAATTAATGTAGTTTTTAGACCCTACAATTTTTTAATGACATCCTTTATACCAGTGGTGTCAGGCTCAAATAGGAGTGGATGCATTTGGACTGTGAATTGACTTAGAAAACTATAAATGGACATTATCTATGTTTTATTGCCTTTTTATTGATTTTTGTTAATCATTTCCCAGTGACAGTTGAATCTGTATGAGTTTTCTGAGCTGTCAGTTGAACACCTGGGCTTTATAACATTTCATCTGCGTAACTCCTTTTTTATGTGTGGCTGCCCCCTTATGTCCACCTCCCCATTGCCTTCTGGGTGATCCTCATTTTCATTTCGGCAGAGAGCATGCAGAGTAGAGGCAGGAGGTAAATCAGGGAAGGCTTTTTAGAAGAGGTAACTTTTGAGGAGGCTTTTTAAAAAAATAAATTCTGAACTTAACAAATACTGAAGGAAGCAAAAATTTCCATATATAAAGTAGGAGAAATAGAAAGAGGATTGTGTTATGAAGCTATGAATCTCTATTATGCATACCTTTCTTTTCTTTTTAACTCTGTAAAAAAATTCAACATGCAACTTTCAAAGCTCTCTTGTTTGTGTTCCCTTCTGACCTCTTTTGTGCATTTAAAAATGTTTCAATGACCCTCTTTTCTTTCTTTTCTTTTTCCTTCTGGCAACTCTAACTCCTTTTCCCTTACTTCTTTCTTCAAATCAGAAAAAAAGCAAAGAAACCACTAATGTCGTAACAAGTAAACATGGGAAAGCAAAACCAATTCCCCCATTGGTCATGTCCAAAAAGGTACATCTCATCCTGAACCTTAAATCCATCACCTGTCAGGATGTTGCTAGCATGCTATTGGTCCTCTAAAATTGTGTTTGAGCTTGGATTGATCAGACTTCTCAAGCCTTTCAAAATTGTTTTTATTTACAATGCTGTTGTTATTGTATAAATTATTCTCCTACTTCTTCTCACTTCACTCTGTAACAGCTCATATAAGTCTACCCAGGTATCCCTGAAATCATCCCCTCTATCATTTTTACAGCGCATTAATATCCCATTGCATTCATATGCCATAGTTTGTTCAGTCATTCTCCAATTGAAGGGTATCCCCTTAGTTTCTGGTTCTTTGCCACCACAAAAAGAGATGCTATAAATAATTTCATATATATGGTCCTTTTCCTTTTTCTTTGAGCTCTTTGGGGTAAAAATCTACTAGTGGTATCACTGACCAAATGGTATTCATAGATTAGTGACCTTGAGAGGATAGTTCCAGTTTGCTTTCTAGAATGACCAGACCAGTCCACAGGTTCATCAATAGTGCTTCAGTGTGTCTCTTGGAGGGTTCTGAATGGAGGACATTTAAGGCAGAGAATATTACTTCTGCAAAGGCATGGAGGAAACAGGGCATTTTTCCTCCTTTGCTTTTAACAAAGGGCTGAAAGTGGGGCACAGCATGAAAGGATTCAAAACTACATTGACATTGCTGGTATGATTCACTTCTCCCCCTTGGTGGCTGATCTTATCATAGTAGATATTGATTGCATTGACTTGAGAGGAGGCAGAGTGACTTGTTTGTAAGGACTACTAAGGCAGAGCTAAGTGAGGGTGGAATGGCACATCCTATTTTTGTCCCAGGCTTGGCTATTTGTAAGGTTTTCCAGCTAGTAAATTGGGTTGGGGTAGAATTTAGAATGGTTTTATCTCTTGGAATGGACTGTGTACATTTGTGACACGGAATAAATATTTGGGAAGAGGAATTAATCAAATCTGGATTATAATTGTGAGGGTAAGCAACCTTTTGTTCTTTTTAGAATTACAACAAGTAGGCAGGTCCCGGTTTACCAATGAGTTGTGTTCCAAAGCTTTGTTTCTAAACTGAGTGTTTGGAATTCAGTTGCATGTTCTCTGAAGGAACTTGTAACAGAAGACAAATGTGTGAGAATGGACTCGACAGATTAGGAAACTGAAGCCGAGAGAAGGGAATAGATATTTTTTAAGTACTTGCTGTGTGCCAGGCACTGTGCTAAGTGCCCTGTAATTAGTTTACCAATTGATTCCCACAACAACCTTGAGAGGTAGATGCTATTGTTCCCATGTTACAGATGAGGATACTGAAGAAAATAGAAGTTAAGTGACTTGTTCAGGACCACACTGTTACTAAGTGTCTGAGGCCAGATTTAGTCAGGTCTTCTTGACTGCAGGCCTGGTATTCCATCCATTGTACTAGTCAGCAAGCATTTATTCAGTCCTTAATATAGAAGAGTGAGTCATTCAAAGTCACACACCTTGAAAGTTAGTGGAGGTGAGCTTCAAACTAGATGCCCCGATTCCAAATTCAGTGCTTTGGTCACTGTACCATCATACCATAGATATAAACAGAGGCTTTGGAGCTTCCCACATGACCTGTGGGTATTTTGAAGTTTCCCAGGTGATGACTCCTGGTTTTGTATTATTCTTAATTTTACTCTAGATCTTACAAAGAATCCCCTTTTCCGTGAGATAGATGTGTCACTTGCCTTACTCATATGCTTAGCATTCCTGATTATAATTGTTTCAGACTCTCATATACTGATCTTTTCCAGTCATTATACTACCTACTTCTCTGTCTCACTGGCCTAGTAGACGGCATACTTTGTGAGGGTAAGGAACTATACATTTTATCTTTGTTTCTTGGTGTCTTGGTGTTAAATTGTAAGTTCCTTGAGGACGGGGACTGGTTTTTTTTTTTAACCTCTCTCTGTATCCCCAGAGTTTAGCACAGTTTCTGGCACATAGATGCTTAATCAATGTTTCTTGATTTGATTAACAATTATCTTCCCCAGTACCAAATAAAAGGTTCTCTCTGTTAAGAATTTCATAATAGTCATTACAACAAGATGAGAAATGATAAGGTATGTGTTAGATGATAACATTTATTCTTCTTTGAACTATATTGGAAAAATGAGAATGAAACAATAACATCGACAATAATTGCACCAAGGATGCTTTCAAAGAGTCTGCCAAAGATAAGCTTATATCCTAATCGTTTTATTCAACTTCAAATAGCAGTGATTTTATCGGCCTATTCAATTGTCCATAAAACATGAAAAAAAGAAGTATTATGAAAAGAGACTTGTCTAGGATTGTTTGGATTTGAACTCCAGCCAGAAAGATAAGACAAAGGAGATAACATTTCATATTTCTAGGGACAGCAGACTTAAATGATCTTGAACATTTTATGGTAGTTTTCTCCATGCCCAAGGCTGAGCAGCTAATCCTTTCTAGATGTGGCTTAATTATAATTTCATCCTTCAGAAGACAGAACCAATGGGGCAACATTTCTTTTCTGGATTGGATTTTCACTAACGAGGCTGGGATTATAAAAATAATAATAATTCACACTTAGTTATAATGTTTGAAAATTGCTTTCTCTTCATTATCTCATTTGAACCTTACCTAGGGGGTTAGATACTGTTCTGATCCCTAAATTACAGCTGAGGAAACTGAGGCAAAAACCAGTTTAGTGATTTGCCCAATATCATATTGCTATTTAAGGCTATATTGGAATTTGGGACTTCCTGATTTGAGGTCCAGTACTCTTACCTACTGAAGCACTTAGTACCCCCCACGATCCTCTGAAGTAAGTACTAATGATATTCATATTTCAGAGGTAAGAAAATTGAGGCTCAGAGTGTTTAAGTGACTTGCCTAGGTCTGTACATGCGTGCACACACACACACACAAAACCTTTTTTTTGCCTCAGTTTTGTCAACTGTACAATGGGAGACAGTAATAGCACCACTCTCCCAGATTTGTTGTGAGGATTAAATCATAAAGTACCTAGCACAGTGTTGGGCACCTGATAATGCAGAAATATTTGTTTCCTTTCTTCCTCTTTTCATTGTAGTCTGGAAGAATATTCTATATTTAAATGCTATTATAAGCTTTAGTTTGCTTACATCAGGAAAATTGTGCTTTCCTGTAGGAAAGTTCTAAAAACAAGCCACCTTTTCAGTTTCCCAGAAACTCTTGAGTTGGGAGTGCTAGTTGTCGAAAGGACTAATTATTGAGAATTCCCAAGTTTGAACTCAGATTGTGTCGATCCAGAGCTCTGGTGAGGGATGATGATTTATATGTGGGAGCCTTTCTATGAGAGGTGGCTACAGGGAAATCATGTGTTTCCAAAGATGGTGCTTTTAAAATCAGAGAGAAAAATCTTCTGCTCCTCAGAGTAAGTAATTCTTGTAGCAAATAATGGAGATATTTACTAAATATATCTAAGAAATGTCCACAAGTTTTGGCAAAGAAAGTAAACTCAGTTCTTTAACAACAGAAAAAATGAGTGGGGCCTATGAAAGGAATTGTGAGAAAATTTGAACTCCTCTAAATGTCAATCAGGGGTTTCACTGCATCTTGAAAACACACTACCCACCTCTATTCTATACTGAAAAGACAACCAACAGAAATAAATGTGCATGGAGTTACGTAACATATTTACAGACATGTCTGAACACCTGGTGCCTTCAGCAGAGAGAAGTGAGTAGCACAATTGAAGCCCTTTCTCTACATTCGCATCCTAAAGTAATTTTAATAGACATGTGAGGTACATCCTTTCCCTATCTTAGAGAATTGAATAGAAAGGAAGCATGAGGAAGAAGAAGGCTTTTAGGTTACTTCTAGGTTAATAGGAAAAGATTGGAAGGAAAACAGTAATTGGGCTCTGCTAATGCACCTCAATGCTTGGTCCTTCCAGGGACATATCACCATGGTTACAGGTTTGAAGAGGGAGTAGAGTGCGGTGGGAGGCTGATGTCCAACTTCCTGTGGATCAACAATTCAGCAACTGAATCTATGATTCCTGAGTCTACGCAAGGGGAAGAAAAGGCCATTTATTTACCTTCAGATTTGGGACTATTTTCCTGGTAGTTCCAAACACAATAATATCTGTACTCCTTCCTTCTCAGGGCTGTTGTGAAGAAAGCACTTTGTAATCTTTAAGGTACCCCGTGAATAGTGGGGGGGGGCGTACCATGGGAGGCATTTGGGCCAGGAGACCACAAATTTTTTTTTTCTTTTTGTTGCTCATTGTGCCCTTCATGAGCATCTGCATGCAATGGGTACCTCCCCACCTGGATGAGGCAGTGGTTGGACCCAGAACTGATCCAGGCCACCATTTTCTGGCCCAATCTCCAACCACCAAAAGGTAGGGAGCAACTAGCGATTGGATAACTTAGTGTTGTTATAGTCCAATCAGTCCTTTGTAGAGAATCTGTCCACTATCCCAGAGGCCTTCCTCTGGTGTCTTGAATCCCACCAGCACAGTATACTTGTTAGCCCTCACTCCTACTAAATGATTTATCAACTTCCTTTGGGAGACCCTAGCTATCTCACTTCTTATGTGCAGGGTCTCATTGGTTCCACACTGCCTCACTGCTTAGATAGTCAATGAGTATTTTTCTATCACCATACTGACCGCTTGGGGATTTTGGTGCCTTCTAGCATGTAGGCATTTGGCCGTATAGGATGATACAGGCGTTTAAAAGATTGGCAGTATTTTTAATTTCCTTCACAGGTTAATTGTACACTATTTCAAAGTCCGCCTCTTTTTCTACAGCAAAATCACTGTTTGGACATGTATACATAGATTGTATTTAACTTCTACTTTAAGATATTGAAGATGTATCGGTCAACCTGCCATGTGCGGGAAGGAGGGAAAAAGTTGGAACAAAAGGATTTGCAATTGTCAATACTGAAAAATTACCCATGCATATATCTTGTAAATAAAAAGCAAAAAATTAAAAAAAAAACAAAAGATTGGCAGCAACAAGTAGGGGATGGCTAAAGAAATGATAAAGAGGTGCTGGGTTCAAGATGCAGGATGAGATACATGTTTGCAAATACAGTCAGGGTTTTTCTTGATTATGTGTTATCTGTTACAAGGGCTTTGGAGTTTTGTTTTCTGAGTTGGGGGAGGATTTATGGGGAGGGAGATGGGGACTATATAGGGTAGGCAAAAAAAGAAAAAAAAGGAAAGAGGGCCATTAAGGCATTTCAAAAAACTGCACAGAAGAGAACAGAAGGCTAGAATTACAAATAAGCACAGCAGTTTTGAAAGTTACATGTTAAATGTATATAGATGCATATATATACACACAGACACACATATGTATATCATAAAAGAAAAATGAAATACATTTAAGAGAGGTCTAGTGTTATACAGAGAATCCTTTGTCTCTTTCTTTCCTCTTTGTCTCTCTCTGTCTCTGCCTTCCCTTCTGTCTCTATCTTCCTTTCTCTCTGCCTCTCTGTCTCATCTCTCTCTCTATCTCTGTGTCTATGTCGCTATTTCTCTTTCTCTCTCCTTCTCTCTCTCCCCCTACCCCTGGAAATGCCCATTTTCTTTGATGTTTAAGTTCAGAATGGAAAAAATGAATTTAAAATAAACAAATTATCACCAGTGACTGATGTCATGTTACTGTGCAAGTGCTTTGCAAGTGGAGATTATTTCATTTTTAAGTCTTTGTAACCCCAGGCTGGAATACAGAGCACCTGGCACACAGTTGGCACTTAATCAAAGCTTCTAAACTGATTCAAAGACGATGTACAAACGACTTCCATGACAGAAGCAAAGTCATCAGGGAGGGGGAACGGCACTCTGGGAAGGGCCAAAGGTGTGAGACTGTCCAAGTTCAACACCACACCCTTTCTTTCTGGTTATAATCAAAAAAAGAAAATGTTTTGGGAGAGGTCCTTGGTAGGAACAGTTTATGTGGGTATTCCTTGGGAAAGGTCTGTTGTCACAAATAAAATGCATCTACCGGTGCTGAAATCCAAAGGACCTAACTTCACATATAGCCTCAGACACTCAATACTTAATAGTTGTGTAACCCTAGGCAAGTCATTTAATCTCAATTGCTTCACAAAAATAAACTAAAATGATAAAACTATTTTAGAGAAAATGAGAACAAAAAGGATGGGGAGGAGGGAGAAGGATGAGCAATAAGAAGCAGTCTGAGGTTCACTGAAGGAAAGGACTGCACATTTTCCCAAATGCCAGCCAAGCTATTCATCTCCCATTCAATGCTGGGTCCAACTCATTGTCCAGCTACAGAGTCTATTAAAGGTCTGAATGCAAGAAACTGAGCCCTGGAGGACCGATATTCTCACTCCCACTCCAAATCTAGGGCCCTTTCCCTGACCTCTGGCTAAAGCAAAATCAATAATAGTGATGATAATAGCTAACATTTATGAATTTTACAAAAATAATTTCATTGGATCCTCCCAACAAGCTGGGGAGTAAGTGCTGTTCTTATCCCCAGTTTTATCGATGAAGAAACTGAGGCAAATAAAAGTCAAGAAAATCAGCATAAGAACATGGTACATAAGGAAGAACCCCGGATTTGGATCCAGGGGATGTAGGTGTGAAGCATAACTCTGCTACTTTCCTCATCTACAAAAGGAGGGGGTTTAATTAGATGATCTCAGAGATTCCTTGCAGCCCTAAGAATATAATCCAACCCCAAATGGACTCTTCTCTGTCTCTTAGGATACATAGTCTATAACGATGTAGATATATAAATATAGATTTACAGGCAAAAGAGCAGTTAAAGTATTTGCCCAAGGTCACATAGCTAGTAAGTGTTTCTCAGCACCTCCCTGATTTCAAGCTTTCCTCCGTAGAGACTTAACCTCCTTGGGTCCTCTCTTGGCTTGAGCTGAGATCTCATCTTTCTAGGGAACTCATTCATCTAGGTATATTCTTTAGTACTATCAGTTCTTCTATAACACTACAGATATATTTCCAAAAAGCACTTCACTACTCAAAATTGAGTACAAGCCCTCCCCACCCCCAAACCCACAGGGCTTCTAGGAAAAATGGAATTCGGAACACAGCACTAAAAAACTCCATCAATGACAGAGAAAAAAGGATAGGAAATTAATAAAAATGGTAGCATAGTTTTATACATGTCAAATGGTCAAGAAATATGTGAACACTACAATAAATAATGACCTCGTCTCTGGCATCGGACTTCAGATTTGGAGGCTATAGGGGAAAGCGATGGGGTCGTTGAAGACCCGGCCCGCTCTACTCAAAACTCTTGCACCAGAAGATAGATGATAAATAGAATATATTTTTTTCTTAACAAAGTACTGAAATTTGCTTGCTAAATTGAATCTGGAAGAGTTGTAGCTACAAGTTATTTTGAAGGGGTGTAGTTTTCACCATTCTTTCTGTTTCTCTCTAAGAAATAATATAGAAACAGATATGAAATTCCATGTGTCAGTCACATTGGGACAAATTCTTGTTTCTGAAACATGTTCTAGCAAAAATGAATATATATTCTAATCTGTGTAACTTCTCTGATTTCTGTTTGCTGTTTGCTTGGATAAGTGGGTTTACTGCCTCTGCTATTTGTGATGATCTTTTGGGTAACCAATGTTTGGTGGTTCGGAACTTAACTAGAGAGTGTAAATTTGGGGCTCTCCTTTCACTTAGGAGTGACCAGGGAGGCGCCTTTCCTTCTGAACCAAACTTAAAACCGTAGACAAAAATGATATTTAATGGAGCAAGTCAATATAATTCTAGCCTGATATCTTTCTTGGATACAAGCAAAGAAAGGAATAAGCACCCAAACACAAGCCTTCTACTTCCCCCAAGAAGGAACTCAGTCTCCTTTGAGAAAAATGGGCCAAATTCCAGGGAGATCATGCCACACCACCTGTGATTCAGGTCTGTACATTTAGATTCCTCATGCATATCTCATTGAGGTTTCCCATAATTTACATGTATGCTTGTTATTGTTGCTGAGTCATTTTAATTGTCTCTGACTTCAAGATCCCATTTGGGGTTTCCTTGGCAAAGACCTTTTTCTTCTCCGACTCATTTTACAGATGAGGAAACTGAGGCATACAGGGATAACTGATTTGCCCAAGGTCATACTGCTAATAAGTGAGCGCGGATTTGAACTCATGAAGATGAATCTTCCGAGTCAATGCCCTATCTACAGCAGCACCATCTAGTTGCCTCCCTATGTGCTTAGCATAACCTATAGAATTTTGTAGGATACTGTGGATTTCCATTTCCTGCTGCTTGCTTTTAAGAAAAGTATATCATTTCATATGTTGCTTTCAAAACTATCCTTCCTCATGCTTCCTTCTGTTTCCTTCCATGAATTTAAAAAATGTTTACATGATTCTCTTTCTTTTTTTCCCCTACAGTATTTCAATTTTGATAATCTTTGCACATTCTCCTATATCCAGTTCTATCTCTTTTTTCTCTTTTCTTCATTTATATATTTCTTTTACTATCTTTTTCCTTTCCTTTCTCAGAGCCTTCAGAAGAGAACTAATCTACCCCGAGGTTCTTTGTTTTCTCATTTAACTCCCTTAATGATAATAGTTAACATTTATATGTGCTTTGTGCCAGGCATTGTGTGAAGCTTTACAGTTATTATCTTATGGCTCCTCCAAACATCCTGGGGAAGTAGGTGCTATTATTATCCTCATTTTACAGATGAGGAAACAAAGGTTAAATGACTTGGTTGTGATCATACAGCTAATATATGCCTCTGAGAAGATGTGAATTCAGCCCTTTATGTAAATCTGGTACTTTCTCCATTGGACCACTACTTACTTTATAATAGCTATAATAGCTTGAAGACATTAAAATTATTTAGAGAGATATGTTTCTTCTTTCCCTATTAGAATGTTGTACTACATTTACATATTAATCTTTTCTGATTGCTGCAGTAAGTTTATCTTTTTCGGTTTCTTGAATTTAGATTTCAGAGTTCCTACTTATCACTGACTTTTTCATCAGAAATGTTTGAAAGTACTCTATTAAAGATTAATTTTTTTTCACCTATCGGATTATACTTAGTTTTGCAGGTTGTTATTCTTGATTGTAAGTCTTTTGCTTTTTAGAATATTATATTCCAAGATCTCCTCTGGTATTTAGTAGAAGTCATCAGGTCTTGTGTGGTCCTAACTGGTTCCTTGGTCCTTGTAATTTCTTTCCAGAAGCTTGTAGCATTTTTTCTTCAAGATGGGGTAGTCGGCCATACTCGGTCTCCCACAGGATATCCTACATTTACCTCGAACTGCTGGCATTAACCCCTTCCTAGATGTCTGAGAGCAATGGATCTTCAAGACCTTCAATATATCTCAGAACAGTGTAAGGGACCTCAGTGACTAGCAATCAGAGTATTCTCAGGCTGCTAAAACTTCCTTTATTAATTTAAGATATATTGATTACCTTTTTGATAAAGCAGCTGGGATGCTAGCCCCTTTTGGTCTTATTTCAGTCTGGAATAAGATTTTTTATTTAAATGCAGATTGAGTGTCTTGGTTTGCTTACAGGAGAATTATTTAATTTACCTTGAATAGTGAGCTAGAGATAAGCGCGATATTCCGAGAGGGAAGAGGTTCAGGAGGAGGTGGTATGAACCAAGGAGAACATTAGTTATGTTTTAAGCCTGGAAGATTATACCTGGGTTCATTTCAGAAGGGCTCTGGCTTCAGGCAGTGGGTTACATATTTATGGTTCAGATAAATGGTTAACTCATTTAGAAAGGCCTCCTGTGCCCAGGCCCAAGCTAACCAGGATTAATGATCTGTCGGAAAGAAGTCTATGGTTATGTTGATGGTCTGGGATTAGAGGAGTCCCTAATGCCATTCCTCACTGAGGACATCAGGTTTTCCTGTTAGTGTCTTTCAGGTATAATGAGCAAATAACTTCATTTTAACAGTAGCTGAGATTTACATAGACATACAAGTCATTGGAGCCTCATAACAAGCCCCAGGAGGGAAGTACTCCAGGTAATTCCTGCTCCCATTTTACAGATCAGAGAATTCAGAAAGGTTAAATGATCTAGCCATAGTCACACAAGCTACTAAGTACTGGGATTCAAACTCGCATCTTACCTATTCTTTCTAACACACGCGTGTGTACACACACACACGCGTGTACACACACACGTACATACACACCAATACAATCTTTCATTCTCAAATGAAGAGTCCTCAATTTGTACTTTCTTGCAATTTGTTCTTATCTCTCGTTTTCCCTACCCAATTCGTACCCTCTCCTTGCCACCCTCCAAAGCATAATCAAGATGCTTAACTGTATTATGATGTCTGCCTCCACCTGCCATATGAGAGCCAGGCTGTTCTGGCAAATACAGGTTGTTACTGAGTAGCAAAAGAAATCATTTGGCAAAAGAGTTCAGGATTTGCCTCTGGGCAGAAGACTGGCAGAGAGAATCGATGTGTCCATATATGAAGAATAAAAATCAAAGACCCAGCAGCCTGGAGAAGTGGGTTTTCTAAGTGGGCCATTTCCCTGAACATTGATGTAATTACTTTGAAGGAGGGGGAGGAGGAAAGGATGTACAGCCTTTTGGAGGCCAACCACTTGGGGCTTGGTAGCACTTATCATCCCCCGTCTGGGTTTTCTGTCAGCCTGACAGTATCCAGCTGCAAATGTACCTTCCTGGGGCCCCAGCGACAGATTCATTTTCCAGTATTTCCAATGCCACAGCTACCCCGCTCCTACATAGAGTTAGTGATGAGTTTTTTTTTTCTTTTCCTTTTTTCTCTTGGCTTTCTTTAATTTCTTTTCTTTCCTCAGTAGTATTTTATTTTGCAAATACATCTAAAGGTAGTTTTCAACATTCAATTTGATAAAACGTTATGTTCCACATTTTCTCTTTCCCTTCCTTCCTTTTTCCCTCCCCAAGACAGCAAGCAATAGGTTAATTATATGTTAGAGTGATGAGTTTTCTCTGTTTATTTTGGGGAAGCTAAATGTTGTGATTCCTGTTTACCTAACACTGCAGAAAAAAGAAGGCCTGAGATGCCCAGGAGCCAAGAACTGAGATTTCAGAAATTTATCATTCACGTACAATATTCTGCACACTGTTCTCCCCCTCCCTGATACCACCTCATTCCCCTGGTCTCTCTAGCAGAACATCTTCCTTGAGTAATACTACTAGTATTCTTACACTAAAGCACAGAAAAATATGGAAGTAGCCTTTATCTCCTGGATACAAATAGCATCTGAAGGAGAAGGCTCCGTGAATTTCACTTGAGAAAGCAGATAAGAGAAAAGGAGAGGGGAAGAGGCAGTGAAATGAAATGAGAGGCAAAGCACAGATATGAATAGTGAACCACTCTTTATATGGGGAAAAAGAAAGATTGCGATAAGTTTGTGGTAGAGGACAGGATAGAGGTAAATCACTACATTTTCAGCAAATTGCTAACAAGTAAAGCTATCCTAGATTGCATGCAAAGATTTTCCCCCTCTCCACAGTCAGTTTCCTTTTGTAACCTAGCTGCATTGATTTTGTTGGTGCAAAAACCTTTTAAACGTTCTGTCATTAGAATTGTTTTATTTGGTCCTTTTTTCCAATCTCCTCTTTTCCTTATTTCCCTAGCCCTCGTTGTGTCTATTCTCTTCCTGAAGCATTTTTAATCAGCAAAAGACTGCTTATAATGTGCAAAGTGCCTAAAGACTTATTTTTACAATAGCCAAATTTTCTTTTTTTAATTTAATATTTTATTTCCCCAGTTACATGTAAAACAATTTTTACATGTTTTTAAAACTTTGAGTTCCAGCTTCTCTTCCTTCCTCCCTCCCCATACAACCCCCAATTTAGAAGACACATGTGAAGTTACGCAGAACATTTCCATAAAAATCATATTGTGAAAGAAAACAGATCCTGCCCCTTAAAAAAACCTTCAAGGGGGGCAGCTAGGTGGCGCAATGGATAGAGCATCAGCCCTGAAGTCAGGAAGATCTGAGTTCAAATTGGATCTCAGACACTTAACACTTCCTAGCTGTGAGATCTTGAGCAAGTCACTTAACCCCAATAGCCTCAGCAAAAAACCAAAAACCAAAAACCTTCAAGAAAAATAAAGTAAAAAGAGTATGTTTCAATCTGTATTCAGACACAATCAGTTCTCTCTCTGGGTACCAACAGCATAAATCCTTCAGAATTGTCGTGGATCACTGTATTAGTAAGAAAATAGCAGTCATTCTGTCCTATTAGCCACTCTAATAGGCATGAGATCATACCTCAGAATTGTTTTAATTTGCATTTCTTCAGGCAATAGTGAGTTAGAGCATTTTTTTTTCATATGGCTATAAATAACTTGATTAGTTCATCTGGAAACTGTTCCTATCTTTTGATCATTTATCAATTGGGGAATAGCTCTTAGTTTTAAAAATTTGACACAGTTCTCTATACGTTTGAGAAATGAGGCCTTCAACAGAGAAACTTAATAGCCAACTTTTCAATCCCCTGAACAAATGGATTTTCTTTTCCCTTAAATTCTGATTAATATACCCTACTTTGATTGTACAGTTGGTACATTTTAGTTGGTAAAATGGGTACTTAATGGAGAGTTGAACCTGAAAAAGATTTAACTGGTAACAAGCAGTGACAGTTGGATGTTTTTACAACAACATTTGTAAAATCCCATTTGAACCTCATTAAAATTTCTAAATTGCCTGGGCAATGATTCATAAAATCCTAAAATAGAGAATATTAGGAGCTTTGGAACATGGAATGTTAAAGCCAAAAAAACCTTACAACATAGATGACCTTAAAGGTCATCTAAGCCAACCCTCTTCCTTTATGGAGAGGAAAACAGGGAGTTGCCTAATGTGATAAAATGACAAGGAAGTGGTAGAGATAACCTTTGACCTTTAATCCTCTGATTCTCAATTTAGTGCTCTTTCAATGAGGCCCTGCTACCTCTTAGTCAGCCCTCTATTTTTAGGGTAGACAGGGAGCTCTACCAGCACTTCTAGGTCCTTCCAGTCAGTCTTGCCCAGCCTCCTGGAAGGGCTAGCAGTCTCCTGGGATCTTGGCTTGGAGACCTGAGAAGGGGAATCTCTCTGGGATAATCGCCCTAGTCTCTGTCTGTTTCTGTCTCCTCTCTCATCTTATCTCTGTCTCTCCTCTGGTCTCTGTATCTCTGTCTCCCTTTGTCTCTCTGTGTGTCTCTCTCTCCCCTTTCTGTCACCAAGGCAAATCTTTTTTTTTTTTTCTGATCCATCTTTTTAATATCAAATGCATAATGAAATGTGGCATTCTCCAGCCCACATTTTTACCTGAATCTTGCTTCATTTCTTTTCGTACAATGTGATATGAGTCAAGAGTTTCAGTTAACCTTTACCTGGGATGTAGTGCTATTAGTCAAGCAGAAAAAAAAAATCCATTAAAGTGTCTTTCAAATTCTGAAGAAGTCTACCCTTGTGTATCACGAGTGCTGGTCCTAAGAGCGACAGCATTCCCTTTCCCATCCATTATCTCATTAGATTCTTTCAGCAGTAGGGCAGGGGATTAGTTTCTCCATTTTGCATATGAGGAAGCTGCGACTTCTTTCAGTCTTCCCACTCTGTGATTTCACAGAAGTTATCTCCCATGCTTGTCTAAACTGAGGGTGGGAGAATATGTGTGTACATGATTCTTGCTTCCTTGCCTTTGCCTTTCTGAATGTCCCAAGTGACTGGATGATCAGGGGAGCAATACTGGGGAGGTTGATTCTAGAGTATATAAAGGATTGCCCTGCTTGTATTTCTGTGCATTTTTTGGGGGGGAGGGGTGCTAGCTTTTATCTCATCTGAGGAAAATATAAAAGGAGACTGGATATCTTTTATGGCCTTTGGGGAAATCAAGACTCTTGGGCAGAGTGAATACCTAGCCAGCATTGTAAGAGGAGGTGTCAGTGTGCCCAGTGGTACTACCTAGGTCTGACCCAGAGTCGACTGAAAACTGAAAACAATTATGATGAATTCTGCTGAGCCACCGAACTGGTTGAGCTGCAGAGGGTTTTCTTGTCTATCTTACTTGAGGAAGTCCAAATCCAACTTTCTCCCTCCATATTCTGTAAATCATGGGAATGTGTAAAAACTCCCCATTGTGGAAGTTGAAAGGAAGAACCAGGGAGTGAGGACTGATAACTGCAGATAACTAAAGCAATGATTATCACAAATGCGAATTTGCAATATATTCTTTATAAGTAGCCTGGGACACTGGATTTGGTATGAGAAGGTCTGGGTTCAAATCCTTTCTTTGATATTTCCTGTATGAATTTGGCCAAGTCATTTAACCACATTGGCCCTCAGTTTCCTCAACTGTAAAATGAGAGAATTACCTTCTTGATTGAGAAAGTTGGTATTTTAGTCCAGGAGATAAAATGGACTTTGTGGAAGGAGTTGATCAACATGATGAGCTACAGGGTGGTGTTTGGGACTCTGGGGGATATATTGATGTAGACAGTTACCCAGATATGCTGCTTGAAATGCTCGTATTACTTTATTTTTATAATAATAACTATTTTTCAAAATAAAGGTGAAGGTAATTTTCAATATTCATCCTTGCAAAACCTTATGTTCCAAATTTTTCTCCCTTCCACTTCACTTCCCCCACCCCAGCAGATAATCCAATATATAGATTAAACAATGCATTTCTTCTAAACATATTTCCACATTTATCATGCTGCACAAGAAAAATCAACTCAAAAGGGGAAAATTAGAAAGAAAAGTAAACAACAACAACAAAAAGGGTGAAAATACTATGTTGTGATCCACACTCAGTCCCCATAGTCCTCTCTCTAGATATGGATGGTTCTCTCCATCACAACTCTATTGGAATTGACCTGAATCACCTCTTTGTTGAAAAGAGCCAAGTCCATCAGAGTTGTTCATTCATATAATCTTGTTGCCGTCTACAATGTTGTTTCGGTTCTGATCATTTCACTTAGCATGTAAGTCTTTCCGGGCCTGTCTGAAATCATCCTGCTGATCATTTCTTACAGAATAATAATATCCCATCACATTCATACATCATAACTTGTTCAGCCATTCCCCAACTGATGGATATCCACTCAGTTTCCAGTTTCTTGCCGCTACAAAAAGGATGCCCACACTTCTTATATGTCTTCAAAATTGTCAGGGTATCTTTAGTAAATGCCCGATAAGAAGGTAGATATGTGACCACTTCCCCTCACTAGTCTTCAGTTTATCTGTAAAATGAAACATTTGCGTTCTGAAGACTCTTCTAGTAGTAATAATCTATGTTCCATGGTTCAGAGTAACATTGTATCCCATGATGCATTCACTTGTGAGAAAGCCCAGACCTAACAGAATAGTAATACCTGACATTTGGAGAGGGCTTTCGGCTCTATAAACAGTTTTTCAGCCCCAACCCCAAGAGGTAGCTATTCCTACAGGCATTATTATCCCAGTTTTTCAGATATAGAGACTGAGGCCCAGGCATCATGTGCTAGGATATATCAGATCTTGAAGGGAAGGAGATGAAGTCAAACTTTTTCAAGTAGAGGTCTTCCTAGATTGGCCTAGCTGAGCTCTGCAATCTTGGGGAATAAATGGTCCTTTCAGATAATGTTTTGGGCTGATACCCCATGCTGCCAAACCATAGGACTTCCTAGATTCTCAGACCTGAGGCAATGACTGACAGACCATGGCAGCACTCCATTTTTCAGGACCCAGCTCTCAATCCTGTGGTCTTTTCCCCATTGCCTGTACATGAGTACCCCTTGAACTTGGGCAGGATGCCATGGAAAAGGAGGTGATGTGGACCTTTATCCCCTCTCTCTCCTGCATCCTGAAACCTCGGCAGATGTCCTAACTGTCCTTGACAGATCAGGCTTGTACGCCTGCTTCTGGCAGACGATCCAGCTCAGCCTGTCTTCTCCAACCACATGACCCTGAATCAACATCGTGGGGCCCATTGGCTTTGTCAATATTTGCTTGCCCGGGGAGGAAAGACTTTTTAATAGCTTCCCCTGACGCACAAGTCCTTGCTGTCCCTGCCTCCCCACACTGCTGAACAAAGCTGATGTGTGTGTCTTGCTGCCTGCTGCTCCAGATGTGGCCAGCTGCTGGAGGCCAAGTTGAGGGATAGAGTGGAGGAGCCGCAGAGCCAAGTTAGCCAAAGAGGGGACCCCTCTGAGCTGGATGATACTCACGCCTTGGACAACCCTGCTTTCAAGGATCATGAGGCCAATCCCGTGGAGAAGTTTGTCCAGGAAGTGGCCAGGCTTTCCTTGGCATCAAAAGAGCTAGAAGGACTGACAGAGTTGATGGACAGGAGGCAGCAGGGTATACTGTGCTGTATTACAGAGGGGAGCACGCAGGGGGCCCAGCACGAGCTAAGCTAGCTAAAAAGCTCTTTTGCCAGTTTGGCTCGGGGTGTCCAGCCCCAGCTCAGTGCCATCTAGCAAGAACTGGCCCCTGAGCATCAGGCCTGGACAGTAGAGCACCACGTCTGGCAGAGCCAACTTGTGGTGCTGATTGGTCACCATCAAGACACCCTTAGCCGCCACCGTGCCAAGGAAATGCGGTACGTGAGGATGTTGAAGGAGAAAAAGATGAGATAGTTTGAGCTGGCAAGGCCTGGAGCTATGCAAGGAAACCATTGAGCAGCTGATGGTCGACCCATCGTAACCTCAAATTGTGGTTTGGGACTCAGACACTTTGAGCACCAAGCAGCTCCTAGTCAAGTCCCCCCTGCATCATCAGCAGCTGTTGGCCCTAGAGGGCCAGTTTGGAGAACTGTAGACCCTGTTCCTCCAGCTGGAGGTATTCTGAGCAGCAAGAGCTCCCAGACATCACAGAGTACACCTTACACACCCAGGACCACGTGGCCCAACTGGATGTGACGGTCAAGAGGGCCATCGAGTATAAGCACCGATCACAGTTGTCGATAGCACCATCAGCCACAGTGGGCCCGTGCACCCGCTGCACACGCTTGGCTTGTGTGCCCAAGGGGTTGCACTGAGAGGCCTAGCAGGCAACCTTTCTGGGCAGACTAACCATGCCCTTTGGCCCTTATGAGGTCCTCAGTCTATCTTGAAGACATGTTCTAAAGAATCATTAGCTAGGTGTAGTCTGGTGAGCACAGTCCCCCGGGAACTTACCAGGCAGTAACAGTTTACTTTCTCTCCTAGTCTGGTTCATGTTGTTGCTCACTGATGCCACGGAGCCATTTATAAGGCTTTAGGAAGATGTTGTGAAGCTTCTAAGTACTAGGAAGGAGACAAAGGATAGGGACAGTGAGAGATATGAAGGTCGGGAGCAAGTGGGCTCTGCAGCTGCTTGCTGTGGGTGTGAGAGGCCTGTGTCCACTCTTATTTTCCTGCCCATTAGACCTAAGTCATTTAACTTCCCAGAGCCCCAGTTTCCTCATTTGTAAAACGAGGAAGTTGGACTAGGTGGCCTCCTCGGTCCCTTCTAGGTCCAGATCTAAGCTCCTATGAATCCCTCCATCAGTCAGTGGGCAGCTTGTACTATCCTATACTTTTTCTTGTTTCCTTCCTGAAGCAGCCCATGACAAGGAGTGGGATGGTGAGGGGGGTTGTCATGCTGAAACTTGACATGTGCGTGTGTGCGTGTGTACTGGGAGTTTGGCTAGAAAGGAAGGGAACTGTCTGACTTTTCAATAGTGTCCAATTCTTTATGACCCAATTTGGGGTGGTGGTGATGTTTTGGCAGAGAATACTGGACTGGTTTGCTATTTTCTTCTCTGGCTCATTTTACAGATAAAGAAATTAAGGCCAACAGAATTAAGTGTCTTGCTCGCCGTTATCCAGCTAGTAACTGGTGCCAGATTTGAATTCAGCAAGACTCATCTTCCTGACTCCACGCCTGATAGTTTATCCACTGCAGCACCACTTAGCTGCCTGCAGGTAGCAAGTCAGCAAGTCTCAAAAGGCAAGTTCAACTGAACATCAGTTGAGGCAGGTAACAGGAACACAGGCTACTGGGGGAATGGAGAAAATGTCTGGGCTCATCAAGAGTTTGGGTCTGTCTTTTGAAAAGCTGACAATCCCTCTAAGCTCAGTTTACTCTTTTTCTTGCTTCCATGGTTGTTGCTTTTCATAGGACCCGCTAAAACTTTTATTTTATTTTGGTCCAAGTCGGGGATTTCATCGACTTCAGGAAGTCCCAGGAGTGGAAACTTTCTTCATTGACACAGATCAATGACTCCTCTGTAGCTTATAGTCTTACACCGAGAGTTAAAGTGGGCTGTTCGCATCAGAGACTTGGACTCAGGTCACCATATCTCTGAAATGACCCTTATATCCTCTACACCAAACTGGCTCTTGACAATTTTTTATTACTGTCAGAACACTATCAGTGTTGGGTCTGGTTCCGGTGACTGGCTGCCTTCAA
Source organism: Antechinus flavipes (assembly GCF_016432865.1). Lineage (NCBI taxonomy): Eukaryota > Metazoa > Chordata > Mammalia > Dasyuromorphia > Dasyuridae > Antechinus > Antechinus flavipes. The sequence goes on along the minus strand of NC_067404.1, from coordinate 60,832,319 downwards.
GGAACTTGGTCTTAAAGGTTTTGATCAAAATGGACTATTTTAAGATTTATCATTTCATTCTACTATTGCTCCCCCTCGGCCCAGAATCCAATTCAAACCCTGTATAAATGTAATGTTGGTGCTGCCATTTTAAAAGGGTGGAAATACAATCTGGAATGTGCGCAGGCTAACTCTAAAATCACAATTTACCGTCTCGTTGGCGATCCCCTCTCGTTGGCTGCTTCGGAGGGAGGGCTGGGTACTTTTTGCAAGACATTATCACAGATTTAAGACTTTTTGAAGCCCAGTTAGAAACAGAAAGAGGTTGATGTTTAATCTATTAAGTTTATTAAAAATAAAATGTGTCATATTGGACTTAACATATATTTGAACATAATTAACATATATTGGACTACCTGCCATCTAGGGGAGGGGGAAGGGAGAATAAAGAGATAATTTGGAACAGAAAGCTTTGCGAAGGTCAATACTGAAAAATTACCCATGTGTGTTTTGTATATAAAAAGTTTTAATAAATTAAAAAAACCAAAATAAAATGTGTAAGTAGAATACTTACGAATACCCACATATAGTCCTGTGTGATTAGATGAGTATTTTGTTCTCGCATGTTCTCTTTGTGCACGTGACCACAATCACAAGGTGTTAACTCTGGAGTATTTGTTCTCTAGGATCACTCTTTTGCTCCTCAGGAATTCCTGGCCATTTCCTCCGTTGCTTCCAGAGACGATTACATTCGGAGGCATCTGCGGAGACGAAGCCAGCTAGACTATGGCTGGGATTGCTGCTGATCACTCTGACGTTGAGGGGAAGTCTAGTGGCCTAGGGAAAAGAATTCTCTTGGTGACCATTTAAGTTGCTCTATCAGGTGCTGGGACCGATACTAGGGCCAAGGGGAGCCACCGATGACCTGGAGCAAAGAAGAGGTTTGGATTGTTTGTTGAGCTGATTTTTGGTATTTTGATGGGGAAAATGTCACCCTCTAGGGATGGGGGGAAGGTGTGAGGAAGGGAACGGCTATAGGAGACGACATGCATCTAGATTTAAAAACTTTGGTAAGGCAACATATTTATATAGTTGGAAGATAGAGTTCCTTCGTGGTAGAACACTGAGATGATAGTGTCCTTTCTGGACGGTTCAGATATGAGTTGGGGAGGGGAAGAAAGGCACTTGGGGGAACTGTGTGGTATAGTGGGAAGAGACTGGTTTGGAGGCAGATGCCCTAGCTTCAGATGCTACTTCCTCTCTGCCTCAGTTTCCTCCTCAGGCACATGAGGAAGTAGGCTGGACTAGATGGTCTCTGGACTTCTTTCCAGGCTGAAATCTAAGATCCTCAATCTTTAAAACGAGAGGGTCAGCTTCTAGGGCCCTGAAGTCCCCCACAATTCTGGATCTCTACTCAGAGATCTTTAATCTTTAAATGCGGAAGACAAAGGAATGGTATGGTTTGGCTGTTTCCTCTGACTGTGCTACCCCTCGCTCAGAGAAAGAGTTCCCATGGTGTCCCGGGGTCATTTTACCAAGCGGTTTGCTAATATGGCCTCCCAGATCTAGGCTAGTTCAGTCCTCAGCAGCTGCAGAGATTTTAAGATAGTGGCTCTGCTAAGGGGAGTAGTCCAGTGGCAAGTACTCTGAAGGCCAATTAGAATCCTGACCCAGCTGCTCTACTGGCTGTGTGACCCTGAACAAGTCCCCCAACTTCTTTAAGGTTCAGAATTCTCATCTGGAAATGATGTGGTTGGATGAAATGACCTTCAAGGTTCTTTTAGCTCCCAAGCTATGATCTCTATAGGACAACGTTAGGGGCAGGAGATGAAAAACACTTTAGTATTCAGTGTTCACAGAAGTCAGTCCATTATCTAATGAAGAAGGGACTGGAACCCTAGACTATAGTTAGCTGGGAATGCCTTTTTGAAAGGAGAAGTCAGGGCTTACCTGGTAGACGGGGTTTCTGAGCAGGGCTGGGGCAAAATATCTGCCCGGTCAGAGCTGGGGTCATCTCTCCTGCTGGGGCTGGAGCTGAATGGGGAAAAAAGAAGTTATTGGAAAGAAGACGGCAGGCTTCCTCAGGAGAGTGCCGTAAGCTTCTCACTTGGGCCCAGGATGAGATGGAATCACCTATTCTGGTGCTGATCTGTGTGCTCCACATGAGAGACTAACTGCTTAACTGGGGAAAAACGAAGCTCCAGCGGGGTTGGCGAGGCACCAAGGAATACCCAGAGCCAGGCAGAAGAAGGCTTTGTCAGCAGACACCTCGGGGTTTGTGCGTGGCTGAAGGCCAAGTGAATGCTCGGTCTTGGCCCTGCGCACGGCTACTCGGGACAGAATGGAACAGCCCGGGATGGCTGAGCTGCACTGTAGTTCCAGCACCCGGCTGGGGACAACAGGTAGTCTTCATGCCCCTTGTCCCTTGAACTCTGCACCAGGCTGCTCCTGTCTGTGAGAGCAGCTCAGTCTCAGGTGACCTCTTGACCAGGACATCTCTCTTTAGGCTGAGGGTCCACTTTGCTATTTAGGGTGGGTTCTACAATGGAGCAAAGACTCGAGAGTGAGGCAGGTGGTAATGTAGTGGAAAAAAAAATCAAAACCAAATCAGGAGCTTGGCTTGGGAAGAACACCTCCATTCAAATTCCCCCTCTCACGTTTGCTAGTTATGTGCCCCGGGCTGGGCAAGTCATTTCATTTTTTCATTTGTGTGTGTGTGTGTGTGTGTGTGTGCGCGCGTGCGCGCTGAGGCAATTAGGGTTAAGTGACTTGCCCAGGGTCACACGGTTAGGCAATGATAAATGTCTGAGGTGGGCTTGAACTCAGGTCCTCCTGACTCCAGGCCTGTACACTGCCCACTGTACCTACCATCTAGCTGCCCCACTTCACTTTTTTTTTTTTGAGTTCTCATTCTTTCATCTGTAAAACTTAGTCCTCTCAGTATCTACCTCAGAGGATTGTTGTGAAACTTTAAAGAGAGGAGCTGTGTAAAACATCCTGGAAACGCCTGTTACTATATTACAGAGACATCGTATCGGAGATAGAAGGCATCAACCTTCCTTTGTTGCAGAGCAGGAAACTGAGGCAGAAAACGGTGTGTGACAAGTCTCACAAACAGTAAATGTCAGAGGCAGAATTTGAAGCTAACTCCCTTTGATTCCAAATCTAGGGCTTTTCCCACTGCAAAACACAGTTTTTGAGGGCCTAGACTGAAGCCTTGTAACCAACTGGATGATCACAAGAGTGAAGTGTAACTTACCTCCAACTCTATTCTTCTCTTGGAACAATACCAGAGAGGCACATAGGATGGGGGGGGGCGGGGCTTAGTCAAGAGAGCCCCAATGCAAAATCTCTTCAGTTTGGAGCTAGGAGACTGAGCATCCAGCCACTCCCCGGGACTGACCTTTGACTAAACTAAAGGCAGTTTTATGTTCAGGGAGAGGTTCACAAGGGACCTGGCTATAAAACTGTGGTCTTCTCCCCCTTTTCCAGACTCCATTCCCCTCATGGACACAGCAGAGGACCTAGAACGACGCTTCCGGCCCTGGCCTGGCGGCAATAGCCCCTTGGGACAGGGCGGCCTCATGCTGATGTGGAAGCCTCCTTATAGGTGGCCGGGCCTCTCCATCTCCTAACTCTTAGCCTAAAACTCCTCCCTTCTTCAACCCTGACCAGAGAATCCTTCTCATCCTTTAAGCGGCCACCTTAGAGCCGAAGCCTATTCTGACCCCCCCTTCCCCCATCCGTTAGGGTTCTCCCCTTCTGCCCTCCAACCACCTGCTATTTTTCCTCTCCTCTATCTCATACTTGTCGATTGGCTGTATCCCTTACAGTTGTATTTACATCCCCGCTCCAGCCTGAGACTCCTAACATGTTGGGGGGCAGAAATGCTTATCCATATTTTATAAAGGACGAGACTGAGGTTCCAAGTGTGCACGCAGCTGGGCAGCAGAGGTTTCCGGTCTCATCATTCTCACTGCACAAAAATCTGCCGGCCAAGGTAGAAGAGGCCAGCGTTATCCTCCTGAACCCCCGATCCCAACAAATACTTACTGGGAAACTGAGGCCCAACGAGGGTAAGAAGCAACTAGGTCAAGCTCCCTTTGAGGACGCCTAACGGGGCGCGCTCTCCAGTGCACTGACCAGCGGTCTGCAAAAGGCCGGCGGGGTCTTGACCCCAGCAGGTGTGGAGTCAGCCAATCAGAGCTCAGCAAACCGGGTTGGATTTTCCCTAATACGCCTTCCCCCACAGCACTCCGCTCCCCCGCCCCTCCCACCTCGGGCTTCGCCTTCCTGCTCAGCGGCTCTGGCGCGCGCCCCTCCTCAGCACCTGAGGCATTTTCGGAAGCCATGTTTGCGCCCCTCTCCCCTTTCCCTGTCCCCCCCCCCAGCTGGTGAGTAAAATAGGCCCCCCAATTTAATTTTTGACAAAGACCTAGCAGCCCCAAATTAGCGAGGTGGAGGGCCCACTATCTCTTCCTCCTCTCCCTCCTTCGAGACGTCCCTAAGGCCGGCCAGGGCCCTGTCCCTCAGAGCCGCCCTTCGCTTCTCCCTCCCTTCTCTTTCTCTGACTGTCTCTTTTTCTCTCTGTCTCTCTCTGTGTGTCTCTGTGCCTCTTTTTTTCTCTCTCTCAGTGTTTCTCTTTGTCTCTGTGTCTCTTTTTCTCTTTGTGTCTCTCTTTTTGTCTGTCTCTGGGTGTCGAGGTCTCTCTCTCTCTGTGTCTCTTTTTCTCTTTCTGTCTCTCTTTTTGTCTCTGTTTCTATCTGTGTGTCTCTGTGTCTTTTTCTCTTTCTCTGTCTTTTTGTTTCTGTTTCTGTCTCTCTGTGTGTCAGTGTCTCTGTCTTGGTATCTCTTTCCCCCTCTCTTTGTCGCTTTGTCTCTTTTTGTCTCTGTCTCTTTTTCTTTTTCCGTCTCTTTTTGTCTCAGTCAATGTCTCTGTCTCTGGGTGTCTCTGTGCCTCTTTTTCTGTCTCTGTCTCTGTCTTTTTTTTCTCTGTCTCTCTCAGTGTTTCTCTCTGTCTCTGTATCTCTTTTTCTCTTTGTGTCTGTCTCTGGGTGTCAAGGTCTCTGTCTCTGTGTCTCTTTTTCTCTTTCTGTCTCTTTTTGTCTCTGTTTCTATCTGTGTGTCTCTGTGTCTTTTTCTCTTTCTCTGTCTTTTTATCTCTGTTTCTGTCTCTGTGTGTGTCAGCGTCTCTGTCTTGGTATCTTTTTTCCCTCTGTCGCTTTCTCTCTTTTTGTCTCTCTTTTTCTGTCTCTCTCTGTCTCTGTCTTTTTTTTCTCTGTCTCTCTCAGTGTTTCTCTCTGTCTCTTTTTCTCTTTGTGTCTCTTTTTGCCTCTGGCTCTGTGTGTCAAGGTCTCTGTCTCTCCATGTGTCTCTTTTTCTCTTTCTGTCTCTCTCATTAATTCTCTGTGTCTCTGTGTCTTTTTCTCTTTCTGTCTTTTTGTCTCTGTGTTCTGTTTTGGTATCTCTTTTTCTCTTTATGTTTCTTCATCTTTTTCTGTCTTTTTGTCTCTCTGTTTCTCTATGTCTTTCTTTTTGTCTCTGTCTAGGTATCAAGGTTTCTTTCTCTCTCTCTTTTTATATCTGTTTTTCTCTGTGTCATTTTCTCTTTCTGACTGTCTCTATTTCTTTTTCTTTCTTTTTGTCTCTGTCTCTCTGTCTGTGTGTGTGTGAGTGAGTCTCTCTGTCTTGGTATCTCTTTTTCTCTTTCTGTCTCTCCATCTCTTTGTGTCTTTTTGTCTCAGTCTTTGTGTCTGTTTCTCTGTCTCTTTCTGTCTGTCTCTGTGCCTCTGTATCTTCTTTTCTTTTTCTGTCTCTCTGTCTCTGTCTCTCTATCTCTGTCTTGCTGTGTCTTGGTATCTCTTTTTCTCTGTGTGTGTCTCTTTTTGTCTCTGTCTCTTTTTATCTCTCTGTCAATGTCTCTGTGACTCTTTCTGTCTCTGTCTTTTTTTTCTCTGTCTCAGTGTTTCTCTCTTTCTCTGTGTCTTTTTCTCTTTGTGTCTCTCTTTTTGTCTCTAGCTCTGGGTGTCAAGGTCTCTGTTTCTCTGTGTCTCTTTTTCTCTTTCGGTCTCTCTTATTGTCTCTGTGTGTCTCTGTCTTTTTCTCTTTCTGTCTCTTTCTCTGTCTTTTTGTCTCTCTGTCTCTGTGTGTCAGTCTCTCTCTCTGTCTTGGTATGTCTTTTTCTCTTTCTGTCTCTCCATCTCTTTCTGTCTTTTTGTCTCTGTCTCTGTGTCGCTGTTTCTCTTTTTGTCTCTCTTTTTGTTTGTCTGTGTCAGTGTCTCTGTTTCTGTGTGTCTGTGTCTCTTTTTCTTTCTGTCTGTCTATGTCTCTCTGTGTGATGATATCTTTCTGTGTCTTGGTATCTTTTTCTCATTCTGTCTCTGTCTCTCTTTTTGTCTCTGTCTCTGTGTGTCTCTTTTTCTTTTTCTGCCTCTTTGTCTCTGTTTCTCTCTGTGTGTCTCTGTCTCTTTTTCTTTTTCCGCCTCTTTGTCTCTGTTTCTCTCCGTGTTTGTGTCTCTTTTTCTATTTCTGTCTCTGTTTTTTTTTTCTCTCTCTGTGTCTTTTTTTTCTCTTTCTGTCTCTTTCTGTCTGTGTCTTTCTCTTTTTGTCTCTGTCTCTCTCCTCTGTTTCCCTCTCTCTCTATCTTTGTGTATGTGTCTCTGTCCTCCTCCCTGTTTGTCTGTGCTTTCTGTCTGTCTCTGTCTCTCTCCTTTCTTTCTGTTTTTGTTTCTCTCTCTGCCTCTGTCTTTCTCCTCTCTGTCTTTCCATCTCTCCCTCCCTCTCCCTCTCTTTCTCCCCTCCTTTCCTCTCTGTCCCACTCCTTCTCCCCTCCTTTTCCCCTTCCCTCCCTCCTCTGTCTCTTCTTTCTCCCTCCCTCTCCTTTTTCCCTTCCTTCCTTCTTTCCCATTCCCCCCCTTTTCCAAGCTGTTGCTAAGGCCTGCTGATTTAACCTTAGTAACAACTCAAGCACCCACAGTTTTCCCTTCGATATTACCATTACTATGGTCTGGATCTATCTGTCCTCCCAGCCTCGGGTGGGGCACCTGCTTCAACCTCTCCCCTTCTCAGTCTGTCCTCCCCTGCCCTCCCCCCGCCCCACTAAACTCTTGTGAGTGACTCCCTACCAAATACTGTCTCATCTCATCTCATTCCCCGTCCCCCACCAAATGTACATTTAAATATATTTGTTTTCATGTCAAAAACCGAAGGCAGGCGTTTTTTACCTTGGGATCTGTGTGTGACTCTGTGAACAATTATATCTCCATTTTCACTAACTCCTAACTGAAGTTTAGCAATTTCCTTGGATTATTTAGAAACATGATTACAAAAAAGGGTCCTGCCAGATAGAGAGAGGTCTCCAAACATTTTCAATTATGCCCTCTATCAATAAAAAAGATCATATTGCGAATGTACCTCATATTTACCTACTCATAAATTCCTAAGGTATATGTATGTGTGTGTATATTCTATTATATACATAGGTATAAATAATATAAATAAGTACCATAATAAAAGGTATGCTAAGAGGTAAATTGTTTATCCTTCTGCCTGTCTGTGTCCATCTGTCTAGCCATCTGTCTGCCTCTCTGTCTACCTTTATACCTATCTACCTGCCTGCCATCTATATGCTTATATCTGTGTCCATCTGTCTATCTGCCTGCTTATCTATCTGTTCATCTGTCTATCTGTCTAGATATGTATATATGTGTGTGTATGCGTTTGTATAAAGAATTTAAGAGTGTTAAGAGTCTAGCAACCATTTCTTCTTTGGATCCTTCAATGTCCATGTGACTCACAGTACCAGGAAAAGAGTTGCGGCCAGGTTGTTCCTTCACAGCATGGGTCCCTGGTTTGTCAATCCCTTCTTTTTCTTTCCATCTCCATGTTGTGATAGAACTTTTTCGCCTTCCACATCTTCAATTCCCTGCTGACCTGTTTTTCCATCTAGTTCCCTGCAGGGCTGAGTTGTTGCACAGGCCTTTTGCCAGCTAACCAAGTCTCATTTTATCTTCCTTCTCTTTTGTTTTTTGTTTTTAAAGTCTGAGCCTAAGGACAATGCTTAGGCGGGAATCTTATTGCTGTTGAATCTCCTGAAATTAGAACTTGAGTCAATGAGAGGACTTTGGTGTCCGTATCTCTAATCTGTCACAAAGTAGATACTTTATACGTGTTCATTGATTGATTGAACAAAGAGACAAGGGAAATAGCTCTTCCAGGAGGCAGAGAAAGAAACGTGATTACCGTTCTCTTCCTGAGGCATGGCCGGTTACCACGCTATAGTTGGATGTTGCCACTAATTTCTCCCTTCCTCTCTGTACTCTGTCTGTACTTCTTCTCGGTGGTTCTGCCTTGCTAATTTGAAATATGGTGACTTTCCCTGTTTGGACAGTCAGAGTGCCTAGCACTGGATATTTTTTGGCTGAATAATGCTTCATTGAGAACCTAGCTATTTCCAGGATCCTCTTGACAGCACTTGGAGAACTGTGCCTATTATAATAACAGTAACAACAATAATAGCAACAGTAACAAACAACTCACATTTTTATAGTGCTTTGAGGTTGGCAGAGCAATTCCTCATAACAGCCCTGTGAGGGGGTTAATGTCCTCATTTTGCATATGAGGCAGCTGAGGCTTAGAATTGAACTAGTTGCCCAGGATCTCATAGCTGATAAGTATTGGTACCAGGACTCGGACCTAAATCTTAATGATTGTGAAGGTCAGAAGTCTTTTCATTCCTCCTGCAGCATTTCTTTGGGCAGGGTAAATACCGGGAAACATCAGAGGCTGGCATCATCAGCGAAGGGACTTTTATGGGTCTTGCAAATGGCATGCACAGTCCTTGATAAATAATAATGGCCTCTTTCATGTTTGCTAGCTTATTTTCTACTTGCTTTGATATCTGTTGTCTCTTATTTTTCAGATCAAGTGAACTCTTGAGTGAGCATTCATGTTGTGCTTTCCAGAAGATAAGTGACTATAGTTGAGAGAAAGCTTGGTTTGGGATTGATTGCCGGCTTTGTCTCTTAGAGATGTGTACCCCTTTTTTTTTCTGTGAATTTGTCGCTGAAGGTGGGTATTTGACTTCTTTCTCATGCTGTGTTAGTCCGGTGGAGCTGTGAAATCAGCTGAGGGCTGCGAGTACTGACAAGTATAATAAGTCAGATATTGGAAAGTTTCCCCAGCTTAGGACCAGAGGCTTTAATTAGTGTTTGTTATCAACATCCTCTAGGCTTTAGGATGATGGGATTTGTCTGTTACTTTGTCCACAAAAAAGAAAGAAGTAGTAGAATAGATAACAGAGTTTGGATACTTAGACAGGATTTGGATATCTGGGACTAAAATCATACAAGATTTGGGGATGCCTGGGCCCCCAGGAGGTCTTTTTTCCCTCTTCTGTGTAATTTATAATGAGGGATAAACTAAGCTGCTGAGTTTTTCATCATACCTACTGTTACCCCAGTGTTTCTGGATAATCAGATTGCTGCTGGGACCACCTCCCTAAAGTGAATTAACAGAAGGGAGGCAGAGGACAGTGTTTCTCCGTTAATATAACTAGTTGGCTAAACAGTTAATCAGCACCAGGCCACCCAAGAGCAATAAAATGACCAATAAATATCATCATTCACCAACCTGATACTGATTGACAGCCCAGCCAACCAAAGGTACTAGTGGAAAGAGGAAGAACAGTATGATATCCTCTCCCTTTATTTTTATGTGACCCATAATTAATTTTGAAGCTTCCTTTAGTACACGGTTCCTGCACGTGGACCTGTATATACTACAGATCAAAACATGTCTGCTGAAGCACAGCAACAACATTGGCATATAAGACGGCTGTTAGTTAACCCTTTTCTACACCAAGGGGTTGGCCCCATGCTTATTGTGATCTGAGGGGTGCCTGGTATTAGAGTGTGGGTTAAGGCACTGTGTCTCTAGAAGACCATGTGTGACTGTGTGTGTGTGTGTGTGTGTGTGTGTGTGTGTGTGTAGGGCATGTGGAGAGACACACTGAGCAATTATCATTTTTTGTTATCATAGCAAAAGTTAATTTTACCCTATTGGCAAGGCCAAGATGGAATGGAGCATAGGGTAGATAAGATTTTTTTTGGCCAGGAGAGATGGGTGAAGGAGGGCAGAGCAAAAAGAGTGCAAACCTGGATGGACCATGAAAGCACTGATACTAGAATGTTAGAGAGCCTGGTGTGGGGATGGAGTCTAAGAAGGGACTTTAAAGATCAATTTTGTCTTTGACTCTTGGTGGTGGGCTAGTCTGGCCCTAGTAGTAGCATCCTATAGGGATATTTTTGTTTTTCTTTTACTGTGAGAGAAAACTATTAATTAAATAATTATATCACAGTTAATTATGCCGCTTTCATCTACTCTGGATTTTTTAAAATATTGGGATGGAATGGAATCAAGCTATTGACTGAGTCTATACCTATTGCAGATCCTGAAACCTTGGACCAATTGCTCTATTTGGGAGCCAACTTAATGCACCAGAGGAAATCAGAGTCTTAAGAGCTTTTTGTATATTTGCCTGTTGGAGGCTCTACTGTGGGTTTACAGCTGGAGTTCTTAAGCTTTTTGGTGTGTCTTGGACCCCTTTTGGCAGTCTGATGAAGTCTATGGACCCATTGTCAGGATCTTGTTTTTAAGTAATTGAAGGAAATAAGAAAATTGGAGCTTAGGAAAAATACAGATCTAATTTTTTTTTCTGTCCAAGTTCACAAGATCTCCTAAAATCTACTCACAGATCAGGGCTCCAGATTAAGAACACCTGTATAGAGATAGGAGCATTTCCAGACATAATTGAGCTTATGGAGCAGAGGAAAAGTAGGGTGAGACAGGCTATTCTGGGAGAAATTTGCCCCAAAGCAAGCAATTCAGAGAGTCTGTTGATAGAGCTTCCTTACTTTACTTCACAGAAGGTAGATATGCAGCCTAGAGTTGGGCCAGGGATAGAGCTATGTCTAGTAGAGATTGTCAGGATGCTGAGAATAGGGGCAGGTGCCTGAGATCAGCCCCACTTGGGGCTCGGCCCTACTGGAGCAATGGATAAGATCCCCATGGTCCTAAATTGGAATGGTAGTATAAAAAGACAGCTCCATGTCTTTAGGATCACATTCCTACATATAAGTAAGAACCTGGCATCTCTTCCCTGATAGCCATAGCTGCAATGATTTTGACACCTTCTGCACAGGCAGAGTGGGGATGGGAATGGCTAGGGGCCCCAGGCTTTAAACCTTAAGTGTGAAGAGAATAGAGTGGGCGTTGCTCTGTTTCCAGCTTGAAGTGATTCACTTAGTGGTGGATAGGAGGTTTGAACTGAATGGGAACCGAGCACTCACCAAACAGTAGCACCTCAGTACATAGCTGAAGCTGGGGCTTTTTTCATTGGCTGAGCCCCTAATTTTACCATCACCTCCTCACGCTCACAAAGTGGGCTTGAGACCATATATCTCCTTGGCTAGGTACTGGCCTATATCTCTCCAGTTATCCTCCCTTCATTGCCAAACCTTGTGCAAAAGTGTTTAATTCTTGTTTCCATTCCCTTCCTCTCAACACTTTAGTCAGGCTTCCTGCTTTACCTGATTCATCTAAACCTATTCTTTCCAGAGTTACCAGTGATCTCTTCATTGCTCAAACTAAAAGTCTTTTCTGTTATTCTCCTTATTGTCTTCCCTGTAGCCTTTGATTCTGGATTACCCTTTCCTTCTGGATTTTGGCTCTCGGGGTTTTCATGACACTCCTCCTGCTTTGCCCCTTATCTGTCTGACCCAGTCTCCTTTGCCCTGCCATCCACTCATAGATGGTCATACTATGTTCTCTTGTGTCTCCACCTTCTCTTGGTAATCTCATTAGCTTCCTGGCCTCAATTATCAATTATCATTACTTGGAAGATGATTCCCAGATCTATCAATCAAATCTTAATTTCATCTATGAGCTCTAATCCCACAGCACTAAAATTTTTCATTAGATTTTCTGTAGGCATCTCAAATTAATGTGTTCCCCAAATCTCTTTTTCCTTCTTCACCTGCCCAATTCACCCCTTCTCCAAGTTTATCTGTTTTTGTTTAGAGTGCCACTACTCCTGAAGTTCCCTAGATTCACAGCTTTAGCATTATCTATTCTTCCATCTCCTTCACCTGCTGTACACAGTTGGACACCAAGTCTTGTCAATTCTTTACCTAATTTTCATTTCTGTGTCCTCCTCTACTCACACAGCTACATTTGGCATCATTTCCCATCTGGATTATTGTGCTAGCCTCCTACCTGGCTTTCTGGTTTCTAGTCTGCCCCTTGCTAATCTGTCCTCCACACAGTTTCCAAAGTAATCCTCCTAAAGCATGTCTGATCATGTTGCTCCACTGCTAAAGAACTTGGTTTAATTCTTTATTACCTCCTCTTAAATACAAAACCTTCTACTTGGCAGTCACAGCCCTTAATAGTCTGGCTCCAGATTTTTTCATACTTGTTTTACATCATTCCCTTTCATGTACTTTGTCCCAGCTATGTCAACCTACAAACTTTCCTTCCATTATATTTCCTGTTTCCTATCCTGCAACAGTTCTTCTATATAGCCCTAAGCTTCCTACAAAGTTCATTTCATGTGTTGCCTCCTATAGGAATCTCTGCTGGTCCTACTGTTTGAGGAGGGCTCTCTCCTTCCTCAAATTATATTTCATTTTTAGGTATAAAAATTCTATCCCTTAATAGAATATAAATTCCTTGAGGGCAAAGATTTTTCATTTTGTTTTTGTATTTAAATCCCTGCCCCATGCTTAGGGAACACATCTTTCCTGTATCTTGTCCAGATGTAAGCTTTCTTGGTTGTGATTCTGTTGTGGAGCAGTAATCGGAAGTGTCTCTCATTTTACTTATTTGTATGTCCTACTCCATCAGCCATATACTGTCATTTTGTGCCTTCACATTTCTAGGTGCCTAGTGCCTAAAAGAAATGAGTCAGGATCTCACAAAACAAATCTGTTGTGTCTAGACTAGCTCTCAGGAGGATCTTGATACCAGCCCGAGTCCTTGGACTTAGAAGAGGAGTGAAGAGGCGGGACTCACATGGATGGTCAAACATGGAGACCGTTTATTCCAAAATCTCTCAACTTTACATACCCTAATACCCTTATGTAACCATAGCACACTGCACTGTGCATGCGGGACCACATAAACAACTTGCTATTGTGTGTAGATGTCTCTTTGCCACTTGGTATCATTGCTTTAATTACAACACAGGTTGTCACCATCCCCTGACTTCTCAGGAAGGCTGCGAGCCCTTAGGGAAGATGGGGAGCCCAATCAGACATTGTGAGCAGGTTCCCTTTGGACCGAAGGCTCTTATATCTCACCCAGAGTTCCCCCACTGACTGTGACCCTCTACACAAATCCAATCTATTTGGCCTCTTGTGAAGAAAAGTTTTCTTTTCAAACTTATCAGACATTTGAGAAATTCATGTCAATTACATTATTGTCATTAAATGGAAATCTATTGGCCAGTGCAATGCAGATCTGGTCCTTGGCGCCTGGAAATGTTTATGACATTTGATGCAATTGAATAGAAGTGGAGAGTTGAGTGGACAATTTAAAAAAATAATAACCCTACCACCTGCTGATTATAACAGGCTTTCAACCTAAAAGAGCTTTTTTCTTCTTTGCCCTATTATTTCCAAGAAAATGAAATTCCAGAGGTAAGTGGCTTGCCCAACATCACAAGACTAGTTAGTGGCAGAGCCTGGATTCTGGTCTTCATTTCTCAACCATTCCTCCTTCCATGGCACCATGCTGAAGTCTAGAGAGCATGTTAAAATCATGCCTTTTCTTTTTAAATCCCAATGTGCAATTACCAGATAGGCCACCCCCCTCCTCTTCCAGTGAGCTTTCTCTTATAACAAAGAAAAACACTTGAGGGTGTGGTTATTTTTCTTTTTCTTTTTTTTTTTTTGCACATCTACCATTGCTTCTCTAGCCCCTATGAGGAAATGAGTCAGTCAACTTTTCCTAATTTCTTCTCTTTGGCCAGGATTGGACATTACAATTATATAGGAGTTGTTGGCATTTTAGTGTTCTTTTAATTATCTTCATATCATGTGAAGATCAATGTGAAAATTACTGTGTATATTGTTTTCCTGTTTCTGCTTATTTCACTGTAGATGACTTCATACAAGTTCTCTCATCTTTCCCTAAATTCCTCTTATTTGCTATTTCTCACAGCACAATAATATCCCATTACATTCATATACCATGATTTGTTTGGCCACTTCCCAATCAATGGACACCTTGCCTGTCATTTTCTTTACCCCACTCGGATCTCCTTCCTCTTATCCTCCCTTTCTCTGTGAGTTTCCATGTCTCTCTTCTGGCTACCAATGTAGCTATTCTTGTTGGGGCTCTGCTCCTTACGAATGCTAAGTTTTCTTGGGTAAGCATCTCAGCATGATACTTTTTATTGGTACCCCAAGTTTATCCTTATATTCTTGTATCCTTGGCTTGAAACTCAAGGAATCTTGGGTTTGAATTCTGATGTTGCTACTTACTGCCTGGGTGACTTTGGGCCTCAGTTTTCTCAGATGCTTTAGTAGACTACAAGCTCAGTGTTCTATGGGGGCCAAGAACCATTCATTGAGAGGCATGGTGTCCAAGACAAGGGAGGTTATAGTCTCATTATCCTCTGCTCTTATCCAACCACACCTGGAGCTCTGTGTTTAGTTTGGGGCCACTTTTAAGGAAGGATATTATTAAACTGGAGAGCATCTGGGGAGGCAATTAGGTAGGTGGAGGGCCTTGAGATTATGAAATGAGTGAAATAGGTACAAAGATTAGTCAAAGGACTTTGCGGGGGGGGGGGGGGGCAGGGCATGATAATTATCAAGTATTTGCAAAGCTGTTGTGGGTTAGAGGGATTGGATTTGTTCCATTTGGCCGCAAGAAGCAGGATTGGGAGTTATCAGTGAAAGCTGCAAAGATAGATGTTTGAGCCTGATGGCAGGAAAAACTTCCTAAAAAGAGGAGTTGTCCAAAGGTGAAATGATCTGCCTCATGAAGCATGAATTCCCTCTCACCGGAAATCCGCAAGCACAGGTTGCATGATTACTTATCAGTTATGTTGTAGAGTGGATTTTTAGAGGAGATGGCCATGCTTTCAACTCTGAAATTTAATGATCTGTAAAAATTGACGATTGGACTGTATGATACCCTAGGTGTCTTCCAGTTTTGGATTCTGTATTCTTTAAGGTCATGTCCATACCTGTCCATTTAGATGGTAACTTTCTAAGATTCATTTCATCTTTGGTTGACTCTCTTTGGAGCAACTCCTTTTGACCAGAACTGCAGATTTTCTTGTTTTAAATGTGACAGACTGATAGTGTTTCCTGTGCTGCCCCTAGAAGTGACACATTTTACCACTTGGGTCGATCTTTTTTTTTTTCCTAACGTGGAGCAAGCAGAGCTTCTTACTACTGGTTTTGTGCCAGGTGACCTGCTATCTCTGGAGATTCGTGCATAGTGATGGTTTAATAAATGTTTGTTGAATTGAATCAAATCACAGGTCCATTCTAATGTAAGCTCTGCAGGCATATACTGTATTTGTCCTTTTTTGTTTCCCTAGTTAGTTAACACAGTGACTGGCACATTCTGAGTGCTTATTAAATGTTTGTTTACTCACTGACCGACCTTATCACCCCATCCCATCCTGTTGGTCCATCTTTGACGAGATACTCCTTGGGCTGTATATTGCGATGCTTCCCATACATTAATACTTTCCTCCTTGTTCAATGGGTTTTTACTGCCAACCACTTGCTAAAGTTAACAAGGGCGGAAAAGGTACTGACAGTCTTAATATAAAGAAAATTGGAGTTTGAGAGCTTACAGACAAAATGAGAAGTTAACAAGACTAGACTGTTTGCAAAGCATATCTATTATTTGTGGGTTTTTTTTTTATGAATGCTGCATAATCTCTTTCACCATAGATGGATTCTGGAATATCATTATGTCAAGTACCAGCTTCTTTATATATGGAGAAAAAAACAACAACACTGGGAATTTTCCTTTTTATTTGCTTTCTTTTATAGGGAGATTACATTCTAGGTCATTTGGCTAGGGCATTTGTCATGGTTTTGTTTTCTCTTAAAATCATCAATTAAAACCAATTTCTAGTGTCAATGTTGACTCTGTAGGCAGAGTAGGAAGTTGCCTTTGTGGTGGTATTTTAGGGTCCCAGTGTAATTACTCCTACAAAAAATTATCCCTGTTAGTCTGCTATATAGAATTAGCATATTCATTCCATCAAGTTAAAGATTTTACTATTCTTGAAACCCTTTTTAAAAATGCACACTTTCCACTTCAATTAACACATTACATAAATTTGTCCTCATTAGGTGGGTGAGAATCCTTGGTACTTGCTAAAAGCCTATGGACAGGGGAAGGGAACCCTAGCTTTTGAAGGCAAAAGTCTCCTTGCTCTGCTACTACTCACAGGTAGTAAAATCTGGGCCAAATCATTCCATCTTTCTGGATCTCAGTGAGTGAGGGGACTGATGCCTATAGAAATGTACTAAAAGAAAGAGGAAGCCCCCTTTACATTTTCTTCAGGCTAGCTTGATTTCTTAAAAACAATTGTTATGTTGGCAGTTTTTAGTGATTTACAGGCTAAATGTAGCTGACCCTAGTATAACCTTTCACTGTCATGATGTGCTTTGCATACATCACTTCACTATATCTCCCTCAAAGCATTCTTAAGGGAGGTTGGGCAGATATAAGTATCTTCATCTTATAAATGAGTAGGCTAAGGCTCAGAAGTATTCAGTAAGACTTCTAAGATCACCTGCCAATTGAGTGGAGAAAGCAGGCCTTGATCTCCCAGGCAGTAAGTATTATGAGAAACAGGAATAGTTCCCATTTTTGTCCAGGAACTAGATCAGATAACATGTAAAATGTTTTGCAAACTTTAAAGAGCTTTATAAATGGTTGGTTAATAATAACTGAAATTTATGGGTTGGCTTTGTTCTTTTTCTTTGGAACCTTTTGGGATTCTAAATGATAATGAAGGATTGCTTGTTGGGACATAAGATGAAGACTCACTATGTTTGTGACTTTCTATTCCAAATTAGCCCAGAGCTTCCCCCCCTTCTTTGTTAAAATGCAAGTTCCTGGAGGAGAATTATTTTTCATTTTGGATATGTATCCCCAGCACTTAGTATAATGTTCAGCACATTGTAAATGTTTTAATAAAGAGCTTATTCATTGATTCATTCATTTATATTTCTTTTCTTAAGAGATCTATCCTAATAACTTAGATGTGAAGAGTTCCTGTGAGAATTATTATCAAACTATTGGCGTAATGTACATATAAAGGTGTCTTGGAAGCCCTAACCTTCTTTCCTGCAGCAAGGAATGGGGCTCTGAAACTGATGACTTGGAAATCTATTTAGGGTCTTGTCTGGTTAACTTAATTTAACCTATTTTTCATGCTATTGAACTATCATTTGTTTTTTGAGATGTTCACTATCTCTTTAGTTCTCTGTAATTTTACAAGCAATCTAATTAAAGTTCCATCGTCTAAAGTTTGTAGTCTCTTTTCCTCGACTCCCTTTAAAAAACCACAATATTTGTTCTCCAATTCTTTTACCTCTTCTTTTCTTGACAATCTTTTGAACATTACTGATGGTGGTTCAGCTATCTTATTTGTTAGTTCTTTCACTTCATAAGGATATAGTTTACTTGGACCAGTCACTATTTGAATAAATCAAAGATTGACATGTGCTGATTACTATATCCTTATTTAATTGGGATATTAGATCTTTAATATAAGTAGGTCTCTCCTTTCTAGCTGAGGTTCATTCATCCTTCAGAGAAAACACAAAATGAAAATTGAGCACCTCTTCCCACTCCATCGTCAGTTGTCTTTGTTCTATCTATCCAAAGCAGTTTCTTTGATCCTCCTCTTTTCTCTGGGATAGCTCAAAACATACCAACTTCTTTTAGTATATGTGGGATTTTTTTTAAATTTTAAATTTTATTTTATTTAATAATAACTTTGTATTGACAGAATCCATGCCAGGATAATTTTTTTACATTAACCCTTGCACTCGCTTATGTTTCGTTTTTTCCCCTCCCTCCCTCCACCCCCCCACCCCAAGATGGCAAGCAGTCCTATATATGTTAAATATGTTGCAATATATCCTAGATACAATACATATTTGCAGAACCGAACAGTTCTCCCGCTGCACAGGGAGAATTGGATTCAGAAGGTAAAAATAACTCGGGAAGAAAATCAAAAATGCAAATAGTTCACATTCATTTCTCAGTGTTCCTTCTCTGGGTGTAGCTGTTTCTGTCCATCATTTATCCATTGAAACTCAGTTAGGTCTCTTTGTCATAGAAATCCACTTCCATCAGAATACATCCTCATACAATATCGTTGTCAAAGTGTATAATGATCTCCTGGTTCTGCTCATCTCACTCAGCATCAGTCCATGTAAGTCTCTCCAAGCCTCTCTGTATTCATCCTGCTGGTCATTCCTTACAGAGCAATAATATTCCATAACATTCATATACCACAATTTACCCAGCCATTCTCCAATTGATGGGCATCCATTCATTTTCCAGTTTCTAGCCACTACAAACAGGGCTGCCACAAACATTTTGGCACATACAGGTCCCTTTCCCTTCTTTAGCACCTCTTTGGGGTATAAGCCCAATAGAAACACTGCTGGATCAAAGGGCATGCACAGTTTGATAACTTTTTGGGCATAATTCCAGATTGCTCTCCAAAATGGCTGGATTCGTTCACAACTCCACCAACAATGCATCAGTGTCCCAGTTTTCCCGCATCCCCTCCAACATTCATCATTATTTTTTCCTGTCATCTTAGCCAATCTGACAGGTGTGTAGTGGTATCTCAGAGTTGTCTTAATTTGCATTTCTCTGATCAATAGTGATTTGGAACATTCTTTCATGTGAGTGGTAATAGTTTCAATTTCTTCATCTGAAAATTGTCTGTTCATATCCTTTGACCATTTATCCATTGGAGAATGGCTTGATTTTTTATAAATTTGAGTCAGTTCTCTATATATTTTGGAAATGAGGCCTTTATCAGAACCTTTAATTGTAAAGATGGTTTCCCAGTTTGTTGCTTCTCTACTAGTATATGTGGGATTACTGGTAAGTGAAGACCCAGTTGGTAGAGCATGTTTAGATTTGTCATTCCTGATGAGTTATACAGAGCATGAGCAGATAAATCCCAGCATATGCCAATCAATCAACTACATATTGGTTGGCATTGGTAGCATATTGAACCTGCTTCTGGCTATGAATGACCAGGGGGTTGATGCTGTACAATGATGAGGAGTCTTCTGGTTAACTGCAGAGCCAAAGGTACTGATGACTCAGGAGTTGGCAATAGAGTTTCAGTGGTGGTGGCTACAACAGGAGCTCTTGCAGATAAAAGTGGAAAGAGAGTCCTCAAGGTTAGCATAAGCTTCAAGGATTTGGACTACTTTTGAAAAAACAAGCTGTTGGATATGGACTGTATAAAGGCACCAATTCACTGAACCCAGCAGAGAGCTTCATCTAAGGAAAACTCCATGAAGACGCCTCAAATGGATAAAAAGGACTTCTGGAATCTCTTGGTTGTACGCTACACTTGGTTCTCTACACAAGTGCTACCCTTTAAATGGACCTTATTTGAGCTTACTTTCCCCAGGAAGCTTGTGTGCACAAGAGGTGAATATGCCTTGAGTTTTGGGGGACAAATTTTTTCAAAAATTCTATTTTTGCTCCAACTTCTCAGTAAGTATCCTTTTGTAAAAGTTGGTAAAATTTGATGGGTTGATTAAGCATACTGACTTTGGTATGAGGATTGCCCATTACTTTTCAGGGCCGATTTCCACCTTTGGTGTCCAACTTGTCACGTTCTCACATGTGACTCCAAAAACTCTGTAGTGCATGCAGTGACCATACTCCAGAAACCATTTCAGTAAGTGGGGTAAACCCGGTTGAAGGTAACTCATGTGCCTCAAACTTATTAGTGAAATGGGGGTACGTGTTTATTTCAAGCATGTGAAGACTTTCCCTGGTGGAATGAGCAGATGGGAACAATTTGTTCCAGTGACTAGGTGTCATGACATTTTTAGAGTACATAGAAGACACCTATGTCACCCACTGTATGCTGGACCATTGCCAGTTATCCAGACTTTTGTCTTGCCATTGGACTTTAATGACTATAGAAAAGAGAATGAGGCTGGTAACAATGTGAAATTTCGTCTCACTTAAATCCAATTTATGTGAGTCAAAAGACATCACCTATACTATTTTACCATTTTTACCTACCTCAAAGTCCTATAACAGCAGGCAAGAGATGAAGTAGCAGGTGTGGATTCACTGAGAGGTGCGGTCACAACATAGATGACCCAGGCCATAGGGTTATCTTCTCACTGAACTGAAGCAGCAGTAGGATTCAGCAGCCTTCTGGGTGTCTGATCAGCTTTTTAAAGGACTGTATTACTCACCTCCTGGCATGAGAAAGGGGCTAGAAAATGTGTTCTAAAATTGTCTGCTTTACCTAACCTAACATTGGCCTGCTTAACCAATGCAGGCAAGAATCCTACCCCATGACTGAAACACAAAAAAATGTAGAAAATCTTTTGCAAAGATGATTCTATTCACTATTGGTACATGGAATGTGTGCATGTTTATAGACAGCAATAAATCTACTAGACTTAGAAGACTATTCTTAGAAGTCATGCCCCGACTCTTATATTCTTCCTCTGTTATTTATGCTTTGTTATTCATCCTTGCTTCTATCTTTGGTGTATATCTTTGAAATCTAAGTTGATTGGTGAATTCTTTGTATCTACATTGATCTCTTCAGCTAACTCTTATTTTTTTTTATCAGAATGATTTCCATTTATGGTTTCAAAATCTTTCCTGGGCTGACTCCCCCAGTAGAATTTTAGTTAATGAGCTTCTGTCTATCTTCCTTCTGATCCCTTTTGAAATCTTTTTTTCTAATCTGTGGTGCATGTTAGATTATGCCTAATTTTCCTCTTCTTTATCAGAAATTTTAGGATAGAGTATTCATTTTATCCCATGCTTTCCATCATTTCTACCCAGGCCTCCTTTATAGTGAAAACTAGATCCAGAATAGAATTTACCCATGTTGGTTCCCGCACCTTTTAAAGAATTATATTAGCATTAAGGCAACTGAAGAAGTTATCAGCTGCTCTACTTTTGATACAGGGAGAAAGAATTAGGTACACTCCATTCTGTCATTCCTATATTTTAAGCCATGGGCCAGAAATTTAAATTCTCTATCCAGATACCATCATCTTAGCTTCATTTTCAAAATTACTTTTTTTTTTGTTCTTTATCTCTTGCATGCAGTGAAAATGCAAAGGATACCAAAAAAATACTACTTGTGTCCCTATAGTCTTTGGGTGGTCTTCTTTGTTTTGTTTTGCTCCAGGCCTTTTAATCTTTAGCAGTGCTTTCTAGGTTTCTTCATGTGGATTACCAGAAGTACAATGTCATCATGTGTTTTCACAAGTCTTGGGAAGTTTTCTGTTATATATATTTTGGCTGCGTGCCTTGGGAAAACAACAGACCTTGCTCGTGTTGCTATTAAACAATAGCTGCTTCAGTTCTCCTGGACAAGGATATACCAGCCACCACTTTTCTTTTCTCCTCCTGTCCCTTCCTGAATGAGCCAGTCTTTACTGGGACACTGTTACTCACAAGGACTACTTTATGAGACAGTCCTTGGCATTGTTGAACAAGTTTTTTCTCATGAATATCAATGGATATGTGGTCTCATCCATGTAGATCCTTTCTCTAATGATGCAAATCACAAGTCATTTCCTTCATGATTCTTTTCTCTCTCCTCTTCCAAATCTTCCTATGGGATTCACTCAGTGTTCTAGCTCTCTGGACAGTGTGGGTACCACTGGAACACTCAAGTGTGTTTGCAGCTCTTCTTTGTTTTGGTTGTTTGAGCAGTCAGATCTCTTTGATGACTTACTTTACATTTCTTCTCTTTCACAATTCTTCTGTGGCAACAGGTTTCAGCCCATTCACCTCAATCCTGTATGTCTTCACAATTTTTTGGGTGACCACAACTTTAATTCTTCAGACTATGTTGTATTTCATAATTTGTAGCCATATGCCATCACTAGAAAAATAATCATGTCAAAAAATGGGTTTTTACTTTAAGGAGAAACTTAGGGTTATTAAAAGAAGTTTCCTGAAATAATTCAACCAATTTTCCCCCTTCTTTAAAATTTGTGCTTCTCCAGTGATTGTCAAACCATATGTTCTGCCAGACCAGTCCTCTGAGTTGTCATTCCAACTGCATAGCATAGTCAGGACAAAAGGTATTCTTCATCCACTTGATTTTCCTTCATAGATAGTTCAGCTGACTTTTTTGTATTATGCTTTATCTCGTTTAGGGGTCTGCAACATTCTAGGGTTTGATGCATTCAGTATATCATTAATAAACAAGAACCTCACCATCTAGTTCATTTGAGTCCATGCTAGACATCTTCCCATGCCAGTGACAGATACCTCTATAAGCATCTGTTCTCACTGGTTGATCCTTGATAGGTATTTATAATTTGGCAGCTGTCAGATGAGGTTGTCTAACTTGTTCTTTCTTATAGCGAGCTGAATGCTGTTTCCCTATGGCTTCCATCCCTTTTTCCTATAGCTTCTTCCCAGAACAGTGTAAGAGAGAAATCTTGTTACTGGAAATCAAGAATGAGTAAAGGGCAGAGCAGTAGATATGGCCTCTGAGAGCCTGGACTTGAGCCCAAGTTCTTTTCATTAGCTATTTGAGTTAGGGCAAGTCACTGAACCTCTATGAATCTTTGTTTTCTTCGCTATAAAATAAGAACAGGAACTTACATGTGCAGAACTTTAAGGTTTGCGAAACACTTCACACACATTATTATTTATTATCTTATTTGAGAAAACAGACACAAAGAAGTAAACTTGCCCAGGCTTAATCTTTTTTTGGGGAGGGGAATCAAAATGGAACTTTTGTATTTTCTTTTTTTCTGCTAAAATGACTTTTCTGTAGAGTAACTGAGAACAGGCTGTCCAGCATTTTATGTGAGTTCATTCGGATGCAGTGTGGTATAGTTGAAAGAATTCCAGGCTTGGTTGTCAGTTGGTTTGGGCTCCACATCAGCAGAGCTGCTTGCTATCTTACTATAGCCAAACCCCTTCTCTGTAGGCTTCATTTTACATATTGCTGAAACGAAAGAGCTAAAAAGTAGATGTTCCTGAATAGTTCTAGCTCTAACATTCTCCTCATCTCTATACTAATGCAGATCATTAACTGACATTTTCCTTTATTACATCAATGGCTATATTGCTATAGCTTCAGCCAGTCTGGCCATTCGGCTTCTCCCTCCCCCTCCCCACCCCCCCGGCCCCCAATCACAAATACTTCTTTTCTTACAAACATTTAAAAAGTTATCTTTCAGAGTTTTCAAGTGGCTGAATGGCATAATTTTTTAAAAGTTGATAAACATTTTTCTTGGGGTGGATATTTAGTTTCCTAGGTTTCTGCTCAGAAAGGTTTTATGCCTTCCTTCAAATAAAACAAATGTGACTGCATTTTTTTTGGTAGCACATGGCATCTGAACTAGTCATTGAGACTTCACTTATATTTTGGGAGATC
Source organism: Antechinus flavipes (assembly GCF_016432865.1). Lineage (NCBI taxonomy): Eukaryota > Metazoa > Chordata > Mammalia > Dasyuromorphia > Dasyuridae > Antechinus > Antechinus flavipes. Next base: position 60,808,657 of record NC_067404.1, on the reverse strand, counting down.
TCACATGGGTCATCTGTACTATCTCTCAGCAGTATATGTAAGGTTTAAATTATAGGGGAAAACCAATAAAATGGAAAGTTTTCCTCCAGCAGCAATGGCCAGCCGAAGAAACTCTTTAGATATTGGGAGTGAATCAAAAATGATTGCTCCAGGAAGAAGAGCTTAGAAATTGCTAGTGAAATATGAGCTGATATTGTGGACTCTAGTAGATGACAGTGATTGGAGTGCATTCCCTCTGGCTTAGGGCCATTCTCTACCCATACTGGATTGCTTTAAAATTGGCAGAATCAAACACCACTGAAAGAATTGCTGTCTTATTTGGCAGAGTGAATCTGTAAGGCTTTTGGGCCTGGCTTCCTGGCAAAAATATGTTGGAACCACCAGATTTTGTAGTTGAGAATCTTCTGCTGTCTTGAGGCCTCCAACCAAAGGCTAAGTATGATTTTTCTTTCCCTTTGCATTAGGTTTTTCAAATGTCAAACTATGTTCCAATCTGAACTTTCCTATAACTTGTAATAAAGGCTGAAAAAAAACACTTAAGACAGAAAGAAATTCAACATGTGCTAAAATATTGCTAGCAACACTTTTTTGGCATCAAAAACATTGGAAACAGTGGGCACTCATTCGTTGGGCTTGTTCTTTTAAACAAGTTTATCATTGACCCAGATCAAGGCTTTGATGGAATTCTTATTGAATTTTCAGATGATCCAGAGCTGGATGACAGAATCAGGAAACAAGACATATCTTAGACTGGAACATTAGGCTAACTCTAGTAATGTGAAATTTATTAGGATAAACATAAAGTTTTACATATGGTTTTAAAAAGTCAATTTTAGAAGTATAGATGTGGGAGTTGTAGCTAAATAGCAATTGTTTGAAAAAGATGTTAGATTTTGGTGAATTGAAAGCTCAGTGTGAGTTAACAATATTATAGCACCAAAAATCATCTAATGCAGGCTTGGGCAGCATTCTTAGAGGAGTAGCATCTGGAACTGGAAAGGTGATAATCCCATATATTCTTTCCTGATTAGACAACATCTTGAGTATTGCTGAGTACCACATTTTAGGAATAATGTTACTAAGCTGATAAATGTTCAGAGGAGTGTAACCAAGGTGGACAGGGATCCTGAGATCATGTCAAATGGGAATCAATTGTGAAACTGAGGGATTCTAGCCTAGAAAGAAGGATTAAAGAGAATATCATAGTCTTCAATTATAAGAGTGATTACAGATGGCAGAACCAAGAATAATGGGTGAACAAAGAGGGAAGTTGGGCTTGATGAATATGTTACTCTGATTCTGTCCAAACAGGGAATAGTTTTACAGAAGAATATCCCTGTGCTTGGAATGGAATATTTGGAGGAAGATGTAAAACCTGATGCTTGAGAGAATGCCGTGTGTCATGATGTTCTTTATCTGTGTAAGGACTTCAGTTTTAGAGAGACTTCAGAGACACATGTAGAGGGGGAACTCCAGAGAGGTAAACAAGAGAGAAAACTTTAGTGGTGGCATGGAGACCTTAGCCATATATGGGAGCAGATTCCATCATGTTCTTTGAGCTCCTACACTTACATTTCTAGAAATGGTTGAGAACTCTGTAACTCTCTGGATTGAGGTTGTTTTTTTTCTTTCTTGGTTAAATTTAGATCTCATTTTATCTTTAATTGAAGAGCTCATTTACTCTTTTGTATTATTTGGTAGTATAATAGTATAATCTGTAGGACATTTCAAATCTATTTGCTATTTTACTTGGATAAATGGGTTTAGTTGCTATCCACGATGGATTTTTATATAACTAGTTTTTGGTGGGAAGGGACTATGCAGGTGAATGTAAGTTTAGGGTTATCTTCCTTCTCTTAAGAATGCTCAAGGAAACAACTTTTATTCTGGACCTATTGTATACCTAGACTAGAAATATTTGAAAGGTAATAGAGGGATATAATTCGACCCTGATATAATTCTTGTAGATAGGAGAGAGTGCCTAGGCTTAGTCAATTTTAGACCCTGCTAGCTCTTCCCCATAGCTAATATGCTGGTGGTTCTGGAATGACCCTCCTACAACTTTCTGTAAAAACAAGTCAGACCTCTGTCATCTCTATTCATGCCACCTGTGAGTTATGTTAGCATGTTTAGACAGAAATCCTCCTCAAAAAAAAAACAAAAACTTGCACCAATTTAAGGCATCCACAAGTGCCTTAGCAGATTCTGGGTTCTCTTTCATTGTAAGTCTTCAAGCAAAGGCTAGAAGAAGGAAGACTACTTATTTGGTTGTATGGTATGAAACTAGATAATCAATGAGGCACCATCTAACTCTGATGTTGTGTGATTTCATTCCAATTTCCTCATTGTACAAATGAGGAAACTGAGAGCCTGAGAGATGAAATAACTTTGCCAAGTTCCCCTGGGTCCTAAGTTGCAGGATCAGGAATCAGGGAATTTGGATTGTGGTCTTGACTCATTTCTATTTTGCATCACTGATGCTTTTTAGTGTCTCAGGCCAATGGATATATTGCTTCATTTCATTCATAGAACTGTACATGTTTATGAGAAGAGTGAAGTGGAAAGATAATTTGTGATGTTTCTTAGCCTTCCAAAATTGGACTGCCCTGTTGAGTAGATTTCTCTGTCCAGCAATAATACACAGTGAGCCCCTGGCTTTCTCACACTGGAAGTACTCTCTGCCTCTCTTTCCCTTTTCTCAGGTTAGTTCCTCCCAGAACTTCCATTGTGCTGCAGAGACTTGGCCATGAACGAGAAGGAATGGGCACACCAGGAGTACACAGGTAGTGGGGCAGGGACACTCCTTGCTGTGGGCACTTGCAGGAAGGGGGAATTTTTGGTTTGGGGCTCCAATTCAGAGGGGAGATCTGAAGTGAAGCCAGAGGTACCATCCCTCTATCCCAGAATTAGAGGTTCTTACAGTAATAGTTTTCCTTAAAAATGTGCAAGAAAAGAAAAAAACCCAGCCATAGAAACTTTCCATGGGAATAGGGAAGACCAAGGTTCATCTTCAGAGAGGACAGTGAAGTAAAAAAAAGCCTCTTCTATTAATTCTTCAGTAATGTTAAATGGCTACTGTCCAGATAGCATTTATAGAAAAACTCAAAAAAGACTAAAAGTAAAGTAAGAGAGAATGAGAAACAATTATAAAAGTAAGAACGATCCAAGAAAAACAAGAAAGATATGAAAAAAATTAATGAACTAGAAAAGGAGATAGTCTTTTAAGAAGAAAAAAATTCTTTGAAAATTAGAAATTGGGCAAAGGGAAGCCAGTGAAGGTATGAGACCAAAAAAAATAATAAAACAAAATATAAAGAATGAAAAAAAAATAGAACAGAATGTGAACATCTCGTAAGAAAAACAACAGATCTGGAGAACAGATTAAGAAGAAAAAATATAATTGGACCACCTGAAAGCTGTGACCAAAAAGAACTTTGAAACGAGAATGCAAGAAATAATCAAAGAAAATTGTCCTGGAGCAATGAGGAGAAAGTAGAAATAGAAAAAAACCCCACCAATCATCACCTCATACAAATGTTTTGTGGAAAACTCATAGGAATATTATTGCCAATTTTTGAAACCTCTAGTTCAAAAAGAAAATTTTCAAGAAAGAAAAAAAAACACCAATTCAAATATGATGTAACTATAATTAGAAGTATACAAAATTTATCAGCAACCACAATGAAAAACTGTAGGTCCTGGAATCATGTATACTGACAATCAAAAGATCTAGGAATATAGCCAAAAATACCATCTCCAGCAAAATTATCCATAATGTTGGAAAGAAAAAAATGGACATTGCACAAACTTGTAGATTTTATGGACTTTCTCTCAGCCAAACCTGAACTTAATAGAAAATTTAACATATAAGAACCAATATCAAAGACTAGTTTCAAGGAACTTAACATGGACAAATTGTTTATGTTTTTTTACACGGAAATATATACCATATGTTTAAGATTGACATCAGTAATTGGGTAGCTCAAAAGAAAGATTGAGGCAGAGTTGATTATAACCTAATTCTGTAAAGCAGAACTATCTAGGAAAAGATAAAAATAGTAATTATGTTATACAAATGAGATGCAGAGGAAGAATTGACATAGGCATTAGAAGAAAGAGGAGGGCTCTTAGTTCTGAAAACACACACATACCACAAAAGATACTACGTCCACCATAATTTTTAAAGAAATTGGGGAAGAGGTTGTAGGATGAGGTGGGATATAGAAGAATGTGTAGATTTATGGCAGTGGGACAAGGTGTGTAGATTAATGAGGAAGCGATAAAGGATAAATTGGGGTATAGAAGGTTGTGTAGAGCCAGGGTAGAGGAACAAGGTGTGTAGATTAATGGGAAAGAGATAAAGAGGGAGGGAAAGGGTGACATACAATAAGGTAGAGTACAGAAAGGTGCCTGGATTAATAGTAGTGGGATAAAGTGTAGAGATTAATGGGAATGCAATAAAGAGAGAAGAAAAGGGTAGGGGGAGAAGATAAAGGAGGGATCCATGAGTGAAGGGAGATTAAGTAATAGCAAGCCAAGTTAAGGAGCAGAATTAAAGTAGAAGAATTAGCAGGGATAGAAAATAAGAGATACATAAAAATACTAGCATAAGGATCAGGAGTAGAATGTATTAGAAAAAAAGCTAGATCTAGTAATGATTGATCTTAGGCAAAGTCAGATTTAAAGATTCAATCAAGAGAGAAACCTGCATTTTATGTTAGCCATATTAATATTGTTTTAGATGCATGTTTACATATGGGCAAATGTGTATATATGTATGTGTGTGTGTGTGTATATATATATATATATATATATATATATATATATATATATATATATATGTATGTCTCAGTATATGTGGGCATGTATGCATACAGGTGTATATATAGATATGTGTATATGTGTGGGTGAGTATGAATACATATATAATATTATATATTTACATAAATATATAATATTCATCTCTGCTAAACTGTAGCTTGCTTGAGGAGGTGGGAAGGATAAAAGGAGAAAAAAGAATAAAAAGAAAAGTGCACAGCAGAGAACAAAAGAATAACCTACAAGGAAGCAAAGAAAAAGAGGGACAGTCATGAATATAATGTCTTCTATTATTATACATGCTTTCTTGAAATGGAAATTTTTGTTATATATTTTGAAACCTTACTGATATTCTTTCTACTGAGCTCATGAAAATGCTTTTTTTTAAATTTTCCTTTTCTGTTTTTTTTTATTTTCAATTTAAAAAAAATTAAAAGCAAAACAAAAGAATAAAAGACGGGAAAAAAAATTGGTGGAAGAAACAGAACAGATTCCCAACATGAAGTTGTTTGTGCTTTGTACTGCAGGCCTGGGAGAAGCACACTTATGGGAAGTCCTGAACATCTGGGTGGGAATGCTCAACTTCACAGTTTGGCAGTAGCCAACACAGATAGTTAGCAGAGGCCTTCCTAAGGCCCTTTGAAAGACCCTTCTGTAGGCCTTAATGACATTAATATGTAACTCAGCAACTCTCTTTCATGGGAAGCATTGAGAAAGAAGGAAATAAGCCCTATGTTTCAGGTTTAAGAAGACAAAATTTGGGGGGGGGAGTTGGGAATTAGGGAAGTTATCAATTCTTACTGAATAATTCTTTTGATGTAATATTTCTTGTTTTTATTGCTGTCTTTCTAGTCTCATGTCAACCACTGTAGCTCAGGCCCTTGTTATCTTTCTTCTGGGCTATTACAATGTCTAGTCTTTACCCCCTTCAAAGTACCTTGCTCATGTGTGTTAGTTTTTTTTTTTCTCACACGTTTTTCCTAGTCACGTCCAAGTTAACTTGCAACATAGTGATACTGTTACTCAAGGCTAAGACATACATTGTATGTTCATATGAACTGATTCCCAGTGATGTATCCCTCAAAAACTTCAAGGGAGAATAGTAAGATTCCTTTTGATACTATAGTGCTTTTATAACCTTGCAACCCTGCCCCATTTTCTATTTTTTAAAATTGATATTATTAACTGCAATCTCAGTGACAAGAGAAATTCAAAGTTTTCAGTATGGATCAGGGAGTTGTCAAAATAAAAAAAATTCTCAGCAAATCCCTGGCCTAGTACAATCTCTTACAAATAGCTTACTATAACTCATTTGGAGAAAGATGGTGGTATTACATGCCCCTACAAAGGGGATATGTGCTAGTGATTCTGACTATTACTGAAAGTGAAGGGCAGAAGGTGATGCTGGAAATTCCATCCTGGGGAAGGAAGGATATGGTCCAAATTGGGGTCCAAGTGAGTATAAACCAGAGGTTAGGCTTGGCCAGGAACCTAGTTTTCTCTGAAGAGTCAGAGAATCCAAGGGACTAAGATGAACAGAAAATCAGATTTTGAAGCAAGGTGGTATAGTGGTCCAGGGAGTATTATCAAACTGTCCAAATTTAAGCTTTTGAGGGTAGGGAGTGTTCATTTATATATTTGTATCCTCCACACCTAATACAGTGCTTTGCATACAGCAAGCATTGATAAATGTTTTTGGATTGAATTACTGTTGATCTGCCTTATTTAACCTATTTTCAAGGCTTTGGGCTTTTAAAGGAGCTATATTCCCTGTTCCCAGCTTTTGCTGACATGTCAGGTGATCACAAGGAGATCACACTGATGGTAGTACTCCTCCTGACTCTGCTACATCAAGAAAGCCACTGGTGTTGGTAGACTAATTATGCTTCTTTCTGGAGGATCCTTCCATGAATAGATCCTATGATTGTGTTCTGCAATGTAGTATATATTCCAACATGAAGGATCCACAGGATTTAAAGGAAGAAAATAGCAAGATGTAAACCCAAGGAGTTGCTTCTCTTCTGTTTGTATCTCATGAGTATCTATATATAATTCATCGTGGGAAACGCATGTATTTATATCCTATCTGAATATGATTATTTGAAGGGGGAGGATATCATACAGTATCTAGGCACTCCTCCATTTCTTTAAAAAGGTGATGCCAAAAGCATTTGTGTTTTTCAGTGTTTTTATTTTATAAAACATCTTTTGCAAAGATGTTCTTTTGACTAGGCTCCGTGTCATGCACAATGCTCATTCCTGCTCACATTTTCCAGATGATTGAGTACTTGCCATGCCTTTAAGTCTCTTGACTGCTTTACTCTAACCCATAGAGATGGACTCCAATCTATTAATATGATTTATTACAGGTCCAGGCAGCTCATTCAAGTCATATGTATGAAGCCCCATTGAAAAAAAATCTCATTTCCACATTCAAGGTAAGAGTAAGTGCCAATGTCTTTGTTAAAGAATTGCTCCATAAATAAAATCAATATTAAATAAGGCAATATAACAATATCAATCTCTTAGCAAATATATTATAGGAAAATCAAGATAAATGAAGCTTGGCTGCGATTTTGCTGGGCAGTTTTATGTAGTAATATCTGAGCAATGACATTGGAATTGACTTAGTGGTAAAATATGAAGCCATCATGTCTCTTTAACACAGTCAATATTATCCTTATGAAAATTATCCAGGGAGCTTTTCAAGACTAACATCTTGCTGAGGTTTTTCCCCTTCAATCAGCATCTAAGAAAACCACAGAATACCAACTCAGTGTGCTCTTTCTCTCCAGAATTGTTTCATGTTATTCTCTCAGTCTGGGTTGGCTGTCAGAGTAATAACAACAACAACAATGATGATAATACTGATGATGGTAACAATATACTTTATTTGATCTGTGACCCTGATGTTATGAATATTCCCTCCTTTGGAGCTCATTGCAACTTATACATGCCTTTTTATCCTGTGATACTCAACTATATTTCCTAATAGATCCTCCATGGAGTTTTAGTCCAATGTAGTGGAAGGCTTTTTTTGCTTCTTTTTATATTTTGGGAGTATTGGATTGATCGTCTGTTATCCTCTACTCTTGAAATAGGAGTGGTCTGCCTCCCTTTCCCATTATACATTTCTCTGATAATATTGCTTATGATGTTTCTTCCATGTCAGCCATCATTAGAAACACAGTAATGACCTATTGGTACTCATTGTATGACTCTTCGTTGCTCTTTTGAATCTTTGGAGATTATAGTGGTCTAGGATTCATAACTGTACTTTTAATTTTCAAAACATATACATGGATAATTTTTCAACACTGATCCTTGCAAAACCTTGTGTTCCAAAATTTCTCCCCTTTTCCCCACCCCCTCCCCTAGATGGCAAGGAATCCTATATATTAAACATGTGCAATTCTTCTAAAGTATTTCCACAAATATCATGCTGCACAAGAAAAATCAGACCAAAAAGGAAAAAAATGAGAAAGAAAACAAAATACAAGCAAACAACAATAAAAGAATGAAAAATGCTAGGTTGTGATCCACACTCAGTTCCCACAGTCCTCTCTCTTAGTACAGATGGCTTTCTTCATCACAAGATCATTGGAACTAGCTTGAATCACCTCATTGTTGAAAAGAGCCATATCCGTCAGAATTGATCATCACATAATCTTGCTGTTGCCGTGGATGATCTTCTGATTCTGATCAGCCTCAGTTCATGTCTCTCTAGGCCTCTCTGAAATCATCCTGCTGATTATTTTGTATAGAACAATAATATTGTAAAACATTCATATACTATGACTTATTCAGCCATTCTCCAGTGATGGGCACCCACTTAGTTTCCAGTCTCTTACCACTACAGAAAGGGTTGCCATAAACATTTTTGCCCAAGTGGGTCCCTTTCCCTCCTTTAACATCTCTTTGGGATATAAGCCCAGGAGAGGCACTGCTGGATCAAAGGGTATACACAGTTTGATAGCCCTTTGGGCATAGTTCCAAATTGCTCTCCAGAATGGTCAAATCCATAACTGTATTTTTTTCTTGTAGGAGTTGGTAGGCCATTTTTTTGGTGTATTTGTGACTCTTACTGATGTCAGCTTCTGATTCTTACTGGTTTTGTGACAGTTGGCAAGTTGTTTAATCTCTCTGAGCCTTAGGAAGTTAAAACTATAACTTATAAATGAGTTGTTTTGGTTAGTGGATGAAATTGCCACACTGGGAATTATTACACCAATCAGGTCATAAGTACTTGATGTATTGATGACAGCTAATGACAGTAATGATGAAGGAGGTAGCCAATAGAACCTGATGGCCCTCTGCTCCTAGAGGCTCATTGTATTGTTCAGTCAGTCAGTCTGTTTATAAATATTTATTAAATGCCTACTATATGCCAGGTACCATGTTAAAGACTGGGGTTACAAATAAAGGTAAGACAGTCCCTGCCCTCAAGGAGCTCACAATCTAATTGGGGAGATTACCCGAAAACAACTATGTGCAGATAAGCTCTACAGAGAATACATAGGAAATGATAAATAGGAGGAAGGCACTAAAACTAAGCAGATTGGGAAAGGCTTCCTGTAGAAAGCAAGATTAAGCTTGAATTTGAGGGAAGCTAGGGTTGCCAGGAAGTAGATATGAGGAAGGACAGCATTGTAGGTATGAGGGCCAGCCAGTGAAAGTAAGTGGAGCTGAGAAATGGAATTTCTTGTTCTGGGAACAGTTAGGAGGCCAGTGGCTCTGGATCACATGAGATGAGGTTTAAGAAGACTGGAAAAGAGCAGGTGAGTTAGGAAGGCTTTGAACTCCAAACAGAGGATTTTTTTTTGATCCAGGAGGCAATGGGGAGCCACTAGAGTTTTTTGAGTGTGTGTGTGTAGGGGGGAAGGTGACATGGTCAGATCTATGTTTTATAAAAATCACTTTGAAAGGAGGATGGAGTGAAGAAAGACTTGAGGCAGACATATTGGTATAGGATTTAGGGTGGTAACCAGATTGACTTTAGCCCTACTGCAATTTAGGACTACTGATCTCGAGCCATTCACCAGCTTCAGCCGCCCCCCAGCAACAGGGACTGTAGCATCACCACACTTCGCTCAAAGCAGTTTCATTTATCTTGGTTCAGAGAGACTAGATGTGAAACTAGGGGACAACTATTGCAAGTAATGAATGAAGTTTGCCCAACATGACCTAGGCTTTGATGGGTTTGCATATGCTTGGGAATTGTTGTTGTTTTAATATACCTTCCCCCTCCCACCTTCCCATGGAATGGAAACTCCTCAAGGGCAGGAAAATTGCCAAAAAATTCATTTTTGTCTTTGCTGTCTCAGAACTTAGAACGCTGCTTGGGATATAGCAGGCACGAAATAAATGCTTATTGAATTGAATCTTATCAACGAGCCCCTGGGAGCCATAGTAGTCGAGAAATAGCAGTTAATCTGCAGTGATTCTCTATCTCTCTCCCCCTTCCCCTATTCCTCTGTGTACATATATGTAAGTCCTTAGAAAGTACATGGGGAGGAGCAGCTAGGTAGCACAGTGGATAGAGCACCAGCTCGGGAGGTGAGGACCTGAGTTCAAATCTGGTCTCAGACACTTAACACTTACTAGCTGTGTGATCTGGGCAAGTCACTTAACACCAACTGCCTCAGCAAAAAGAAAGAAAGAAAGAAAGTACATGAGGAATTCAGTATTACTCCAACTGATAACATAGACCCAAATTCTAGGCTAGTATGATTTCCAGTGGATCCTGTTGTTTCTTTTCTCTCATGTCCCAGACATATTCTTGGCCTCCAGAACTTCTTAAGATCTTTGGAACAAGTGTATTACCTAAGTGTAAAGTGTTCTGATCATGAGGTTACTCATCCAGCTACTTATTTTCCAGTTGAGCTGTGAAGAGCAGTGAAAGGTTTGCTCCATTGACTTTTCCCAGGAAGCAGGCATGTGAACAAGGAAAGCACAGCATTACTTGTATTGAAAAAAAGAGAAAGTCATTTTTGTATTGGAAAAATAAGAAGAGAGAATCTAAACTGAACCTGAATTATTTCTTCCTGCTCCCAATAACTCAAATTACTCATTAGTGATGAACAGAGTAGGAAACTTTGGAAAACTAATGACATCTTCAGCTCAACTGTGAGCCTAGGCCCTGTGTTCTGACTACTGGATTTAAGAGGAGAAAAAAAGATCTTATATAGTGCTGAGGAGCCATAGTTACCAGAGCCATGGCCAAGTCGAGATCCTCAAGATCCAGATATGCAATTCCTTCTCCTTTGTTCCTGTGCATCTTGTGTCCCTCAAGGTTCTGTACAATCAATATAGGATAAAATGGGATTAAGATTGCATTATACAGGAGTAGCTGAGCTTCTTAGATTTGCTGGCAAAGGCAGAATGTCACAATCTTTTTGAAACCTCCCATTAGCAGTGTCAGAGTTAACTGTTAAAAGGAGCCATGTATCTAGAGATTTAAGGATTTTTGGTACAAATACACATCATTTGTATGGGCTTAGGCTAGCGCTCTGAGGAAAGAGATACATTTATGGACAGATACTTTTCACCAGCATTAAGCTCTGAGAATCCATAGTTTCCTTCTTTTGTTGATAACCTGTATCTTGGAAGTGGGAGAGAGTGGATTATTAGCAATGTTGGAAACATGGGTGACCATGGGTCACTTGTATAGTGTAGGCTACCCAGGGAAGCAGATTCTCCTGAGTTGCACTCTTCTGAGACAAAGAGACTTACTCTTTTGCTTTTTTCATGAAATAGAGCCATGTCTGCTATTGGAAGATCACTTTAGAAACACTGGCTAAAAAGAGGGCAAAATAGAAGGAAGCTTTACAGTCTTTCTCTCTTCCTCTGTCTCTGTCCCTCTCTCTCTGTCTCTGTCTCTCTCACTCTCTCTCTCACACACACCCCTCCCCCCTACTCCAGTAGAGATTAAAGAAGATCATCATACCTAGTAGTGGTTAGGAAACCTAAGAAGCAACCACAGTGAATCATTTTCCCAACTCATATCAACATAGGGAGATAGCCACAGTCTTGAAGGCACTGGAGATGGTCTAATCAGGAAGGTGTATATATATTCTTTCAGCATAGAAACTGGACTGGGACCTATGGATGTATGTACTGGGCCAAGGATCAGGAGTGGAGATCTAGTTTAGATGGGGTCTGAGACTGTACTGTTCAGGGAGCAGGAACAGGAGTTAGCTGGCAGCTCTGTCATTCTGATGCCTGAGCTGAATTATCTCACATTTATTTCACAAATGGAACTGGAGCTGACAGCTGAGAAACTAAGGCAAGGAACTCAGACCAAAATTGAACCTCCATTTCTGTTACTCTGAATCTGCAGAGACTTCTAGATAGCTAATGGACAGGGGCTAGTAGTATTCTATTAGAGCATCAACCCAAGGCAAGCTTATAGTTTTGTCCAGACCTAAGTCTGGGTTGAGAGCTTGCAAAGCTCAGATCAGGAGGACAGCAATGAGACTTCATTATAGTTCAGACCACTCAGGGAAAGTTTGCAGGTCTGTGGCTCCTGAGATCTTTGAAGAAGATAATGTTCACTACCAGCATCACCAGGACCCTAGAAAATATAGGTTAAGGGCAAACAAAGTCCTTGACATGTTCTCCAGAATTATGTAGATTCTTTATCCCAACACAAAATTCCAATTCAGGAAGCAAGAATAGAAAAATGAGTGAACAAAAAAGAAACCTTGATAAAAAGCTGTTTGGGAACCAAAGATGCTCAAGACACAAATCTAGAAGAAAATAACTCCATGTATATTTTTGGACATGACCAGTGTAGGAATTTATTTTGGTTAATTATGCATAACTATTACAAGCATCTTATTTTTCTTTCTTTTTTTTTCAGTAGTCAAGAGGTTAGGAGGTAGGAGAGAAAAAAATAAATTCCTATTATTTAAAAAAAAATTAACAAGATAAATTACTTAAAAAAAACAGAATGGAGGCAGGTAGTCAAGGGACATTAGCTTGGGGAAAAATTTCTCAGGGTGATAGAAGCATACAAAGATGGAAACAAAAATGAACTTGGTATTTGGCCAATATGTACCAGTTTATTCCTGGCCTTTATATAATTGACTAAAACCACAGGACTGTTAGTTTATTTAAATGAATCAAAATAGTTATTGATTGAATTAAACCACATGCAATGAAAGCTGTGTTATCTGGCACTTTACCAGTAGGAAACCTAGGAAAAGTGGCATTTCTGAGAGTTCCCAGTAGGAATCTTTAATATAGTAACCATTTGAGAGAGCTTGATAAAGATGCCAATTTGAAGTTGTCTCTGATAGTGTTCATTATGCAGCATAAACCCATCAGCAGAGACATGTTGGGGTCCTTCCATGCAATTTGCTCATTTAAACTGCTGGCATGTTTAGAAGGACAAATAGTAGGGTAATCTTGTTCCATTTGCATATGTGTTATATTGCCTTTTCACATTCATTTTCACAGTCATTGTTTTTTCTCTTCTATAAAAATTATCATGCATGTCATGGTATGTATTGTTCTCTATTGCTGACCCCTAAGATTATGAAACCCTAAACATGAAAGAGTCCTTAAGATTTCATCTTTTCAGTCTCCTCTGTCATCTATCAAGATTATAGCTCATATATCCGAGATAGATATTGTTCATCCTCTTTACAAATTTTTTATTAAATTTTTTAAAAAAAAATTCAGTTTTGCTTTATTTTTAGTTCCAGATTCGCTCCCTCTCTCACCCCTCCCACCCATTGATAAAGTAAGAAATACTGTTATAAATGTGAAGTCATGCAAAACACACTTCTGCATTAGCTATGTTTTAAAAAAATAAACAACCTGAGAAGAAAGAAAGGAAGTATGCTTCCTTATACGTCATGAGTTCATTAGTTTGCTTTCTGAGCACTCAGCATTTTTCATCATGAGTTCTTGGAATTGTGGGAGATTGCTGTGATGATTTATATTTCACAGTTGATTATTTATATAATATTACTGTTATTGAATAAATTGTTCTCTTGGTTCTGCTCAATTCATTTTGCATCAGTTCATACAAGTCTTCCCAGGTTTTTCTGAAACCATCCCCTTAATTTCTTATGGTGTGATAGTATTCGAATATCCCCTTAGTTTCCAATTCTTTGCCACCACAAAAAGAGCTATTATAAATATTTTGGTACAAATAGGCCCTTTTCCTTTTTCTTTGGTTTCTTTGGTGTATGTATATACCTAATAGCAGTTTTACTGGGTCCAAAAAATATAACTTAATAGCTTTTTGGGCATAGTTCCAAATTGTTCTCTGGAATGTTTAGTCTAGCTCGCAGTTTCACCAACAGTGTATCGGAGTGTCTTTTTCCCCCTATTCCTTCCAATATATGTCTTTTTTTTTTTCTGATGGGTGTGAGGAGGTGGTACTTCACAATTGTTTTAATGTGTTTTTCTCTAAGTATGGGTGATTTAGAGGATTTTTATATCTCTATTGAGAGCTTTAATTTCTTTCTCTAAAAACTGCCTGTTCATATCCTTTGACAGTTTTTCAATTGGAGAATGGCTCTTATTCTTATATATTTGACTCATTTCCCTATATATTTGAAAAATGAGACATTGTGTGTGTGTGTGTATACATTTTTTTGGTCAACAGAAATCCATCTTTGGTTTCAACTCCATAGAACAAAATGCCTTCCCCATGCTGGGTCCTCCCTGGTGTCTTCTTTCCCTTCTTTTCCAGCTTCTTTTTGTGTGTTATTTTTCCCTATTAGATTATAATTTCTTTAAGAACAAGAACTGTTTTTTTCTTACTTGTATCCCCAGTTCTTAGCATATTATTTGGCACACAGTGGTTGCTGATAAATATTTATTGAATCTAATTAGAACTGAATATATGATTGATTCAAGTACTGTAGTATTTGAATTCTTGTCTGTTTGAACTGATTTTTCTTTGACCTTGAAGCACTAGATTATGGTCATAATGTTCTTGGGAGTTTTCATTTGGGAATTTATTTTAGGAGTTGACTAATGAATTCTTTCTATTTCTACTTTGTCTTATGATTTTAAGAGATCTGGACATTTTTCTTTTGAGATTTCTTGAAATAGAATGTCTAGGTTCTTTTTGTGGTTATGGATTTCAGGCAGTCCAATGATTCTTAAATTTTCTTTTTAATCTGTTTTCTAGATTAGTTGTTTTTGCTATGAGATACCTTACATTTTCTTCTCTTTTTTCACTCTTTTGACTTTATTTTAATATTTTTATTGCCTCATGGAGACATTGATTTCTACTTGGTTCTTTCTAATTTTGGGGAAACTTGTCGATTGGACCAAGGCTTTTTTAAAAAACTTTTATGCCAATCTTTTAATTCCCTTTCCAATTCTTTCTTCCATAGCTTTCATTTATTTCCAATTTCCCCTCTCAATACTCATTCCATTTATAAATACATTTTTAGAATTTATTTATTCAAACATTCAAAACAATTTTTTGTGTTTCTTTTTAAGATTTTTGATTTCTAGGTTCTCTTCCTTATCCCTACTCATAATTAAGAAACCACATATGAAGTTATGCAAAACATTTCCACAAAAACCAAATTGTGAAAGAAAACATAAATCTCCTACTGTAATGAAAAAAAACCCAAGAAAAATTAAGTAAAAAAAATAGAGAAATAGAGAATGCTTCTGTCTATATTCAGATACAACCAGTTCTTACTCTGGGCATAGAGAGGATTTTTCATTGTAACATAAGTCCTTTAAAGTAGTAGTGGATAATTGTACTACTGAGAATAACAAAGTCATTTACAGATGGTCATCTCAGAACATTGCTTTTACTTTGTATATAATATATTTCACTTTGTTCATGTAGGACTTTCCAGGTTTTTTCCCCTGAGGGCGTCCAACTTGTCATTTCTCAGAGAACAATAATAATCCGTCAGAGAAACTTGCTTGGAATTTTTTTTTTACATTTACTATTACTAATTGTATTTTCCTCCATTTATTCTCTTTCTCCTTTCACCCTGTCCCTCCTCAAATGTATTTTGCTACTGACTATTCCCTCCCCCATAATGCCTTCTCTTTTATCATTCTCTCCCTTCCCATGTCCTATTCCCCAGCTATTTTCCCACAAGATAAGATTGATGTCTAAGGAGTATGTATATTATTTCCTATTTGAGCCAATTCTGATGAGAATAAGGTTCAGTCACTACCCCTTTCCTCCCCCTCTTCCCCTTCACTGTAAAAGCTTTTTCTTGCCTTTTTTATGGCAGATAATTTGCACCATTCCACTTCTCCCTTTCCCCTTTTCCCAGTACATTCTTCTCTCACCCTTTGATTTCATCATTAAAAAAGGATATTATCTCTTCATATTCAACTCATACCCTTGCCCTCTGTCTATATGTACTCCTTCTAACTGCCATCATAAATCCATTTTCTTCTGAAGGATTATACTCAATTTTGCTGAATAAGTGATTCTTGGTTGCAATCCTAGCTCCATTGTTCTCTGGAATATCATATACCAAGCCCTCTGGGCCTTTAATGTAGAACCTGCTAAATCTTGTGTTATCTTGACTGTAGCTCCACTAGAATTGTTTCTTTCTGGATGATTGCAATATTTTCTCCTTCACCAGGGAATTCTGGGATTTGGCTATAATATTTCTTATAGTTTTCATTTTGGGAACTCTTTCAGGAGGTGATCAGTGGATTCTTTCAATTTCTATTTTATCCCCTGGTTCTAGAATATTAGGACAGATTTCCTTGAAAATTTCTTGCAGGATCATGTCCATGTTTAACATATATTGAATGACTTGCCATCTAAGGAAAAGGGTGGAGGGGGGGAATTTGGAACACAAAGTTTTGCAAGGGTGAATGTTGAAAATGATCCATGCAGGATTCTGTCAATACAAAGTTATTATTAAATAAAATAAAATTAAAAAAAAAAGAATGTTGAGCACAAATTGAAAAAAAAAAGAAAATGATCCATGCATATGTTTCCAAAATAAAAAGCTTTAATAAAAAAGAAAGATGATGTCCAGACTCTTTTTTTATCATGACTTTCAAGTAGATCAATAATTTTAAAATGATCTCTTCTGTATTTATTTTTTAGGTCAGTTGTTTTTCCATGAGATAATTCATTTTTTTTCTATTTTTTCATTTTTTAGCTTTGTTTTATTGTATCTTGGTTTCTCATAAAGCCATTGGCTTCCATTTACTGAATTCTATTTTTTGAGGAATTGTTTTCCTCAGTGAGCTTTTGTACCTCCTTTCCCAATTGTCCAATTTTGCTTTTTTAAGGCATTCTTTTCCTTGCCAGCTTTTTGTATTTCCTTTTGCACCTCTCTCAATTCTTTCCCTAATTTTTCATCTATTTCTCTTACTTAACTTTCAAAATCTCTTTTGAAATCTTCCATGGCCTGAGCTCAATTCTTATTTTTTTTGGAGGCTTTGGATGTAGGAGTTTCGACTTTGTTATCGTCTTCTGAGTGTGTGTTTTGATCCTCCTTGTCATCATAATAACTTTCAGTGATCAGAAACTTTTTCTGTTTTCTGCTCATTTTTGTAGCCTATTACTCTGCTTTTAACTCTTTGTTAAAGTAAGACTCTCTTTCTAGGGTAGAGAGTGCATTGTCTCAAGCTTCAGGGGTTTTGTGCAGCTGTTCTCAGAGATCCTTCTAGAAATCTGGCCACAAGCTTTTCTCCAGGGCAGAGAAAGCTGTTAGGTGTGTCCCCACCCCACTGTAGCTGTAAGATCTAGTGTGCTGGCCAGGGCTAGGGCTCCGCTGACCCAGTCTGTGCTGGGACTGCAAACCAAACTCCCACCCCATTGCCACAGACCCTCTCCACAGACCTTCCAAGTCCTCTCTACTGTCTCCACTCTGAAAAGTCCAAAAGCCTCCAGTACTGCTGCTCATTCAGAGCTCTTACCTCATCGACATTGGGGTCCAGGCCAGAGATGGGGTGGGTCTGTGATGGAATTGTGTGCTGGCTCCCACTCTGGTTCTACAGCCCTTTTCTGCCAACCTTCTAGGTCCTCTTTAGTGTCTTTGAGCTGAGAGTTCTGGAAGCCACCAGTATTGCTGCTGATTTCGAGGTCGGGCTGGGCCAGGGCTAGGTCTGGGGCTGCATTGTACATTGGATTCCCACCTGGTGTCACACACCTTTCTGATGAGCTTTTTAAGTTGCCTTCCACTGGAAAGGGTTCTACTCCCTCTTTTGGGGTGTTCTGAGGCTCTAAAATTTGTTTAGAATCATTATTTAAAGGAATTTGGAGCAGTTTGGGGGAGACATTGGGCAAGCTCCCACCTTTACTCAACCATCTTGGCTTTGCCTCCCATTTATAAACATATTTTTAACTCTTAAAAAAATTCTTGCTTTATCTGTTCTAGGAATTCTAGTTGAATATGACTTTTTTTTTCCTGAGACAATGCTTATAAATAGGTGTTTTAGATTTGTGTATTGGGTGTACCCCACCATAACAGCTCATTATGAGAGAATTCTTTTTCATTTGCCTATTCTTCCAACCTACTTCTTGACTTCAAACTTGATATTAGAGCTGGACTCTGCCACAGGTCTGTAGGGAAGGTCTGGATTGGTTCTGTTGTTGCTTTATCCAAGTATTGAATGATATGTCATTCTAAGATCTCAAGAGAAGCTCAGCCTGGGAATCTTCAGGCTTTTAATGCTTCTAACATGGCCTGGTAAAGGGTAAAGTTTATTTTTACTTCCTTTAGCCCCCAGTCTGAGTTTTTCAAATTCCAAATTGTAATTGGAATCTGTGTTTGAGCCTAAGCAACACTAGACTGCTACTGTACTCAGCCCCCATTTATCAGATAGAAAGCTCTGCTATTTCAGAGTAAAAGAACCATAGACTTCTCTTTGGTCTGGAATTCCTGCTCTGGTTATTCCTCAGGCCTCTGACTGGGCTAGAAAAAGGAGCTGAGATCCTGTTCATCTCCTGAGATTCAAGCTTTTTTTCTGAATTTTCTCCTTTCTAGAAATACTGCCTAGGGCCTGCAACTGCTTCCATACTAGACAGCCTCCTTGGACACATGCTCCCTTCTCAGTCTTCCTTGGAACTGAGTAGTGGGTAATGATAGCTGCATACAAAAATGGGCATAATAAAAGACAAAAATGGTGGGGATGTAACAGAAGTCTTAGAGATTAAGAAGAGGTGACAAGAATAACCAATAGAACTAAATACTAGTTCAGGCAGCTAAGAGATTGTAGTATAGGGGAAAGATAACCAGATTTGGATTCAGGAGAACCCTGGGTTTATACATATGCAGGATTCAAACTCAGAGCTTGCTGGAGTAGTATTTCAGTACATAAGGAATCTCTGCCTTATCTTTAAGACACATTGGCTGTGTTTATAGCATGTTTTTTTTTTTGCTAATTGTTCTCTGCTGGAGATAACATAGACCCAGAGCTTAGAAGTCTTAAGTATATTAGTTCCTTTTAAACTACTATGCTTGCTTTCAGTTAGGTCCCCAAAGCCATCATCAAAGGGAAAAAAACTTTGTGGAGGATGTTATCCCTGCCACTGCTAAAACCAGCTCCCAACCAGCTGTCGTTGACAGACAGGGAATAGAGCCCACTTCTTCTAGCCTAATTCCTTGCAGCCATCATCCAGAGGAATAAACCCCGTGGAAAAGGACCTACTCTTCTTTCCATCACCAACACCAAATACCAAACAACTATCACTAATTGGCAATTTAAGCCCAGGAGTCACAGAAATAGCAGCATCCCCAAACTACCATCCTTACTTCTAGCTCAGTCCCTAAAGTTTTCGTTCAGGGAAGCATCCCTGGTGAAGACGCCACCCAGCAACTTTCCATGCAAGCACCATCGCTCCTGATTCTTGAGCTACCTCAGCTGCTAAAGGGCAGGGAAAGCCCACCACCAAAGTTCTGGACACTGGCAAATGATTCAACATCAGATAAGCTTTCATCAAAGGAAATGACATTAAAGAAGATGCAATACCATTAGGTGAACTTCTTGAGAGCAGAGACTGTACTTGCTTTTTTATTTATATCTCCAGAACCTAGCACAGTGCTATGTTATAAGTGCTTAATAAATGTTTTTTTTTAATTCATCCATCCAGTAAGCACTGATTAAGTACTTACTGCATGCATGAGGAAATAAAAAGAAGAGATCCAGAGCCCAAGTTACTATCCAGCTCCAATGGGGGAAATGAACAGCCAGGAGAAAAGCATCAGGATACTGAATATGTGTGGAAGGTAGGGATAGAAAATGGAATGGAGAAGCATCAAGGATAACCTTTACCAACTTCCTGAGTTTCTTTTTAAAAAACAAATTGCATTTAAAAAAATCATTATTTATTTATTTTAGAATTCATTTAAAAAGATTTTGAGTTCTGAATTCTCTTCCTCCCTCCTGCCACTGCTTCTTATTGAGAAGGCAAGAAATGTGATATCAATTATACATCTGAAACCATGCAAGACATATTTACACATTAACCTAATGATTTTCTCTATGTCTTCTCTGGCTGGCCCTGGGTATTGAATAAGTCTAGGTAGGAAATGAGGAGAATCCAGTTGAGGGCTGTGTTGATGGAAATGCAAAGGATGAAGTAGATGAAGGGCATTTTGTGGAGGAGGAAATGCCTAAGTTTGATGAATTTAGAGGTGAGGAATGAAAAAGAGGGAAGAATAGCTTGATCTAAGTCCCTGAGCCCAAGAAACAGTGATGGGGAAACTGGCAAGGGTACCTCTATGTGTATCCTCAGAGGACCATAGATTTCTAGCTGAAAGGAAACTTAGATATCTAAGATTCTTAGATTTAAAGTAATCTTGAGTTGAAAGGGATTAGGTAGGCATATAATCGAACTCATAACCCTAACTAAAAAAGAAATCTTATGACAGCATCCTAGATAGATTCCCATCAGCTTCAATCTGTCTGAATAGTTCCATTCCACTCTGACATAGTTCTAAATGTTAGGCAAATTTTCCTTTTTATTAAGCCATTAAGTGCCTCTCTACAGCTTTCACTTATTGATCCTAGTTCTGCTCTTGCACTGTGGGGCCATTGATCCCCCATCCCCAGGGTGGCCCTTGAAAATATCTTTCCTATCTCATCTTCATCTTCTCTAAATCCAGTACCCTTAGTTCCTTCAACTAATATGTAAATGGTCTGTTATCAAGGTCCTTCCCCATCCTGATAGCTCTACTCTGAATGTTTTACAGCTAGATACTCTTATATCTTCTAGACTCCAGTCTAGAACTGAATGAAATATACTAGATATGGTCTAACCTGCTCAAAGGACAGTGGAACTAATAAGTCTTTATTCCTGGAAGCTTTGGATGCTAATACTGCATTGGCATTCTTGGCTGTCAATACCATGCTGTTGCCTCATATTGAGCTTTTAGTTTAATAAAACCTTCAGATCTTTTTTAGACAAAATGATCTGTAATCACATCTCTCCAGGCTTGTACTTCTGAAGTCTGTTTTTTTTTTAACTCAAGTGTAGGACTTTAAATTTATTCTTATTAAATTTTATCATTCAGTGTGGTCCAATTGTTCTAGCCATCCTTATTATCACAATTCTGTCATCCTCCCTACCCCAAGTTTTTGTCATTTGCAGTTTGATGAGCATACCATCTGTATTTTAATCTAAGTCATTGACAGTAATGTTAAGCAGTAAGCTTAGGGCCAAACACAGATCCCTTGAACACTCCACTGGAGACCTTTTCCAAGTGTACATTAAATGAATACTTATTCTTTAAGTCTGGTATTTCAACTAGTTTGGAAGCCATTTAATTGTACTGTTATTTAGCACAACACCTCCATATCTTTTTCATGATACAATATACTTTGCTAACTTTTGGCTAAAAACTAAGTAAACCATTCTGATAAACTTTAGCAATCCTGTCAAAAAGGAAACAAAACTAGTCTGGCATGACTTGTTTTAATGAAGCCATGTAAGCTCTTTGTGATCATTTCTTCCTTTTCCAGATGTTTAACTAGCCATTTCTTTTTTAATTTTAATATTTTGTTAGGATTTGATATCAAACTCTCTAGTCTATACTTCCCAAGTGCTATTTCTTCCTTTTTCTGAAACTGACATTTACCTTTCTTCATCCCTATCATGCCTCTCCCATTCTTCACAATATTTCAAATGAAACTGACAGTGACTCTGCCATTACACTTGCCATTTTTCTTCAGTCCCTTTCGCCTCTCAAGTCATTTGGGCTTAGTGATAACTCATAAGTACTCTTTCATTATTCCCTTACTTGTCTTGGTATTCAATACCCTTCTGTTCATGGGTACCCTGCTGTCCACGTGTTCTTTCCTTTTCAACCCAAGAACACTCACCTTGGTAGAGAAAAGAGAAGCAAAATGGACATTGAAGAACTGCCTTCTTCCTTATTATTTCTTTTCTTTGCTCTAAGCAGCAGTACTGCCACTTCTTTGATCTTCCTCCTTTGCTGGTACTGGTTTTAAACCTCTCATTCCTGTTGTCCTTAGCTGTCTTTAACATTCTTTATCCTGTTCTTATAGGACTGTGCCATGCTTTGTATTCACCTTCTGTCATCTGTCCTTGCTTCCATGTTTTGTGCACACCTTAAAAAAATCTTAAATTGAACCATGAATTCTCTTTGTATCCCCAACTGTCCCTTCAAATAATTCCCATTTTTTCTACCTGATTACAATTATGTCTTCAGAATTGAGTTTTTGAGTAGTTGTTGTTGGGTTGTTTTTTTTTTTTGCCACCCTTGAACTAACTTCTCTTGTAGAATTTTAATTCATAGAATTCTGCCTATCCTTTCTTTGAACCTTTGAAATTGCCTCCCCCCTAGAGGCAGTTTGTTGGTAAGGTACAGTGAATAGATTTTTGGGCCTGGAGGCTGGGAAAGCTGACTCCAGCTTCAGACACTTAATAGCTTTCTGACTCTAGACGCAGCATTTAACTTTTGTGTGACTCAATTTCCACATCTATATACTAGGGATAATAACAGCACTAATATCCCAGGGTTCTTGTGAGGATCAAATTGGATAAAATTTGTAAAGCATTTAGCACAGTGCCTGGTATGTAGTAGGTATTTAATAAATGTTTATTTTCTTTCCTTCCCTCCAATCCGAGGTCCAAACTAGGGCTGGCTTTTTTTCCCCTCCTCTATCACAAACTCTAGGAAGGAGGAGTCATATTCCCTCAAAATTCTGATCCTTTCTACTCTAATAATTGACTCTTCCCTGCTGTGAGAACTGGATTCAGGATATACTTTCTTTTTGTTGGTTCTCATATCTTTTTGAAAGTTGAAATGATCATAAAGGAGAGTCCAGAAAATACTAGCTGCTCCACTAAAGGCTACATAGTGACAGCCCACATTTTGAATTTGGGTCTTAAAGATTTTAAACATAGCTAGGTAACATTTTAAACATATCATTGCTGAAATGAAAACACTTCACTATACAATGAAGAGAGCTTCATTGTATGAGATGGGGCTGCTTTGCGTACATGTGAAATCCCCTAGCCTTCTGGGTGAGCTGGCATTAAGCTCAGGAGGAATCCTTGGCACTTAGAGTCATACTCTTTTAGGTGAATTATATGGCTCCTGAGAGCTAATGAGAGGCTCTGGAAAACATAGGGTGGACTATTTGGATAGGTAAAAAAAGAAATAGCCTGGATTGCTTTTTGGACTAGGATTGATACTAACAAAATGCTTGCCATGTGTTGAAAATAGGCCTCCAAACTTGAGGGGTACGTTGCTGATTTGAAAAATGTTGATATTTGCTTTCTTCCTCATAGGAAATAAATAAACATACATTCTACAATGCCAAACAATTTCCTGTCTCTAGGGAGAATAGGAGAGGATAGGGGTATATTGCAATAAATAACACACATCTCTGGAGGGACCAGTAGTCATGCCAGAGTGACTATTCAATACTATTCACAGTTGCTCATTGCTTAGGAAATGATTTGGTTTCATATATTAACTTGTTTGTGAGACCTACACAAACAGTATGAGTTCCATTTAGGGACACTTGTCCTAAGAACAGACCAAACCTTATAGGGAGAACAAACAACTAACTTTGATTACCTGCCTCTATGATGGATTGTTCTGATAAGATTTTGAGTTGCAAAATGGTACTTCTTTGACTCTTCTATCAGGGCTTGCTCCAAAAAGACAATTCTTTCTGAGCAACTTATGTCAAATGATAAAGGCCAAAACAATCCTGACCTTCTGATTTTGGTTCTGGCAACAAGTCAGTGGTCATTTCAGGATAAAAACAGACAAAATCCTATAGCTCTGGGTACATAATTATAATAACGGAACTGAAAGTGACTAGGGCTGAGGACTTCATTGATACCAAAAAAAAATACAGTGGGACCCTTGGGAATGCCCAAGCTTACTTTAGCATTGATCTGGTAATAGGCAGTATCCTTCCTTTCAGTGTGAAATCAGATTCTAGTACTTACCTCCTCTTAAAGAAGTGATGCATGATGGCATTACTTGCCATCTAGAGGAGGGGGTAGGATGAAGGGAAGGAGAAAAAAAATTTGGAACACAAGGTTTTGCAAGGGTGAATGTTGAAAATTATCTATGCATATGTTTTGAAAATAAAAAGCTTTAAAAAAAAGAAAGTAATAGACTTGGAGTTAGAAAAGATTTGGATTTGAGTTTTGGATCCGTCACATTAGCTTTGTGACCACAGGATAGTCACATAAACTTTTTGAGGCTCAATGTTCTTACCTGTAAAATTGAGATAATAATAATTGCACTTCCTACATCATAGGGGTGGTATGAGGAAAATAACAATACTTTAATATTTTTATAACCTGTGGCCCAACACCCCTATTTACTGGACCAGTGTACATGGGACTCCCCATACACAGGGGTTGTTTAAACTTTAAGGGCAACAATCTACTTCTAAAAATCATATCTATTTTTGTCTTGCTTTGCTCCAATGCAGCTTATATTGGGAAATTTGTGATTAGACCTCCGTACATGTAGAGAAAAGGGTCCCCAGATCCCAATATGTCAAAAACTTAACTCATTATTATTCTTTTATCCCCAACCCAACTCTTCTTTATTTCTAATTTCCCTTTCTATTGTTGAGGGTACCATCTTCTCATTTACCTAGGTTTATAACCTAGGTGCCATTTTAATTTCTCACTCTTTCAGTCCTCTTATCCAATCTGTTGCCAATGCTTCTCAGTTTTACTGTTGTAACATCTTTCAAATGTGACCCCTTCTCTTCTCTGACACTGCCACCCCCCTGGTGCAGGCCTCCATCAACCTTATGGTGGATTGTAGCAAGAGCTCTGGTGGGTCTGCCTGCCACAAGTCTCTGCCCACTCCAGTTCATCTTTCATTCAGCTGTCAATGATCTTCTTATACTGTAAGTCTGACCATATCACCCTCCCTATTTAATAGATACCAGTGTCTCTGTAAATTCTAGGATCAGACATAAAATTCCATGTTTGCATCCAAAGCCCTTCATAACCTGGTTCCTTGCCCTTCTACATTTCCACTCTTCTAATGTTTGCTCATCCTCACAAACTCTGTGATCCAGTGATACTAGCCTTCCTGATGTTCTTTCCACGGGAAACTCCATCTCTCCATTCTGAATACTTTCTCTGGCTCTACCCCATACCTGAAATTCTCTCCCTTCTGTTTTTCACCTCCTATCTTTTCTGTTCTCCTTCAAGTCCCTGCTAAAATCTTGCTTTCTACAGGAAACCTTTCCCAGTTTCCTTAAATTCAAAACCTTCACTCTGTTGATTAGCTCCAATTTTTCCTGTCTATAGCTTATTTGTACATATTGTTTGCATGCTGTCCCCCGCTTTAGAGTCTGGGTCTAATGAGAATGGGGAGTGACTGTGTTTTGCCTTTCTTTTAACTATATAGTGCTTAGCACAGTGGCTAGCATGTGGTAGGTATTTAATAAATATTCATTGGCTGACATATAAGCATGAGGTGATAATGTATATTGGGTATAGGAGAGCCTTTATTTTACCCTGTAGAAGAAAATTTTAAAGCACACTAAGGGAGGTAGAGCAAATATGGCAAAGTGATAGAGAGTTAATGCAGTGGCCTCCTCTTCACAAACTCTTCCGGATAGATCTGGAAAGTATACTAGATTGAATCTTCATGGGGGATATCCAAAGAAGTCACACCAAATCCTTTATTCATCTCAGCTTCAAACAGGGAGACAGACAAGTTGGTCTGTGGACTAGGCATGGTTTGTGGTAAATGCTATGCACAGAGCGCTCCAGCATCTGGGGAGAAGCTATGCACTAGGGTTCATGGACCTCCATCAGGACACTGAGATGGAGACAGGTGCCAACTGGCATATTTGTTGCTCACTACCCAGTTCTGGATCACAGATCTAGAGGGGAGTGTTGTGACTATGTACGAAGGTTTTGAGTAGTATATGGAGAAAAGAGGATATTCACAAGCCAGAAACAGCAGTGGTGTGGCTCATCCCCAATGTACAAAGCACAGTCTCACTTCCAACATCCAACCTGGACTGCAGAGGAATAACCAGGGTGAAAATTCCAGATCAAAAAGGAGCCCACAACTTCCAAGAACATTATAACTAAAATCCAGAGTTTCAAGGTTAAAGAAAAAACATTTTAAGCAGACAAAAAAGAAAAAAAAATTCAAGTACCACTAGGCCATAGCTTGCATGTACTGCCCAAACATGGAGATTTGGGGGAGATTTTTTTTTGACTATATGCTCTTGATGTTGATCTCTAAAAATTATTTTTGTTTTTCAGTTAATAATTGAAATCAATTCATTTTACCTCCCACCACACCCCAATAAAAAGTAAAAACAAAACCTTAGTAAAAATACACAGTCAAGCACAACAAAGTATCTCACTATATTCAAAAATGTGTTTCATTCTATACTCAGAGCCCATCACTTCTTTGTCAGAAGATAACGTTTTATCATTGGTCTTCTGGAATTATGTCTGGCCATTATGTTGAACAGATTTAAGTTATAATTTTGTTCTAAACCAATATTTTCATCATCATATCTATTCCTTATATTTAGTTTCCTATTGCTTCTTCCCTCCACCCCCCACCCCCCATTGCTTATTGAAACCAGTGTGAGCTCCTCTGCCTATCAGAGACCTTCATTATCTGGCCCTATCTTTCCTAGCCAATCTCCTGCCCCCCATCCCAAAATACATCCTTTGCTCCAGTTAGGCTATTGTCCTCTTTGTTTCCCACAGCCTAACATTCTCATTCCATTTTCCATGCTTTTGGTCATGGAATAACTACCTCCTTTCTCCCCATCTCCTCTTCTTTATATATCTATATCTATATATCTAGCTATATCTATATCTATATCTATCTCATTCCTGCCTATTCCTCAAGGCCAAGTTTACATAACTTTTCCATAAAATTCAGTTGCTATATTGTACTGGGATCATTCCATTTTCGAACTCAGGTCTCAGCATGTTATGCAGTTGGACATTTACTTGTATTTTTATTGTTTCCTGAGCATTCTTCTTCTCTCTCCATCTAGACTGGAACCTTCTTAAAGGGATGGTCTATACCTTATTTACCTTTGTATCCTTTTTAGAACCTTTTATCATTTGACTAGACATATAGTTGGTGACTATAAATATTTATTGATTGAATGGCTCAACAATCTCTAAGCCTAGATTTTTTTTGCCACATCTGTCTACTTGATTAAGGCTTACTTTTCCCTCAAAGCTCATCTAAAGTCTTAGCTCATCCACAAAACAAAGAAACTAGGGGCAGATAGACCAGTTAGGAAGCTATTACAGATTTTGGACCTAACATAAAGATGACCTTTTAAATAGAGCTGTCCAGCTAGGGAACAAACTGCCAAGTGAAGCGGAGTGCTCCTTCTAACTGGAAACATTCACACAAAAGGCTGGATGGCCCTGTATTCAGATACTGTAGAACTAATTCTTGCATTGGGAGAGTTTATACTAGACATTCTTCAAAATCTTCCAACCTTGAGAGTCTGTAAATTTAATCCAGGTGTGTAATATGAAGACCTGAACAAAGGAAGAATTTACATGGTTTAATGAATGCCTATGGATGGAAAGAGAGGGGAAATAAAAAATAAAGTCCTGTTCTTAAATCTAGGAATCCAGAGAATCTCATAAGACCCCAGAGCTTAACTTAACTGAGTTTAGTTGACAGTCTGTTGAGGGTCTATCCTTTGTCCCTCTGGGTAGCAGGAAAGGATAAAAGGGAGATAGGAGCATGTTAAAGATAAATCTTTCCTGCATCAATATGCATCTTTCCTGCATTATCCTCTGGGATATAAGCTTTCTTGGACATTAAAGACACCAAGACACTTACCGTATTCCAGGTCATCGCCACTTATCCTGACTTTTGTCTTGCCACTGGACTTCATTGACTTCAGAAGAAAGAGTGAAGTTGACAACTTTGTGCAACTACCTCACTTTTAAATCCAATTCACTCAAGAGTCTAGATGACATCTGTCTCTTTGAAAGTAAAGGACAAACAATAGCCTCATGCGATAAGCAATGTTGATAGATTGTTGTGTGATTAGAACTTTTCCAAGAGCTGGACTTACTTTTTTTTTTTTTTTTTTATCCATTTTAAAAGTTTTACTAACGACTTTTTTTTTTTTTTAACATCATAGTCATTTCCTGATATGCTCTTCCTTCTCTTCCTCCCCTGTTTCAGGAATCAATATTTAGATTATTCCACATTCATAGTCTCCTACACGTTTAATGAAAGGAAGGAAGTACATTTCCTCATCTCTGGAAACAAGATTGGCCTTTGTAATTGCATATCATTTAGTTTTGTTTTATTGTTCTTTTCATTTATAATGTAAATGTAGTCATTAAGCATGGTATGGTTTTGCTTAATCCGTTTCTCAATCTCAGTCTGAGACTTCTCATATTTCTCTGAATTACCTATATTCATTGTTTGTCATAATGCAATACTAGGACAATATTCCATTACATTCACATACTATAATTTGTTTAGCTGTTCCCAGTTAAAGGATGCCTCCTTTATTTTCAGTTCTTTGCTACCACAAAAGTGATGTTGTAAATATTTTGGAGTTTATGGGACTTTTCTTTTTGTCACTGACCTCCTAGAGGATCTATAGGTCAATGGATATGGGCATTGTAGTCATTTTTTCTCACATAATTACAAATTATTTTCCAGATAGAGCAATTTACTTTGTTTTGTTGTGTCTGTCTTCCCGTACATAGCCCCTCCAACATAACTATTCCCTTATTTTGTTATTTTTGCCAATTTTCTTGATGTGAGACAAAACTCAAGAGTTGTTTTGATTTCCTTCTGGCCTTTTATATGTTGGGTATCATTTTCGGGGTAAATTATATAGAAATTGAGCCAATCCTTCCATTAAGAAATGCTTCTGTGAAATGGAAGATCCAGAATTAAGGAGTATAAAGTAGAAAGGAGGGACACCTTGTACCAAATACTAGAAGAACAATAGGGAATATTACAGGCTTTTGAATGATGATAGCAGTTTATTAGAATATTTTTTAACAAAATCATATATTGCTTTCAATAAAAATATGTCCGCATATTATCCTGGAATTGGACCTGTCAAACTAACTTCAATTCTTTGCTGTTTTACCAAATATATGTAAGGAAGATTCACCAGCCAGCCTGAATTCAAATGTTGACTGTGTTTATTCTTATGGTACTCAAAGGTTTGAAATGCTTGAATTAATTTTTTTTTCTTGTTTTGAAATGAAACAGTTCTGTATCTAGATATTATATTCTTGATGGAAATGTTAAATTCTAAATTGATATTTAATGATTAGCTCATAGTTGGAATGGATCTTAGAAGTAATTTAGATTTCACTTGCCCAATATGAGTATCAGGCTTTTGCTAAAATATTTCTAGTGACAGGAATTCATTCTATTTTGATATACCCTTAATTGTGAGGAACAACTTCTTTCTTTCTTTTTTTTCTTTCTTTCTTTCTTTCTTTCTTTTTTAAATTTAAATTTTATTTTATTTAATAATAACTTTGTATTGACAGAATCCATGCCAGGGTAATTTTTTACAACATTATCCCTTGCACTCGCTTATGTTTAGTTTTTTCCCCTCCCTCCCTCCCCCCCTCCCCAAAATGGCAAGCAGTCCTATATATGTTAAATATGTTGCAGTATATCCTAGATACAATACATATTTGCAGAACCGAACAGTTCTCCTGTTGCACAGGGAGAATTGGATTCAGAAGGTAAAAATAACTTGGGAAGAAAATAAAAAATGCAAATAGTTCACATTCGTTTCCCAGTGTTCCTTCTTTGGGTGTAGCTGTTTCTGTCCATCATTTATCCATTGAAACTGAGTTAGGTCTCTTTGTCATAGAAATCCACTTCCATCAGAATACATCCTCATACAATATCGTTGTCGAAGTGTATAATGATCTCCTGGTTCTGCTCATCTCACTTAGCATCAGTCCATGTAGGTCTCTCCAAGCCTCTCTGTATTCATCCTGCTGGTCATTCCTTACAGAGCAATAATATTCCATAACATTCATATACCACAATTTACCTAGCCATTCTCCAATTGATGGGCATCCATTCATTTTCTTCTTTATTTATTTTTATTTTTATTTTTTAAAATATTTTATTTTATTTTATAATAACTTTATATTGACAGAATCCATGCCAGGGTAATTTTTTTTTTACAGCATTATCCCTTGCACTCGCTTCTGTTCCGATTTTCCCCTCCCTTCCTCCACCCCCTCCCCTAGATGGCAAGCAGTCCTATATATGTTAAATATGTTGCAGTATATCCTAGATACAATATATGTGCGCAGAACCGAACAGTTCTCTTGTTGCACAGGGAGAATTGGATTCAGAAGGTAAAAAACAACTCGGAAAGAAAAACAAAAATGCAAATAGTTCACATTCATTTCCCAGTGTTCTTTCTTTGGGTGTAGCTGCTTCTGTCCATCATTTATCAATTGAAATTGAGTCTTTGTCAAAGAAATCCACTTCCATCAGAATACATCCTCATACAATATCGTTGTCGAAGTGTAAAGTGATCTCCTGGTTCTGCTCATTTCACTTAGCATCAGTTCATGTAAGTCTCTCCAAGCCTCTCTATATTCATCCTGCTGGTCATTCCTTACAGAACAATAATATTCCATAATGGAACAACTTCTTTATATGTAGTTCATATTTGCTTCTTTATAGCATCCACCCATTGGATCAGAGGATTATATATTTCGAACCAGAAGGGACCTTAAAAATCCAACAGTCTCATTATGCAAATGAGTAAACTGAGTCCTAGAGAGTTGAAGTGACTTACCCAATATCAGATATTTGAATCAAGGTTCAAATCAGGTCAAACTGGTATTTGAATCTAAGTTCTCTAAGTGAAAAATCTGACGTTCTTTCCATTGGTTCTCATTCTTCCCTAATTTGTATTTATGAAGACTTCATGTTTGTTGGATTGACTTGGATTGAATTGGTGAAGATGTAGTGGTCCACTTTCAATTCAATTCACCTAACATTTATTATGTGCTGGCCACTGTGATAGACTTTTTAATACAAACAAAAATAAAATAATCCCTACCATTAAGGAACTTGCAAATGACCTAATTTTATTTTTTAAAGGCAAACACAGATGCTAATGTGCTAATGCAGATCTTCCATGACTAGAGAACCCAGACTTTTGTGGCCCAGAAATCACTTTCATCTGGGACTTGCTGAGCCAATCCTATAATTTGACAATTCATTCATCTTCCTGCCTGAGGAAGTTTGAGTTGGGAACCCAAGTGTCCAGTGGAAACAGTCATATAGGTTTCTTCTTCTTTTATTCACTTTTAGAGGGAAACTGCCTTGTCAGGCAAACTGATTTGCAAATCCCCAAGTTGTGGCAGCAGGATCCAGAAATAGTTTTGCTTTGCCTCTTTGAAGGCTGTGAGAAAGGGCTCATGGATGACAATAAGGCTACATCTGAGCCAAAAGTTCATCCTCCAGAAATGTCATCTAGTGAAATGGCAAGGTACCTTATTATGTTGGTGAACCTTCACATTGTGTGATTAGTTTCAGGACAAATCTGGGAAAAGAAACTAAAAGCATATTGGACAGTAATGGCTAGCATTTATATAGCTCTTTATGGTTTACAAAGTCTTTCTCTATATTTTCTCATCTGATCAATACAAGAACCCTGAAACAGTAGGTACTGGTATAACTCCTTGTTTTTCACAAGAAAAAATGGGAACTCGTGTAAAATGACTTGATCTGGGCCCTAAAACCAGCAAGTGAAAGTCAGAGAAGATGTGATGGCCAGCACAGTCTTCTGCTACATCAAGCAGCTTCTTCAAGGGCCCCTTTCTGGACTTGTTTACTCTAATCACTCTGGTGGGATAAAATTAAAATAAGTCCCCACAGCACATTGCAACTAAAATTAATGAAAATGTTTGTTACTGTTGCTCATCTTGTTATGTTGTTCTGAAATTATACTGTGAATTTGATCTCATTTTGAGTGACATTTTGTGTGCCTATAACCCTGTATAATGAACGGTGGAATAGTCAGTGTTTGGTTACCACTGCTCATATTTAATTT